>NC_064846.1:2153816-2461147 GCF_024166365.1 Elephas maximus indicus
ACGTGGCCCTAATGGAACGGATGCGCAGGCGGTTGGCCATGTCCCGCAGCACCTGCACCGTGTCTGCGTCGGGCTTAGCGTCTTCGGCCATTGCAGCGCTCGCTTCAGCCATGCCACTCCTCGCGTCGCTCGCCTCAGAGAGAACGCCGCAGTCGGGAGCACGCCTCAGCCGCCACACGTGACCTCTACGCGCATGCGCAAACCTCTCGGTGCGCATGCGCGTTTCGCTGCCCTCGCTCCCCACACTCACAGCTACGGGGTTTCCTGCAGGGGTGATTGAAAGTTCTGGGAGGAGTTAGTGGCGGTATTGCTGCAACATTGTACTAAAGGGTGTGGCGGTTAAGCGGTACGGCTGCTAACTAGAAAGTTGGTGGTTCGAATCCACCAGCCGCTCCTTGGAACCCGTATGGGCAGTTCTACTCCGTCCAATAGGGTCGCTATGAGTCGAAATCAACACAAGGGTTTTTTTTTTTTTTTAATGCCACTAGATTGGAAACTTTAAAATGGCTAATTTTGTTTTTCGAATTTTACCTTAATTACAAAAAGATTCCATTTATATGAAATGTTCAGAATAGACAAATGCATAGAGACATAAAGCAGTGTAGTGGTTGCCAGGGGCTGAGGGAGGAGAGAATGGAGAGAGACTGCTAATGGGTGCAGGGGTTTCTTTTACCGGTGATGAAAATACAGGTAGTCCCAGGCTTACAATGGGGTTCCCTTCCTATGGCTCTGTAGTGTGTCAGTTCTGACTTAAGCCAAATACCTAATTTTTTTTTTTAGTTTTCATTATTGTTGCCTTTTATTAGCAATATCTTTATAAATCAGATCTTATTTGTCTTCGGGGGGTTGGAAACTTACCTATAAACTTAGATATATTTTAATGCTGTATGTAGCACACATTATCAACATAACATGTACCAAAAAAAAAAAAAACAGAAGTCCGTAAGTGTGACTGTAGTAACTTGAATACATGGTGAGCCAGGGACTACCTGTAAGTTATTTCTAGTTGCAACTAGATAGTGGTGATGGCTGTACAGCTGGCGACTGTACTAAATGCCACTGCATTGTACGTTCTAAAATGGTTTAAATGGAGAATTTATGTTATGTGTATTTATCACACATACACACAGTCATTACTGTCACTTTAGAACATTGTATATCTAGTACGGCAAATCTCCAGCCTTTCTGTTATTTATTTTTTTCTGTGTCTATTTTGTGTCTCAGTGAAATAAGTCAGACACAAAGGACGAGTACTGTATCATCCCAACTATATGAAATACCTAGGATATGCGAATGTACAGAACCCAAAGTTTATTGGTGATTACTAGGGGCAGGCTGGAGGGAGTCAAAGGAGTTCTTGCTGAACAGGCACAGACTTTCTCTTTGGGGTAATGAGAAACTTAGTAGTAATGGTTGCACAACATGACAGATGGAATTAATGTCAATGATTTGTACACTTAAAAGTGGTTAAAATGGCAATTTTTTGGTTATGTGTATTTTACTACAAGAAAAATTTTAAAAATAAGGAAAAAAAAAACCCACCCAATTATCTAAGTCTCCTATCCATACCTTCAAAGATATGAGGCATCCTATTAATTGTAGGAGTGTCATGCTTCCAGAGCCTTTGGACTTGCTCTCTAGGCCTGGTGCCCAGCTCTGAGCCTGGCCTCTCCTCCCACCATCTGGGGGATTGTATTTGCTTTTCTTTTGACTTGAGTCCTCTGTTTCATAGAGCCCATTGTTATCTTTTTCTTAGATTACTTCCTTGTTTTGGTGGCACACTTTCTCTAGTAGGGTCCAGAAAAAGGATGCATAACAGGTAAACTAGTTGAGTTCTTTCATGTCTGAAAGTTTCTTTAGTTTAAGCTCATGATTGACAGTTTAGGTATAGAATTCTAGGCTGGAAAATTATTTTTTCCTCTGAATTTTGAAAGCATCACTTCATCATCTTCTAGTTTCCAATGTTGTTGCTGAAAAGTCTAAAGACACTCTGTTATCTGATTCTTCGTATGTGACCTGTTTTTTTTTTTCTTTGAAAGCTTTTCTTTCAGCATATTGAAGATATTATTCAGCTATCTTCTGGATTTCAGCGATGCTATTGAGAAATCAGCTTTCAGTCTAAAAGTCATGGTTTTAAAGGTAATCAGCCTTTTTTTTTTTTCCCTCCATCTGCTTTTAAAATCTTGTCCTTGGTATTCTACAA
This sequence comes from Elephas maximus indicus, assembly GCF_024166365.1. Lineage (NCBI taxonomy): Eukaryota > Metazoa > Chordata > Mammalia > Proboscidea > Elephantidae > Elephas > Elephas maximus. The sequence continues at coordinate 2,156,020 of NC_064846.1, forward strand.
CTGAGAGTCCCTGGGTGGCACAAATGGCTAAGCACTCAACTATTAGATGAAAGGTTGGCAGTTTGAATCCACCCAGAGGCACCTTGGGAGACAGGCCTGGCGATCTGCTTGTGAAAGGTCACATGGGCTCGTCAGGAGTCAGGATTGACTCGATGGCAACTGACAACAACAACATTCTGCAACTTAACTATGATGTGTCTAGATGGGGACTTAATTCCGTTCTTCCTCTTTGGCATTTGTGGGGCTTCTTGAATTTGTAGATTTGTATGTTTCATCAGTTCTGTAAAGTTCTCAATATCTCTTAAAATACTGCCACCGACTCATTACCTCTGTCTTCTCCCTCTGGGATTGCAATTAGATTTTTGTTATACCTTCCTACACTATCTTTTATGTCTTCTAATTTTTCAAAACTTCAAATTTTCTATTTCTTTGTGCTTCTGTGCTGCATTCTGGATACTTTAGTTCTGTTTTACAGTTTACTAATTCTCCACCCATAACTAATCTGCTGTTAAATACATCGATTGAACATTTTTTAAACTTTTAAAATTTGTGAAACCTGACATATATACGTAAAGGTGCATAAAACATCAACATACAGGCTAACATATAATTTTAAAGTGAACACACCTTTAATGAATACTCAGGTCAGGTATTCCAGCTTCCATGTGTCCGGTCCCAATCCCAATCCCCTTCTTCCACCCTAGCAGAAACCACTATCCTAACACTTATGGGATTAACTTCCACGCTTTTCTTTATAACTTTACTGCCTGTGAGTGTATCCCTAAACAGTATCATTTGTGTTTTTCGAGGCTGTAGTTAATTTTCATTGCTGTATAGTATTATATCATATGAATATCCTACCGTTTTCTTGCACATTCTACTATTAATGACTAAAACCAAATGAAACCCCCTGCCATTGAGTTGATTCCGTCTTATAGCAACCCTATAAAAAACAAACCCATTGTCGAGTCGATTCTGACTCATAGCGACCGTATAGGACAGGGTAGAACTGCCCCATAGGGTTTCTAAGGAGTGCCTGGTGGATTCCAACTGCCAACCTTTTGGTTAGCAGCTGAACTCTTAACCACTCTGTCACCAGAGTTTCCATAGCAACCCTACAGGACAGAGTAAAACTGTCCCCTAGAGTTTCCAAGGCCGTAAATCTTTTTTTTTTTTTAAGCTTGGTAAGTATAAATCTACATTTAACTTTTTTTAAAATTGTGTTTTAAGTCAAAGTTTACAATGCAAGTCAGTTTCTCATACAAAAAACTTAGACACACGTTATTATGTGATCCTAGTTGCTCTCCCTGCAATGCGACAGCACACTCCTCTCCACCCTGTATTTCCCGTGTCCATTCAACCAGCTCTTGTCCCCCTCTGCCTTTTCATCTCCCAAGGCTGTAAATTTTTATGGAAGCAGACTGCCACATCTTTCTCCCGTGGAGCAGATGGTAGGTTTGAACCACCCACCTTTCGGTTAACAGCCAAGCATTTTAAGCACTCCACCACCAGGGCTCCTTATTGAAGTGTAGGTGGGTTGTTTCTAATTATCGGCTATTGGGAACACAAGTGTATCTGTTTCCTGGTGCACATTTCTCCATAGGGACATAGCCAGGAATGCCATTGCTGGGCCACATAGTGTGCATGTCTTCAGCTCTAAAATACTGCCACATGCTTTTCCAAAGGGTTGTCTCAATTCACTCTCCTACTAGCTGTGATTGAGAGTCGCTACTACTTCATAATCTTGCCGACACTTATTCTTGTTAGTCTAACTTTTGCCAATCTGGTGGTTGTGTAGGGGTATCGTATTGTGTTTTTTTCGTTGAGGTATAATTGGCGTGCAATAAAGTACACAGAACCAAGATGTGCATTACAATATAATCACTTCTGACTTACCACTGGGAGATTTTCAGATCTCAAACTGTCATGAAGGTGCTGACAGTTTCAAAGAAGAAACAGGACAGAGGCTCCACCTGATCTGGCCCCGCTTAACCTCTCCTAGCTCATCACCCTCCACTCCACCCCTGGTTCATAGTGTTCCAGTTCATTTTTCTTAGAGATGAGAAATACGAGACTCAGAGAGGTGGATTAACTTGCCAATGGCCACATAGTGGTAGAGCCAGGATTTGAACTGGGCTCTAGTTTGAAGGCAATGCTCACCATGAGGGATTCATTCTTACTATAGAATGCTCCACCCTGGCCTATCAACTCTATGAGAACAAGGAATGTACCTGTCTCTGTACCATGTGGTAGGCACTCAGTAAATATGTACTGGATGAATGAACAGACTTGTTAGAGTGCAAATACCCCTGCCTACCTCTCTGATCTCCCCAGGAGTAGCAATACAGCCAGCTGTGTTGGTTAGGGTGAATGAATTTATTCTATACTTTGCAGCAATAGCTCTTTATAAAATGAGACCCACAATTGATAAATCTTAGAAGAGAAAATAGGGGAGAGATCCAAGAACCTATGTAAATGGACACACATACATACATGTCTCTTAATAGAATGAAGCCATAACGTGCCCAAATCTCTTACATTTGCAGCTCATGAAAGCACTCACTTGACAATTTCTTGTTTCCCACTGCAGGCAGAACACCCGAAGAGCCAAAGCGCAACTCTCCCCTCCAGCGTTCCGTCATGCAGGTCCCTGTCACCCAGTGAAGACGGCCCCAGCGGCCACTCCAGCCTCTCCGGTGGGGAGCTAGCTCGGAACCTGCAGGAAAGTGTCAGGCACCGCATTCTCTACCTCTCAGAGCAGCTGCGGGTGGAGAAGGCCAGCCGGGATAAGAACACTGTAGGCTACCTCAAGCTGGTGTTCAAAGCCGACCGGCACCAGGCGCCACACATTCGGCAGGCCTTCGAGAAAGTGAACCAGCGTGTCTCAGCCACGATCGCCCAGATAGAGCGAAGGCTCCGCCAGTATCACCAGCAGCTGCAGGAGCTGGAGGAGGGCTGCCGGGCGAAGGGCTTAGTGCTGAAGGCTGACAGCAGCCTAGACAATTGTGAGCAGCTGAGTGAGAGGGCTCCATTTTTGGAGACCCCCAAGTCAGGCAGGAAAGACGGCCTGGCCAGCAACCTGTCCGAGGTTACCAGGCACTTCACTCTGGGCAAGTTCGCTGAGACGAAGCGAACAGTACAGCAGCATGACCTGCTTGTGCAGAAGATGAAGGAGGAGCTGACGGAGGTCAAGAAGCTGCATCTCAGCCTCCAGGTGTCCTGTGAGGGCCTAAAGGAGAAGTATCAGGCTGACCTGCAGCTGTTGCTGGAGGCCTTGCAGGAGAAGACATGCAGGTGAGGCCTCCCCTCCCCCTGGGCTCTGGGCATGGGAGCTGGCCAGAGCCCACCACGAAGGAAGGCTGGCTGTGGGATGGTGAAAGGAAGCCTGGGAAAGAGCTGGGAGAGGCAGGTGGGGATCAAAGGTCTGTTGATGAGATATTGATTTGGGCCACAGGTGAGGTGGGTGGGCTTCCTCCTATGGTTCTTCCTCACATGGTTCTTATGTGCTCTGTTGGCGACAAGGCCAGGCTGGTCCTTCTGGGTGCAGGCAGGGGCGTGGCACCCAGAGGTTGTCGTCTCTGACTTCATGGTGCAGTGGTGGTAGCATTTGGAGTCTAGCAGACACCCTCATTCACTGAGGAGCCCTCCTGCCATCCTTGCTGGCTCAGCCATGGCTGGACTGTGGACTGGTGTGGCCTCACTGGCCCGATTCGGGCTCTCTTCACCTGGCTTTATAGCTAAGATCAGGCACAAGATCAAACCAAAAAAGAAAAAAAACAAAACAAAAAACCCAACTTGTTGCCGTTGAGTTGATTCCAACACATAGTGACCTTATAGGACGGAGTAGAACTGCCCCATAGGGTTTCCAAGGAGCAGCTGGGGATTCGAACTGTTGACCTTTTGGTTACCAGCCAAGCCCTTAACCACTGCACCATCAGGGCACAAGATCAGGTATCAGATATTCAGAAAATGCCTGCCTCTCGGTGAACTCCTTCTCTCCATTGTGCAGTGGATCGATTTGATTTTCTGTTGAAGACAAGGTTAGGGCCCAGCAGCAGGGAAAAAATCCAGCCAGAAGATTTCAAAAGGCTTCCCTGCATTCCCATTTGGACCCTTCTCTGGGCACCCTCCTTGATCCCAGGCCTGGTACTTACTGGGACTCTAATTCCTAAAATGACCTTACAAAGGACGGAGCTGCTCGTTTCCGTGAGACTAGAGTCAGCATTTTTCTGAAAATCAGAACTCTGCGATCTCTTCAGTACCTACATGTATGTGGGCGAAGAGTAGAGTGGGAATCTCTCTTTTGTTCTCCCAGGGAGCTCTTAGCAGCACTTGCACTGCTTGCAAAGACAGAAAGGGCAATTAAAGTGCATTACTGGGCCACACATTCTCTAGATAACCCAACAGAATCCCAGGTTTTTTGGGGAGCTTTTTTTTCACGGGACATGACAACGCAACCTAAAATCTTGGGAACATTTCCAGGGTCAGGTTTATATAAGCAAGAACAGAATGTGGTAACAGGTCCGAATCTCCGCATACGTTTCCATATTGCACAGGACAAAACTGTTTTCCTTGGGGAAACTCTTAGCCCTTCATAAGTCAGAACCTTTCCACTGAAGTAACTGCAGGGGAGCAGGACACCCCTTCCTCTCTCTTGTACTGTGTGGGGCTTCGGAGGTTTTCCAGTAGTTTATTATAGTAGTTGGTCTGTCCCGACTAATGTATGTTATAAGCAAAAAAGCAGACCCATAGAGCGCAAGTTTGCTAGGAGAAATGAGGAAAGGGCTGCAGATAATTTGAGGTAAGAACAGTGAAAACGAGGAGCACGTAGCGTTTTTCTCGTGGCGTGTTCAGATGCTCACTTCATAGATGGGGAAAACACCCAGTGAGAAACCAACTTGTTATATTAAGTGAAGGGTACATGGGATTTTGTGGCACTTTTTTTTTCTTCAACGCTCTGCCTTCTTTTCCTTATTTGATTGTCCGATAATATTTGATGTGTTTACCATTCTACCTTCTTCAAACGCTTCCTGACTTTGGCTCCCAGGCAACCCACCGTTCTGGTGAGTTTCCTTCCACTTTGGCTATTCCTTCTCTTCTACTTCCCTGGCACTTCCCCCCACTCCCCAGGGTCCCTCACTTTGTGTGTTGCTGAGGGTGATGTTGCCCCCCACCCCACTTGAACTCACTATACACACACTACTTGGTTGCTCCTACATCCATTTCTCTATCTTGGACTTTTCTTCCAAGTTGCAGACCAGTAGCTTCTACCTCAATTTTCCAAAAGCCAATTCTCAGAAATGATCAATTAAGAATATGCTCTCTTGGAAAAATGATAATGTTTAAGACAGTTTGTATTGGAGTGGGTGGTCTTCACAGCTTTGGAAGATTTGCTGCCATTTGGGCTGACTGGTTTTCATTGTGTCTTCCAAAGAGCATTTTCCAGGGTGTTCCATTTGCCTCTGTGATTGTAGGAGCTGGGCAGAGAGAAGTCCTTGCCCAGGGAAGAGATGGGGAGGGGAGTCAGCCCTCTACAAGGAGACTGGGTGGCAGAGAGGAGGGGAGACTGAGAGAGTCCCCGTATGAAAGTGGTGTGTATTCAGGCCTTCTTCTACAAGAGCCTTTTCAAGCACATATGACTGTATTCTTATAAATGCATTAACAAAGAATCTATTCATTGGCTATTCCTATTCATGAAGAATATATTCATGAATATATACTTGAACATAGTTAATATCTTGAGTATTTTTGTGGCTAGATCCTTCATGTAAATAAGATAGTAATGAGGAGTCTATGATCAGGGTGGACACCCTGCCATCTCCCCCTCTCAGTGGGCTGTAGCCTAGACCAAGTTGTTGGCTGACTCTCTTCTTAATGGGGATCTGGGCCAGAGACAAATGGAATATTACTTAAAATGCTGTTACGAACTGGCTTTTGATGAATTGGCTTTCAACAAGGGAACGTTCAGCTTCTTAGTTGCCTACTGGAGATCTACTCCCTGTGGGTGTCGCTCAAGTCCTGGGAGCACGACCAAATCAACCACACAGGGTTTCCTCAAAAGCCTACCCCTTATAGCCCCAGCTCTGTGAGTGGCACCGCTGTTTGCACGATTGTCCAGCCAGGAGTCAGCAACCAACCTCAACCCCAACCTTTGCCTCTATCTCCGAAAGCCACAGGGCATCAGGCCGCAGCGTTCTCTTCTGCGTTGCTCTCAGGTACCTTTCCTCTTCTTCAGCATCACTGTCACCACCTCAGCTCTTCCCTGAAGGCTGCAGCTAGGACCTCCTCTCAGCCGCCTGGCCTCTGTCCTTCTGGTCTGCCCTTTACCATGCCCAAAGGAGGGACTTTAAAAGTTTTTATTTACAAAATATTTCAAACACAAGGTATACGACACCTGTATACCCACCCCAGCTTACTCAAACCTTAAAATTTGCCATATTTGCTTTAAATCTTTTCTTTTAATAATTTTTATTGAGCTTTAAGTGAACGTTTACAAGTCAATCTGTCACATATAAGCTTATATACACCTTACTCCATACTCCCACTTAGTCTCCCCCTAATGAGTCAGCACGCTCCCTCCTTCCAGTCTCTCCTTTTGTGACAATTTTGCCAGTTTCTAACCCTCTCTACCCTCCTATCTCCCCTCCAGACAGGAGATGCCAACACAGTCTCAAGTGTCCACCTGATACAAGTAGCTCACTCTTCAAATCTTTTTTTTAAGAAATAAAACTTTAAAAGATTCAGTTGACACTCATCACCACTTCCCAACCTTATTTTCATACAAATATTCTTTTGCTCTCTTCACTCTCTTCAATTTGGCGTTTATCATTCCTGTGCATGTTTTTATACTTTTGTGCTTATGTATCTAGCCATGGACAACATAGAGTGATATTTTTATTTGTGTGTGTGTTTTAACAGCTCTATTGAGATATATAGGAAACCCTGGTGGTGTAGTGGTTAAGCACTACAGCTGCTAACCAAAAGGTCGGCATTTCGAATCCACCAGGTGCTCCTTGGAAACCCTATGGGGCAGTTCTACTCTGTCCTATAGGGTCACCTTGAGTCGGAATCGACTTAACGGCAATGGGTTTTTCTTTTTATTGAGAGATAATTTACGTACCATAAAACGCACCATTGAAAATATTCATTTCAATGATTTAAAGTAAATTACTAAGTTGTGCAACCATTACCACCATCCCTTTTTTTATAACAGCTTTATTGAGATATAATTCACATACCATAAAATTCACGCTTTCAAAGTATACAGTTCAGTGGTGTTTAGTATATTCACTGAGTTGTACAACCATCACCACTATCTAATTTCAGAGCATTTTCATCGCCCCCAAAAGGAGACCCCACACCCATTAGCAGCCACTCCCTATCTCCCCCTCCACCCAGTCCCTGGCAACCACTAGTCTGTTTTCTGTCTCTATGGCTTTGCCTATTCTGGATATTTCATGTAATCATACAATATGTGGCCTTTTGTGACTGCTCAATCCCTATACTCAACAGATTTTCATGGAGTAACTACTACATGCCAAACACAGGTACTGGGGGTATATATGGGATACAATAGTGTACACAGCTTAGATTTGAATTTCTACTATTTCTAGTCTAGAGCCATTTTTGTAAAGCTGTTACAAAAAAGTAAGTATAAGATATGTGAATATAGGGCTGTACGTGTGTGTGAATGACATGTGTTTAGGCTGTTCCCAGGAAGACCTGGAAGAGAAGGTAAGTTTTGACTGGAATTTGGAGAGGAGGAAGGCGAATGTGAGTCTCTTGTCTGAGTGTAGGAAGGCTCACCGTCAGCATAAGCTCTGGGCAAATGACTGAGGGAGTATTCCTTTCTCCTTTGCTCCCAAGACAAGAGTTGATCGAAGAGCAGGTAAATGACCACCTGCAGGGGTACCTGGATGAGATGTACTGCCTCAAACAGAATCTAGCCTGCACTGAAGAGAAATTGGCCTACCTGTCCTATGAGAGAGCCAAGGAAATATGGGTGAGAACCTCCAGGGGTGGGGGTGGGGGTTGACAAGACAGGGACAGTGAAAAGAATGTGGGGCCAATCGTTTGTAATGAATTCTGGTAGCCCCCGCTCAAAGGAAAGGGGCATCCCCAACTGTCCCCTTCTACAGGGTTCAAGGACAACGTATTCATGGATCTCAGAACTAGCGGTGTCCAATCTTTATGCCCATGTTCCACGTCCCACGACCCAGCCTGGCTTATTTGGTAACAGGAGGGTAGTTCTCACACTCGAGGCTGCCTCAGAACTACCTGGAGGGCTGGCTAAAAGGTGGATTACTGGGCCCAGCCCAGATCTTGGACTCAGTAGATCTGGAGTGAGGCCTAACAAGTGCCTGGGGACCACCCTTTGAGAACCGCTGCCTCAGGCCATGGGTCACTAAGCACGTGGTGAAGCAGTCCCTCCCTCCACCGTGTCAATGAGTTAGACTCACTCTCTTCCATACCCTGTCCTTGGCTGGCTGTTTCACAGCCAGGTTCTCAGTGAGAACCTGGCTGTGAGAGTGAGGCTGAGTCAAAGGGTCCCAAGATGGGGCCCTTAGAAGCAGGTTTCTTCCTCTTCTCTGGATGTGCTATAATTTCTTGATTTTCCTCTTAAAATAGTCGACTCAACAATGTTTCCAGGGCATCCCTTAGGAACTCACCAAAACGGCCATAGGTTCATTCTGACACCAGAGTATGTGTGTGTTTGTCACCTGCAGGAAGTCATGGAGACTTTCAAGAGCCGGATAGCTAAGCTTGAAACTCTCCAGCAAGTGGCCCAAGTGGAGATGGTGGAGAAGCTCAGAAGCCGTCCACAGGAGTTCCTGTTCAAGTTCATTAGCATACTCCTCACCTTGGCCACCATCCTCTTGGCCTTCATCTCCACCGTGTGTGCCTGCCCCTGGCTCCTTGTCAAGACGCGCCTGCGCACATGCACCTCCCTTGTGCTGATAGGACTGGGGATGCTGGCCTGGCAGAAGCGGCATGCCATCCCCACCACCAGCTGGCAGGCCTGGGTCACCTCTAAGTGGAGACTCTATGCCAAGGACCCCAAGCCTCTCTCAGAGGAAACATAAGTTCCCTTCCCCTTCCTGGGTGTCAAGGGCATCCAGTGAGCCCTCCAAAGATAGACTGTCTTCAGCCCTCCCTCCTGAGTCCATAACCATGAGCCTGGTGAGATTTTCGCAGACGCCCAGCTGCCTCGCACTTTGATCCTCCACAATCCTTCAATATCACCTGTAGAAACAAACGCTGGAAAAGATTAACATCTACGGAGTGCAGAGGTCCTTGGTCCTTTCCTTTTTATCCTCTGTCCTCCCTTTCAAGACCAAATGGCTGAATACTCAGAGGCTAAAAAGGTGCCCCAAATGGCCTTGGCCATCTTTGTGATGTTGTTTGGAGTGGGGGAGGCAAAGACAAACTTCATTTATTTCCCAGGGGTGGAGGAGAAGGGGGGAAGAGTGGGGGCCAAAGCCCTGATGGCTGGGACAGGGGGTTATTTTTTCCTGTAGGAGACAGAACTCTTTGCTGCCTGGAGACTCATGCAGGTGACACTGAAGAGACAGATGAGGCCTCCGTTTTAGAGGCACTAGAGAGTTCAGAACTATCATCCACCTTCTTTCCAAAAAGCTGCAAGATGCAGTTCCGAAACTGGAAGGACAGAAAGCATTAGTCAGCAGAGTAGGATGGGTCAGTATGTTAGGAAAAAGGTAATGTCCAGAGGGTGAATGAAAATGAGAGAAATCCTCAATGAGATGGGTTGACCCAATAGCCACAACAATGGACACAAACATACCAACCATCATGAAGATGGCACAGGACTGGACAACATTTTGTTCTGTTATACATATGGTTGCCATGAATTGAAGCCAACTTGACGGCAACTAAGAACTACAACAGGTAATGCTTGTGGCATTCTTAGGAAGGTATTCGTTAAGTGTTACCTTGATGACCCCAGACCTTCTCTTCCATCATTCAGAGGCCTAGACAGAGACGGGAGCAAGGTGCAAGCTATTCCTTGCATTCAGAGATGGTCTGTTTTTTATGGCTCAGTCATCTAATCCATTTAATTTAGCAGCTGATGGGGACCAAGCATGATGGGGGCTCACACATTGAGTGACCATCTGCAGAAGGTCTGGAAGGAAATTCAGGCATTTCTATTCCATCAATTTTGGGGAAAGGTGAGGACTACGTCAACAACAATCTAGCCACCTGCCTCATCTCTTCAGCCAAAAGAGACTCTTACCAAGAGGGTTTTGCTCTCTGCTGGCTGACCCCTAAGGACATCTGGGCACTAATATTTTCTCAACTTATGTCTGGTATCATCACTGAACCAACCACAATGCTTTGAGAAACCAGACCAGAGGTTTTTCCTGAATATCCCAGACCTATTCTTAACAAGGAAACCCTGGTAGCATAGTGGTTAAGTGCTACGGCTGCTAACCAAAGGGTCGGCAGTTCAAATCTGCAAGGCGCTGCTTGGAAACTGTGGGGCAGTTCTACTCTGTCCTGTAGGGTCGCTATGAGTCAGAATCGACTCGACGGCACTCGGTTTGGTTTCGGTTTTTAGGATTTTAACAAGAAGACAAAGTAAAGTATTATAATGATATGTGCAAAGACCTGGAGATAGAAAATCAAAAGGGAAGAAAACGCTAGGCATTTCTCAAGCTGAAAGAACTGAAGAAAAAATTCAAGCCTTGACTTGCAGTATTGAAGGGTTCTATGGGGAAAATATTAAACAATGCAGGAAGCATCAAAAGAAGATGGAAGGAATACACAGAGTCACTGTACCAAAAAGAATTTGTCGACATTCAACCATTTCAGGAGGTAGCATATGATCAGGAGCCAATGGTATTGAAGGAAGAAGCCCAAGCTGCACTGAAGGCATTGGCAAAAAACAAGGCTTCAGGAATTGACGGAATATCAATTGATATGTTTCAACAAATGCATGCAGCGTCGGACGTGCTCACTCATCTATGCCAAGAAATTTGGAAGACAGCTACCTGGCCAACCGACTAGAAGAGGTCCATATTTATGCCTATTCCAAAGAAAAGTGATCCAGCTGAATGAAGAAATTATTAATTATCATTAATATCACACACAGATGAAATTTTGCTGAAGATCATTCAAAGAGTATATTGACAGAAAACTGCAAGAAATTCAAGCTGGATTCAGAAGAGCGCATGGAACGAGGGATATCATTGCTGATGTCAGATGGTTCCTGGCTGAAATCAGAGAATGCCAGAAGGAGGTTTACCTGTGTTTTATTGACTACGCAAAGGCATTCAGCTGTGTGGATCATAACAAACTATGGCTAACATTGGGAAGAATGGGAATTCCAGAACACTTAATTCTGCTCATGAGGAACTTGTACATGGATCAAGATGCAGTCGTTTGAACAGAACAAGCGGGGGGGATAGTGCGTGGTTTAAAGTCAGGAAAGGTGTGCATCAGCCTTGTATCCTTTCACCATACCTAGTCAATCTGTATGCTGAGCATATAATCCGAGAAGCTGGATTATATGAAGAAGAACCTGGCATCAGGATTGGAGGAAGACTCATTAACAACCTGCGTTATAGAGATGACACTACTTGGCTTGCTGAAAGTGAAGAAAACTTGAAGCCCTTACTGATGAAGATCAAAGACCACAGCCTTCAGTATGGATTACACCTCAACATAAGGAAAATGAAAATCCTCACAACTGGACTAATAAGCAACATCATGATAAACAGAGAAAATCTGAAGTTGTCAATGATTTCACTTTACTCGGATCCACAATCAACACCCATGGAAGCAGCAATCGAGAAATCAAAAGACACATTGCATTGGGCAAATTTGCTACAAAAGACCTCTTTAAAGTGTTGGAAAGCAAAGATGTCACCTTCAAGACTAAGGTATGCCTGACCCAAGCCATGGTGTTTTCAGTCATCTCATATGCATGTGAAACCTAGACGAAGAATAAGGAAGCCTGATGAAGAATTGACACCTTTGAATTGTGCTGTTGGCAAAAAATAGTGAATATACCACGGACTGCCAAAAGAATGAACAAATCCGTCTTGGAAGAAGTACAACAAGAATGCTCCTTAAAAGCAAGAATGGCGAGACTTCGTCTCACATACTTTGGACATGTTATCAGAAGGAATCAGTCCCTGGAGAAGGACATCATGCTTGCTAAAGTAGGGGTCAGAGAAAAAGAGGAAGACCCTCAAGGAGATGGATTGACACAGTGGCTGCAACAATGGGCTCAAGCATACAATGATTGTGAGGATGGCATAGGATTGGGCAGTGTGTCGTTCTGTTGTACATAGGTTGCTATGAGTCGGAACCGACTCGACACCACCTAACAACAATAACAACATTCTTAACAGTCTCCGGCTCCCTCTGTTGTCAAAATGTTTTAAAAAGAACTTTTGAAATTAATAACATAAGTGGTCTGAACAGCAGAATGGATTCACCTGAAGAGCTGGCAGACAAGGCTGAGGAATTCTCCCAACAAATTAATTCAACATCAATCTATCAAGCACCTAACGTGTGCCAGATACTGTGCTCTGGGTGCTGAGGATACAGCAGTGAACAAAAAGAGCAAAATCCCCTGCCTTCATGGAGCTTAGTGTCCACTAACTTTTCTCAGAATGCGGCAGAAAGAGAGAACAATGTGGAAAGTGGGAAAGCAAAGTTTGAAAACCTGGAGAGGTCCAGAAATGCAGACATCTGTCTGGAAGGGGAGAATGGAGAGAATCAAGTAAAGTCAGCATTTGGCAGGAACAAAGGCTAGGGCATCAATGTGTCATCAATGCAGTCCCCGGGAATCAATGGTGGGACTGATCCTATTTGATATTTAACAGTTTCCAGAAAGAACAAATGCTTAATGAACTCTGCAGACAAACCTGGCTTGAGGCCCTTTGTGTGAGCCAGGCGCCAAGCCCGAGGGGATAGAGGAGAGCCAGTTGGAAGGGCAGGCCCCCGGGCTGGCGCTTGAGCTTCCCACAAGGGATGGGTGGGCCTGGCAAAAGGCGTGGTCCGGGGCAGGGTATTTCTAACCCATGGACTTTCCTGCTCACCATCAAGTCACATCTCAGCTGTTCCTTAATGAAGTGGACATGGTAGAGTCAAGGAAGAAAAGCTACTTTTACTTAAAAGAGGATGAGCCTTGGGTGGCCACCTGTAACCTACCAAGAGGACCTGGGAATCATAGGCAGTTTGCTGCTGGGGCCCAGTGTGCTAGCTAATGGTGGCTGCCATTAGCAAAACCTTGAACTAATGTACAAACTCCTCAGAGTCGAGTCAGCTCAGCCAGAGAAAGGCCCATTTTGGAGCTTGTAAGAAGCAGTTAAGCTTCTAAAATGGGAAAATGAAGGTTTAGAGAAGAGTTGAGTCTATAAAACCAACAGAGGCCTAACTAGGGTACAGGTAGACATGTTGGCTAAATCCTAGGGTGTTTGCATTCTAGGGCATTGCCTGACACGTGATGGCAATAGTTCTGTGGCCAACAAGGAAAGAGTACATGGCACATAGACCATTGAGGGCAAAAAATGACTACCCTCAAACTGAAGGTATAAAAGGATTCCAGAAGGGTGTAATGAAGTCTACTGCTAACGAGTGGATCAACGTATGTCTGCATCTGGGTCACATGCTTAACTCTTTGAAGTCATTGTCCTGGAGGGTCCTTATCAGCCAGCCCCACAGCTTTTCTGCGGGCTCTTCATCTGAGATGTGATTCCACGTGGGAGCGATCATTGGTCTATTCTAGGGTAGACTTCTAATTTGATCTGCTGATCGAGTTACCTACCTGCCGGTTCATGAAGACATAGATGATGGGGTTGTAGATAGTGGCACTTTTGGCAAAGTAGGCTGGCAAGGCTGCCATCAGAGGGTGGAAGGCGTAGCCAGGGTGGGCAGTAGCAAAGCATGCAAAGAAGGTGTAGGGCCCCCAGCAGAGGCAGTAGGCAAGGATCATTACTACCACCATGCGGGTCACCTCCTTCTCAGCCTTCTGGGTGGACTCAGATTCTTTCTGCTGCTTTGCCACCTGGAGGAGAGAAACAGTCATGCTCAGCCACAGTGAACTGGCGATGGCATCCAGAGCTCTGTGTGTGAAGGGACTCTGCATGGCTATGACTTGAGCAGTGAGTCAGACAGGCAGTGAGAGGTGACCCAGGGAGAAGGACTCTTGGGGAGAAGGGCCAGCCTGTGGCCTGCTCACACCCTGAGTTGGTGTGCCACCTGCCCGGACAGACACACCAGCCCTGGGCCTGGTCTTGGGGCCATTCTAGGCTTTCAGGTAGCTGCCACGGCTGGGCCTGGCCAAGGATGGCCAGGCAATTTGGGGGGCTTCCAGTGAGGAAGTGAGGTTTCTAGCAATTTCTAGCTTTTGGAGCATGTGCTGATCTGACTGCAGGCACCAGCAACTGATTGGGGAAAGGCACCCCAAAGCACCTGTGTAAGCAGTGCCCCAACACCAAACGGGGAGGGGAGTGACAAAGGGGCCACAAGGGGAGTGTGGAGCTGGCAGCATCCTTAGGGCCCAATCTCCCTTTCCTCTCTTGCCCTAGATGGGCTTCTGGAGTGGGAGAGTGCGTCTGGGGGTGGTGAATGGCATACTCAAGCCCCGCCTTGGCCTGCCTCAGTGGCCTCGTGACAGACCCAGCGCTCGGGACACCCTTCATCTCTATACACCTCTGCAGGTTTCATTTGCCTGATCTGGCCTGCATGGCGAAAGTCTCCGGAAAAGAGGCTTTGCCACCCCAAGGAGCACTGCCCTGGGTCAGAAGGCAGTGCCCTTGTATTGGACTCCTCTGGGGCGGGTGAGGGCCAGGGTGCCTGGGTTGGGGGTGCAGCCAGCAGCAGGGCCCCAGCACGGGGCCCCACAGACTGCCTCATCAACACCTTAGCTGTTAATGTTTTCTCTGTGGTGTGGAATCCTCTTATCTGAGGATCTCAAGGAATTGCTTGAGGCTCACCGGGCTGGTTTAGCTGGACTTGGGGGGGGGGAGGGGGGGCTCCCTCCCAGCTTAGCGGTTAAGGCCTGGGCTGGGGCTTACCGCTCGGATGGCCAGCCACACATGGAGGTAGCAGAGCACGATGATGCTGAGGGGAATGATGCAGCACGTGGTCATGAGGACGATCATGTATGACTGTACCCCGGGGTATGAGCTGCCACTGAACACGTCAGGGCCACAGGAAGTCTTCAGGCCGTGGGGCCAGTACCTGCAGAGAAGCGTCCTGACTCAGGGCAGGAAGCTGGCAGAGGGCTCTGGCCCAGGCCTGCCCCTGATCTGGGTGGGGTTTAGTAAGTCCTTGCCCCTTTTTAGGTCTCACTTCCCCTCTTTTTTACTGTGGTACAATGCAAACAACATGAAACTTCTCATCAGGGACATTTAGTACAGTCACGCTGTTGTACAAATGTCACCACTTAACAGTTCCGGGTAATTTTCATCACCATAGTCACATCCCCTCTCTACAAAGAGGAGTGAGGCCCTTTTTCCTCTGATCATCTAAGAACACCCATGAATGCCTGAGTCTCTTTTCTGGAGTCAACTAGGCAGCAACCGCCCGTCTCTCCCACTCAAGTGGAATGTTAACTGTTGAGACTCTTTGAGGACCCACCCTTCTAGACCTTGTCCATGGGAGCAAGGGAGCAGTGTTCTGGGGAGCCCAGCTCCTGGAGACAATTCAATTTAACCATGGAGCCCCCTTCTCCACGGCCGGAGTTGGGAGGGACATTGACATTGGCCTGTACCCCAAAAAGCCTTGTTCAATCTGTGACTTCTAAGTGATTATTTCACGTCTTATATTTAGAATGCATGGTCTAGTTTCCAATAGCATTGTCATACCTCAGTAAGGACTGGAAACGAGGTCAAAAGTAAGACACATTTTCACTACAACCATCTCATGGTTGGCAGTTGTCCTCAAACCTCCTGAGAAAAACCCTTTCTCCAAGTCCCAGAGCTCCTCCGGGGTAGCTGCATTGCCCCTCCTCCTGTTCTAGAAGCACAGACTCTGAAGCCAGGTGGCCAGTTATCAGCTGCAGAACCTCACCTCTCTGGGCCTTGGTTTCCTCACCTGTAAAACGAGGCTAACGGTAAGGAGGGAGATTTGATTTGATTTGATTTGATTCTGGCTAGTGCCAAAAGCAGTGTTTGGAGAGAACAAGCTCTGGGGTCAAACAGGCCAGGGAACCAGCCCTGTGTGACCTTGGGTGGCTCACGTCTGTTTCCTCAGGATGGCCAGGGGAATTAACTGGGACAGTCTACCGGCATGCCAGCATGTGTCCTTAAAAGGACACATGCCCCGGGAAGGGTGGGAACGGAAGACACGCTTTCCCAAGGCCTGTTTCCCAGAATGATGTGCACTCCCTGAAGAAAGAGGAGTCCTTCTCCAAGCACTGCGAGAACTTGCAGAGCTTGCAGTGTAAGTGAAATGTACTGTCCTCACCCTGCCACCCCTTCTCAAATGTCTGAACCACTGCTTCAGACATTTGAGTCTCTCCCCAAAGAGACAGCCTGGCCGGGGCACAGAGGTCATGCCCTTCAGGCCTAGGTGTCCCTACGACTCAAGCAGCCTCCAAAAGGCGGCCCCCAGAGTGCGCAAAAAAGAGGCCTGGGGCCGAGGGCTGAGCTTGCATTTCTCTGAGTGCCCCATCTGTATCTTACAGTTAGATGCTTGCAGTCATGGACATCACACGCTGGAGGGGGGGGTCTCAGGCAGCGTCGGGCCTGTCCCCTCATGGTGCAGGGGCCCGGATGCAGGAAGTGATGCTTTCTGAGGCCACAGAGGGATTCACGAGCCTCACTCTTAGCTCTCCACAAGCCCCCCTGGTGGACCTGTGCTCTTACCTGCTCCAACCAAAGATGGGAGGGGCTGTCCAGATGGCAGCCCAGATCCAGGAGAAGGCAATACCCGCAATGGCCAGTTTGGCATCAAATCTGACATTGCCAAAAGGTTTGCAGACCACCAGCCATCTCTCCCAGGAAATGATGGCCAGCGACCAGAGGCCCGTGATCCCTGTGGGAGAGAGCAGACAGGGCTTGTGACAGGCACTCGGGCACAGCCAATTCAAGGCAGGAGGGCCACCAGCAGGACGGCCTCCAAGGTCACCCACCTGAAAAACTTCATTCTCAAAAAAATGTTTGCAATTGCAGTGGGCAGGGGGACTGATAGCCCTCCTGGGCTCTTGCTCAATGGGGTGACTCTTTCTCCACTGTCTGTAACATCTGCTTTCCGGTTCTTCCCCTGTGTGCCTGGACCCCCACCCCCCACCACCTTGCTCCCTCATCCCTCTTTGACTTGGCCTGTCTCTCCCTTCCCCGCTGACCTAAGCCGGCTTAGTTCTCCTCCTCCATTTTTTCTACTCTCCCCCTTTCTTACTTTCTTCTTAATCTGGATTGTTTTTGCTCTGAAGCAGGAGCTCTGAGCCCCTGGTTTGGTCACTGAGTTTCTCACTGATCAAGTCGTGAAATTTGGAAGCTGGGAATTCAGAACACACTGAGCCCAACCTCCACAACCCTACTACAAGGGAGGAAGGAAGAGAGAGAGAGAGAGAGAAGATAAAGAAAGGAAGGGAGGGGAGGAAGGAATAAAGAAGGGAGGAAGACAAGAAACATGGTAGTCTGCTGGCTCTGCAGCTTGCCACCCTCTTGGCCACCAGCCATTCGTGCGATGTCATCAGCAGGACTGTTCACGGCCACATACAGATCAGTGTAACCATACTAAGGAGCTGTTGGCCCCACTGGGAGCAAAAGGGAACACGGTTGTCAACCTGTGTGCCCTTCTTCCGGCCCCGGTACACTTTCCATTAGGCTTCTGGAAATTGCTCTTCTTCTTAGAGCTCGAGGGTCTATGCATGAGATTCAGGGGCTCTGTGAAGTGGGATGGAGGGAAGGACGTCTTGGCTTGCCCTAACCTCAGCACCTTCGACTTGGTCACCAGTAGAAATCACAGATCAGACGTTTTGAAATATCACTAATGTTCGTCACTACTTTCAAATGTCAGTAGTTCTAGGCCCACTGGCTAAGATCCTGTTATTTAACACTTTGGTAAAGAATTGCGTCGCTTATACTTTTATTTTCATTGTGATAAAAAAATATATAAAAAATTGCAATTTTACCCGTTTTTCTAAATACTTTTAGTACTAATACTCTTAATGACTTTTCAATGTTTTGATAACTGGATTATAGTAGCCTTGGAGGATGGCAGTGTGCATTTACTGACGTTCTTCGGAGAAGGGGTCCGTGGCTTCACTCAATGGCCCAGGGAGCCTGTGGTCCCAGAGCAACCCAAGGACAAGCTGCCAACTGGGGCCAAGGGTAGCTGGGGACCTTGGTAGGACCAGAGACAGGTGGGAGTGGGGGACACGGGGGCACTCAGGGAGGGGCATGTGGTGGCTGAGGCCACGCCAGCTTCCGGGAGCACTTGTACTTGGGGGCCAGGCTTTCTCCCCCGATCTTCCTTGGGTGCTCCCATTCTGTACTTTGGGGAGAGTGCTGGGACTTCAGGCAAGTGTCTTGTTTCGTCTGGGCCATCGTTGGTGAATGAGAGACAAGCAGTTAGGTCAAGGGGCCCACCCAGTCTTCTGACCTGTCAAATAGAGGTCATATTCATGCCTACTTTGTAATATTGTGGGAGGGTCCAACGAGCTCATTAAGTCTGCTCAGCATCCACCTGAGGTGGACACTGGCGTCCCCATTTTACAGATGGAAAAGCGGAGGAGTAACTTGCTGGAGATCACACCTTCGGTAATTCAAACCTGGGTCTGACTAACAGCCTATGTCCCTCCAACCCCCCTACACGTGTTGCCTCTCTATGTACATGTCTCTTTCTCTTTCTGTCTGTTGTCCACCCCCTAGGAATCAGAATTGGAAGTAAGTTCAGGCTGCAATAAGACAAATTCCAGTCAGATGTGGGAGTTAAAGAACACAGGAGTGGTGACCAGGTGACCCTGGGAAACCTTAAAAATAGGAGGGCAGCTGGAGAAAGGCTGAGCCACTAAGCACGAGGATCTGCCAGCCCTTGGCACCCCTTTCTCCTGGGCAGGATATCAAACTCTAACCCTCCGCTCTCTAGAAGCATTCTCCGAGGTCCCGCCGGCCTGTCCTCTTCCTCTTGGGCCCCTGGGGTAGAAGCCCTGGGCTCCTTGCCTCACCTCCAGCCCAAGAGACCCAGGTCCTGCCTCCTCAGCCCTCCTACCAGCGCAGGCTGGAGTTCTGCCTGGGGAGCCCTCCGTCCCACTCTGTGCTGGGGTCATCTGGCACTGTATCCGTCTCCTCCCACCCCAGCCCCAAGGCCTCAAACTGGCTGCCCTGACAGAGCCTCCCAGCCTGCAAACCCTCTCTGGCCCAGTTCCCCTGCAGTCTTGGGAATGTCTCTTCTACATGCATAAGGCTGGGTCTCCCCTGAGTGGGGGGAACCCAGAGTTCTTACCACAGAGGGAGACAGTATAGCCTTCCACGACACACAGAGGGTGGCCGAGGATGAAGTAGCCATAGATCTGATTCACCACACTGATGGTGCTGGCGATGACCGTCTCTGCCAGGTCAGCCACTGCCAAGTTCACCAGGATCCAGTTCAAAGGGTGGCGCAGCTTCTTGAACCTCATGGTGGCCACCAGCACCAGCCCATTGGTGAAGACGGAGGCCAAGACCACGAAGAGCATCCAGGCACTGGTGAGGTGGTACACCCACCGTGGGGCGATGTGGTAATTGGGGCCTTCGAAGGGGCCTGGAGCCGAGAGGTGCAGAGGAGAGAGAGGGCTGGGTCATGGGGCGTGGGCCACGGGGACATTCAGGGACAGACTAATCTACTCACCAGTCTGGGTAGAAGAGAGAGTGAGGAGCCGAGAACAGTGTCGCCCACTTCAGCCTTCCCCACTCTCCCTCCTGCCCGCCAGCCTCCCCTTCACAACCTGCTCTTCCCTTCCACCTAAAATGAGCTCTAGTGTCCCCCCCCAACCTTAGATAACCAGCCCTCCATCCTGCCTCTCAAGCAAGGGCCCCAGGACTTAGCCAAACCAGACTCGTTGTCACCTCTGAGGTCTGATTCCCCACCCCCAGTGCCCAGGGGCAAAACCCTGGAGTGACAGTGACTCGTCCTGCCCCCTCCCTGCTTCCTGCCAGCACTGCTTTCTGCAGCTCTTTCCCATCCCCTCTCCGCTTCTTTTTGTTGTTGCATCTCTGCTTCTCCGCTTCTTTTTGTTGTTGCATCTCTGCTCATGCTCCCAGTCCCTGGAGTACTCTTCCCTTCAATGGACGAATCCTTTCCTGCTGTAAAGCCCAGCTCAGAAGTGTTGGCCTTCTGGAAGCCTGGCTAGACGCCCCAGCTGAAAGTCATCTCGACCCTTCTGCTTGCCACCGTGCCTCTCCATCATGTGCTCCCCCGTCTGGGAGTCACCAGCACACCAGGCTTTTCCTCCTCACCAGAAACTGGGCCTGATTCGTTGTCACATATAGTCTCCAGCACACAACAGGTGCTCAGCAAGGGAATGAATGAGTGAAGGAATAACTCATCTTTCTTATAATACACCGTTATCATTTCTTATTTTGCAGTCATCACCACTATTTATTTCTAAGACATTTTCATCACCCTACACAGAAACTCTGTGCCCCTTCAGCAATGTTTTCCCACTCCCCCTCTCCCCAGCCGGTGGTAACCGCTAATCTACTTTCTGTCTCCATGCATTCGCCTATTTTAGATATTTCATGTAAGTGGTGTCATGCAATATTTGCTTTTTTATGTCTGCCTTATTTCACTCGACATAATGTTTTCATCCGTGTCTTAGTGTGTATCAGAACTTCATTTCTCTTTATGGCTGAGTATATTCCATTGTATGGACAGGCCACATTGTGCTTATTGATTCATCTGTTGAAACAACTTGGGTTATTTCTACTTTTGAGTGATTAAGAATAGAGCTACTATGAACACTGGTGTGCAAATATCTGTTTGTGTTCCTGTTTTCAGTTCTTTTGGGAATATACTTGGGAGTGGAATTTCTGGGTCATGTGGTAAATCTATGTTTAGCTTTTTGAGGAACTGCCAAATTTTTTCCACAGCGGCTGCACCATTTTACCATTCCACCAGCAGTGTAGAAGTTTTCCAATTTTTGCACATCCTCACCAACACTTGTTACTTTCTGTTTTTCTTATAGTAGCCATCTGTTATGGATGAAATTGAGTCCCCTCAAAGTATGTGTTGGAATCTTAACCTGTATACCTGCGGATGTAATCCTGTTTGGAAATAGGGTTTGCTTTGTTATGTTAATCAGATCATAGCAGAATAAGGTGGGTTCTAAATCTAATCACTTCTGAGTTATAAAAAGAGCAGATTAGACTCAGAGGTGCACACACGGGGGGGGGGCACAGATGTCATGTGAGGATTGCTGAGGAACCAAGGAATGCCCAGGGCTACCGACAAGGAAGGCATCGATCGACACAGCTGAGACCTTGACTTGAGTTCTTAGCCTCCAGAGCTGTGAGAAAATAAATGTTCTTTAAAGCCACTCGGTTATGGCATTTCTGTTACAGCAACATTAGGAGACTAAGACACCATCCTAGTGTCACCACCATCATTTTGGCAAAACACTCAAAGGGGTTATGAGACTCCCAGTCATACCAGAGAAGCTGGAGTGATTACAACCATCATACCACAATGCCCGCTGCCATGTTCCAAACCCCACAGAGCCTAGAAAAACACCAACAATATCACCCCGGATTATTAGGACATTTTCAGGTGCTCATTACAGAAACCCAGCTTAAGAAAAATGGGGATTTCTTGTGCATGTAATGACTAGGAAGGACGGGGTCAATCTTGCCTCCAGCATAACTGGACCCCACAGCACTAATGACACCTCAGGACTCTCCATCACTCAGCCCTGCTTCTCTCCGTGTGAGCACTTCATGTGTTTCCATGCACAGGGAGCTTCCAAAACTCACTAGCAATACCTGCAACAACACTAAATGACACAGCATACTCATGAATGTCAAAATCTGAGTGGGCGGGGACAGACCAGTGACAACTCAAGACCTGTGTGGTATCTGTCTCTGTGCAGAAGGGAGCAGAAGGAAGAATGGGGCCTCTGATGGCCTTGCTAGCAGATATTCCCCGGGAAGTCCAGCTGCTGAATTTGAGAAGAACAGCTAAAACTGGGAGGTGTTTTGAACACCCTGCTTTGCAGGTGTCTGCAAAGGACTGGAACAATCTAGATGCTATGAACTCTCAACACTGGCCAGGCAGAGCACCTGGAAGGTATGACTGAGTGAGTTCAAATTGGGCAGAACAGGGACAAGAGGAGCAAAGGGGAGAGAGAGAGTCCATGCAATGGTGAGGAGGGGGCAGGACAGCTCAGCATCAGAGACCACTGAAAAGGGCCTCTATTAGGGTAACTAGAAAGTTCAGGAACTAATTTCGTGAAGAAATGACCAAATCAACTCTCAGGCAAAGTTATTACAAGAAATATAGGGAACTACTTGTTCACCCACGTTCACTGCAGCACTGCTCACAATAGTAGGGACAACCTAAGTACCCATCAACAGATGATGGAGAAACACACTGTGGTCCATCCATACAATGGACTATTACCCAGCCATAAAGAGAAATCAAGTCCTATACATGCTACAACATGGGTGAACCTTGAAAACATGATGCTGAATGAAATACCAAAACCCAAAACCAAACCCACTGCAGTTGAGTCGATTCCAACTCGTAGTGACCCTATAGGACACAGTAGAACCACCCCATAGTGTTTCCAAGGAGCCGCTGGGGATTCAAAATGCCGACCTTTTGGTTAGCAGCTGAGCCCTTAACCACTGCACCATCAGGGCTCCTGAATGAAATAAGTCACTCACAAAAGGCCATCTGTTGTATGATCTCACTTATATGAAATATCTACAACAGGCACGGGGAGGATGGAAGCGGGAGGTATCGCTTAAGAGGCACTGAGTTCCTGGTAAGGGAGATGCAAAAAATTGAAACCGGATAGTGGTGACGGCTGTACAACATGGCGAACGTAACTAGTGTCACTGAATCGTACATGTAAAAACTGTTGAAGTGGCAAATGTTTTGTTGTATGTATTTTACTATGATAAAAAAAAAGAAAATTAAAAGGCATACCAAGCAATCACTATGTGTGGACCTTATTTGCACCCTGACTCAAACAAACAAACTGAAAAAAAGGTATGCCATCCCACTTTGAATTGTGGCGCCTGGGGTCCTAAATGCCAACAAGCGGCCATCTAAGATACATCAATTGGTCTCAACCCACCTGGAGCGAAGGCAAAGGAAGAACACCAAGGTCACATGACAACTAAGAACCCAAGAGACAGAAAGGGCCACATGAACCAGAGACCTACATTATCCTGAGACCAGAAGAACTAGTTGGTGCCCGGCCACAATCGATGTCTGCCCTGTCAGGGAGCACAACAGACAACTCCTGAGGGAGCAGGAGACCAGTGGAATACAGACCCCAAATTCTCATGAAAAGACCATACCTAATGGTATGACTGCGACTAGAGGAATCCCAGAGACAATGCTCCCCAGAACTTCTGATGGCACAGGACAGGAACCATCCCCGAAGACAAATCATCAGGCATGAAAAGGACTGGTCAGCGGCGGGGGGAGAGAGATGCTGATGAAGAGTGAGCTAATTAAATCAGGTGGACACTGGAGAGTGTGTTGGCAACTCTTGACTGGAGGGGGGATGGGAAGATAGAGAGAGAGGGAAGATGGCAAAATTGGCACGAAACGAGAGACTGAAAGGGCTGACTCAATAGGGGGAGAGCAAGTGGGAGAAGGGAGTAAGATGTATGTAAACCTACATGTGACAGACTGATTGGAATGGTAAATGTTCACTTGAAGCTTAATAAAAATTAATTACAAAAAAAAAGGTATGCCATTAGGAGACAATTGGAACTTTGAAGGCTGACAAGGATGTTTGATGATATTAAGGAACCATTGGTAAAGTTTTAGGTGTATAATGGCACTCTGGTTACGTATTAAAAAGAGGCCTTCTCTTTAGAAGCACACGCTGCATGATACAGCAGATACACAGATGAGTCCTGTGATGTCTTGGATTTGCTTCCATCTATAGGTGGCCCTGGTGGCGTAGTGGTAAAGCGCTACGGCTGCTAACCAAAAAGTCAGCAGTTTGAACCCACCAGGTGCTCCTTGGAAACCCTATGGGGCAGTTCTACTCTGTCCTGTAGGGTTACTATGAGTCATAATCGACTCAACGGCCGTGGGGTTTATAGATGGCACAAGACTGGACAAGCAGAAGCTGTGGGATGGGTACCGTGGGGTCACTGCACTCTTCAATCTACTTTTATAGACGCTTCAATTAAAAAAAGATTTTTTAAAGAAATCTTATCCATTGAAGAAGCCTTTGGGGGCCTGAGAAAATTCTGGGATACAAACAATCAAGTTGAGACAAAGTGCATGTTACTCAATTCATCTGGGTGGGGCAAGGGGGCATTTGGCTAATCACCACTTGAGGAATACTGCCCAGTTCCGGAACCCCTGGCCTGTCCTCTGCTCTCTGAAGGGCTCTCAGGCAATGGGGCCACTCCCAGGGCAGAAGTCAGGCTGTGCTGGTGAGCATTCCCAGGTGGCCAGTTGTCGCTGGGCCTAAGCCCTGTCCCCTAGGGCCACTTTCGATGGGAGGGCTGCCCTAGAAGGTGCTCTGTCCTCCCGGAAGCCTCCTCCAGCCCTGAGGTTTTAGAAGTCACTTGTCTTCTGCTGCTCCTTTCCCCAGCTGCTGGCACCTCCCGGCTCCCCAGGACCCTTCCCTAGGTTGTGTGTCTAGGGGCATTACTTCCTGGCCGGTCCGCCAACCTCCTGAGCTACACGTTTTTCTCCTTTTGGCCACAGGAGATGCAAACATGAACCAGACCCAGCTCCTTTCCCTGGGCAATGAGGGCCAGGTAGACACGCTCTCTAGCAGAATAAAAGAAAGAATGAATGAATGAACTCTTCTGGGACAGGGCTCCTCAAAAGGGTTTGGGAAGCCCATGTGGTTTGAAAATGCACACTCAAGATCATGGTGGACTTTGACATTTGGAAAGGAAAATCTATTCATCTCATCATCAATGCTGAGAGGGAAGCCTAAGCTGGGGCATGTGCAGAAGAGGCTCCTGGAGCGGGAGGGACCTGGTGTCCCAGAGGGGCCGCTCAGCCAGCCTCCAGCGCTTACTCACCTCTGGTAGTGTTGGTATTGGTGTAAACGAAGATGCTGGCCTGGGTGCTGTCCTCAGAGGCATCCTGCAGCCGTGCACCTGTGAGCCTGTGGGGGCCCCACTGCTGGGCCATGGCTCCGGACAGCCCTGTCCCTGACGCCCGCCAGCTCTGGGGGTCACGGCGCTTTATACCAGCCTGCAGGATCAGCCAGGGCCTCCTCACCTTAAAAGCTCCCCAAACACTTCACCCTCTGATCTCTTAATTGGGCCTGGACTTAGACCTCCTCCTCCCCGACCCCAGCCTCTGGTTCCTAAGGTGAGCCTGTGAAGGCAGCTCAGAGGGATTGGCTGGGAACCAAACTCTGAGCCTGGGCTTGCTGCTGCATCCTTTGCCTATCCCTCCTGTTAGGTCAGACAGAGCCAAGAGGCAGGATTCTCAGATGAGGGCAGGGTAACAGCACAAACCCAAACCTGCTTTTTCCATCTGATTCTTCTTGAGGAGGCCTGCCACTGGAGCCTCTTCAGGTCCGACCACTCAGTGGGCCCAAACCCATGCCTTGTGGCTGGTGGAGGTTCGTCCTGGGAGGTGGGGGGCAGGCTTTGATAGATGGGGCTGGAGGGGACTCGGCAGCAAGTCTTGCCCTCAGCTCCCCCCGCCCCTTGCTCCCTCTGGACAGCAGTCCTTTGGTCACCAGGGTGCTCATCCAGGCCCTGGTGCAGGCCCCCAAGGTGACCACGGAGGCTTGAGATCACAACCTTTCTGTGGACTGCCTCTGGCCACAATTTCCCTCTGGATTTACCTTCAAAAAGCAAACCGTGACAGAATGTTCCTGACGGGCTACCTCCTCCACCTGCCCTCTCCTCCCAGAGCTGTCTGGCTTCTGCTGGCACTGTTCTTGGCAGGGGTGCCCATCGCCTGCTAACTGCCCAACCTGCAGCCTTGCCTCCATCTCTAGCAGAGCACCCCATTGGCCCCATCCACAGACCCCCCTCAGGGAACCCTTCCTCTCTAGTGTCTTTTGCCAGCAACTTTTCTCTGCTCAGTCCAGCTGTTTTCAGGCACATCCTTTGGGTTGGCCCTTAAACTCAATAAAACCAAAACGTGAGCTGTGGTCTTGGCTTTCCCGTTCTCGGTGCTATTATTCTCAAGGTCCCCAGCAATCTGGTCCTCTCCGGCAGGCCAGAGCTCAGTGAGTCCCCGCCTGGCCACCCACAGTAAGAATGGCTAGACACCCAGCCAGAAGCTCTATGTGTAGTAGAAGGGAAGAGTCCTGGCCACAGCCTTACCAGGGACCTGTTGGCGGGCCTAGAAAGCTGTGCTCACTGCCCAAGGGCACATGGCGAGCTTTGTGCTCTTTGACTGTTATGTGCTGATTTGTGCACCCCCCCCCCAAATATGTATGGAAGTCTTAACACCTGTACCTGTGAATGTGATCTTGTTTGGAAATAGATTTTTTTCAATTGTTAATGAGGTCGCGCCACAGTACAGTGGATCCTAAACCTAACCCCTTCTAAGCGGTGCCTTATAAAGGGGCGAACAGACATATGGAGCCGTTCTACTCTGTAACACATGGGGTCACCATGAATCAGAATTGGCTTGACTTTAATAGCTTCACAGACACAGAGAGACACACACAGGGGGAAGACAGACACCAGGTTACGACAAGGGCAGATGCATCTACAAGGCCAGGAAAATAAGGACAGATAGTGTATGATTCCATTTATATGAAGTGTCCACAACAGGCAAATCCACGGAGATGGAAAGCCGATTAGTAGCTGCCAGGGAAAGGAGGAGGAGAGAATGGGCAGTGAGTGCTTAGTGGATACAAGGTTTATTTTTGCAGTGATAGAAATATTCTGGAATTAGGTACTGGTGATGGTTACACTAAGTACCACTGAGCATCTTTCCTTCTTGGCCTTGCTCTTTTAGGACCCCATCCAGTGCCCCCTGCAGGAATACATCCCTGGTGGCCACTGGCCCTTGAAACCCCTGCCCTCAAGCCCCTCTCGAGGCCATGCCCTATGACTTTGTAGTTCTCTTCCCTTGAACTCCCTAAATAGATTACCCATTCTGGATGGGAGACCACAGTCTCCCCAGTAGATGCACAGTCTCTGAAAGGGCTGGGCACATAATAGATGCTCACCAAGACTCATAGGAGGCTTGGTGTCAATGGCATCACTAACCTTGACAGAGCACTCGCTTATTTCCACTGGGATCTTATCATCTCCACAGGGCATGCTTCAGGCCATCATGTGTGCATGGTGAGCTCTGGCTGGGTTCCTGTGTGGCCCCCACCTGAGGCTTCAAGAGAGCAAATGGCATGTCCAAGGCCACAGGGCTCTCATTCTATAGCTTGATGTAACAAGGTCAAAGCCCCAAGACTCAAACCCAGGTCTTTTGGACTTTCACCCTCCAGGGAGCTTTATCTGCATGTCCTGCCAAGGTTAAATAATCAGAGAATTCAAAACTGTGGGAGCCGGAAGTAGGCCTCCTCTGAAATCACCCACCTAACCTGGGCCCTCTGAGCAAAAGGTGGTGAGTCGGACTTGTCCCCGCACTGCCTGGGACTGGACAAGCCAACCTCTTCCTTCCTCATGGCCCCAGGTTGCCCTTCTGTTTAAAGGGAGAGAACCAGTCTTCCTTGGATTTGTAGGGCTGCCCCAGGCATCCAATGCCCCCATATTATCTAGAAGCCCTTTGTGAACACAAAGTCCAAGTGGGAGCCCCACAGAGGAGGGGTGAGAAGTCTGGAGGAAGCTGGGACCCTGCCCACCTGCCCTTGACCTTGACCAGTATTATACTAATGACCATTCTCAGCATTATTCCACTGATGCCCTTGGGATAGAGAGGGGTCTAGCCCAACATCTCAGGAGGGGGAGGGAGGTGACGGAGGAGGCAGGAGGCAGGGGAAGACAAGGAGTTCTGGCACTTTGTCTCTTCTGAAGGGGGGGAGGGGGCTAATTGATGATTAGGGCTAACAGAAGATCAAGTCCCAGTTTAGCCTAAAGCAGATTACTGCCCTAGAAATCACCCCTCACCTGTGAGGGCACGTTTGCTCAAGACCAGCCCACTGCCAGCTCATGGGGGCGGGCAGCAAGCAGCCCCACAGCCTTGCAAAAGGGTGAAAGCAAGAGAAAGGGGGCGCTAGGTGGGGGGATGAAGAGCAGGTGGGACGGAAACAGGGTGACCGGGAACGAGAGAAACAGGATGAACAGGTGGTGGAGAAGGAGAAAGCCCCCGCCTATTGCCCCCCCCAACCCATTTGGCCAGTGTGCTTGGAGAAACAGGGCACCGAAGGATCCCTTTTGCCACCACAAAGCACCAGGGCAAAGGCAAAGCGGACCCGCGCCAGGCTGGGCTTCGCTCTTGGCAGCTTTTCCTCTGTCCCAGGGGCTCCTGTCCTCCCTGGCAGACTAGTCTCTAATCTGACTACTCCAAAGTGACACCGAGCACTCGAGCACTTGGGAGAGCGGATTAGTAGTCATGGGGCGGACTGTCATCTTGACTCAGCTCTTGGGTCCTCCGTCCTGCAGGCAGGGGGCTTGCACGTCAATAGCCAGGGGCTGCCACAGCTGTGAGCACAAAACCATTCCGCCACTTGCCTTCCTTTCATCTTTGTATTTGGAATATGTTTGTGTTGTATTTTAATTTGCATGGGGTCATATATGACTATATTTTCTTTTGGCTTCTTGCCTTGCCACCTTGGTCTAAAAGTCCTGCCCCACCCTTAAATTCCTCAGAGATTGTAACCACACACCACATGTAAACTCAAAGGACAGGTGTCAGGCTGCTTCCCCGATTCTAGGACGGTCCCAAATCACTCACCTAAGAAACCTGACACCCAGCGGGTTTGCCTTGAGCTCCAGCTGACCAAGGCCCCTAACCAGCCAATGTACCCCCTCAGAATAGTCTCACTATTCTCAGATCTGTTCATAATCTTTCCTCTGGGCTGCCGCAGGCCTCCGAAGTCCCTGTCCTTCCGACCTGTGCCATGTCTGAGCTCTGTGATGTTGAGCCAGTTGGTCACCATCTCTAGAGCTCAGTGTTCTCGTCTGTCAGATGGGGACATTTCCTTACCATAAGACTTAAATGAGTCCATTCTTTAGAAGCTTCCTAGCACAGTATTTGACACAGAAAATTTAGCCACCAAGCCATTCCCAGATACTTAGTGAGCACTTACTGTGTGTACCCAATTGATGCCTTTGAATTGTGGTGTTGGTGAAGAATATTGACTATACCACGGACTGCCAAAAGAACGAACAAATCTGTCTTGGAAGAAGTGCGGCCAGAATGCTCCTTAGAGGCAAGGATGGCGAGACTTTGTTTCAAGCACTTTGGACATGTTATCAAGAGGAACCAGTCCCTAGAGAAGGACATCATGCTTGATAAAGTGTATGGTCAGAGAAAAAGAGGGAGACCTTCGACAAGATGAATTGACACAGTGGCTGCAACAATGGGCTCAAGCACAGCAACAATTGTGAGGATGATGCAGGACCGGGCGGTGTTTCGTTCTCTTGTACGTAGTGTCTCTTGTACGTAGTGTCTCTTGTACGTAGTGTCTCTTGTACGTAGTGTCTCTTGTACATAGTGTCAGAATCGACTTGACGGTACCTAACAACAGCACCTAACAAAAACTGTGTGCCCAGCACCGTTCTAGGCACTGGGGTCTATCTGCAAACAAACAGACAGAGATCCCTGCCCTCTGGAAGTGGCCATTCCAGTGGGAAGAGAGAGACAATGAACACTAGATTTGAGAAACGAGTACTGTAGTCATAAGGAGCACGGAGAAAAGGAAAGTTGGCTAAGGAAGTTGGGTGCCAGGGTGGGGAGGGGATGGATGCCTATTTTCATAGGCCATGGGTTGGGTCTCTCTAAGCAGGTGATATCTGAACAAAGACTGGAAGGACGAAGGGAGGGAGCAAGGCAGAGAGCTGAGGAAGACATCCGAGGAGAGGGAGCGCCAAGTGCAAAAGCCCAGGGGCAGAAGGAACAGCAGGGAGACTCAGGTGCCCAGAGCAGAGGGAGCCCAGGGCAAGTAGGAGAGGAAAGGAGGGTCAGAGAGGGGATGGGGATCACGGGGGGCCTGCAAGGCATCTTCAGAATATTAGCTTTCACTCTGATGAGACAGTGAGCATTGCACACTTGTGAGCTGAAAAGTTACATGCACTGACGTAGGTTTTAATAAAATCCCTCTGGTGGCTGCTCTGACAGCTGTAGGGCCAGGGCAGAAGCAGGGGAACCGGCAGTGACCCAGGGGAGAGATGATGCCGGCTCCGACCAGAGAGTGAAATGGGAAGAAGAGGTCCGATTTGGAATACTTTTTTAATTGTGGGAAAAATATACATAACATAAAATTTAGCATTTTGCCCATTTTTAAGTGAACAATTCAGTGGCATTTAGTACATTCACTCGGTCGGTTGTGCATCTATCCCATCTGTCTCGTCCAGAAACCTTCATCACCCAAAGGCCGCTTCCCATTCTCCCTCCCCTCCCAGCCCTGGCCGCCACTAATCTGCCCTCTGTGCCTGTGGATTCCTTTGTTGTGGACAATATGTGGGTTTTTTTGTGTGTCTGGCTCATTTCACTCAGCATCACGTTTTCAAGTTTCATCCATGTCTTAGCATGCAATCAGAACTTCGTTTCTCTTCCTGGCTGAGTAATATTCCATTGTTGTGTTTATCCAGTCATCTGTTGTTTCCACCTTTCGGCTGTCGTGAATAGTGCTGCTGTGAGCACTGGTGTACAAGTATCTGTTTGAGTCCCCTGGTTAGATACCTAGGAGTGGAATTGCTGGGTCATTCAGTAATTCTATGTTTAACTTTTTGAAGAATCTTGGATATCTTTGTAGGTAGAATCGTCAGGATTTCCTGGTGGCCTTGGTGTAAGCAGTTTGAGAAAGAAAGGAATTCATACTGACTCCAAGGTTTGGGATCTGAGCAACTAGAAGGATGCAGTTGTCCTCACCTGAGAAGTCAAGGCTGTGGGTGGTGCGGGTTTAGCTGTCGGAGGGAGGAGGTGAGCATCAGGAGTTCAAGTGTAAATAGCCAATATCACAAACAAAAAGGAAGCAATCACCTCAGGCCTATAGACATTCTCAAAAGAGAATATTAGGAACAACTTTATGCCAACACATTTGAAGAATTTAGACAAAATGGACACACTCAGGGAAACACAACTTACCAGAATGGACTGGAAAAGAAATTGAAAATCTGAAGAGTCTTATACCTATTGAAGAAATTGAACGCATAATTTCAAACCTTCCCACAAAGAGAATTTCTCTGTTCTGTTTCTGACCCACTCCAATGTTTCTCTGAGTTTTGAGCCTGGATGTGTCTCTTTTGTTGCATCTTTACAAGGAATTCTCAGATATTTTTGGCTCATCTCCAGTGCTCTTTATTCCCACACAAACAAACAGAATCAGCAAGTTACAGCTAGAGAGTTTCAGTGCAAATGACTGAAATTTTGAGTGAATTAAAACTTGTCATGCCTCCACTGCCTAATTTTGCTTGCTGTGGTAACTCCAGAAACTGTGGTGGCGCAGTGGTTAAGTGCTACCTATGGCTGCTAACCA
The DNA here is from genome assembly GCF_024166365.1 of Elephas maximus indicus. NCBI lineage: Eukaryota > Metazoa > Chordata > Mammalia > Proboscidea > Elephantidae > Elephas > Elephas maximus. The sequence continues at coordinate 2,187,755 of NC_064846.1, forward strand.
AAGGGTCGGCAGTTCAAATCCGCCAGGAGCTCCCTGGAAACTCTATGGGGCAGTTCTACTCTGTCCTATAGGGTCGCTATTAGTCAGAATCGACTCGCCAGCACTGGGTTTGGTTTTGGTTTGGTGGTAATTCCATGAGGTTTGCACTTGACTACTAACCTAAAGGTTGGCAGTTTGAATTCACCCAGTGGTGTTGTGGAAGAAAGGCCTGGCGATCTGCTTCCAAAGGTCACAGCCAAGAAAACCCTATGGAGCACAGTTCTACTCTGTAACACATGGAGTTGCCATGCGTCAGAATGAGGCCGACGACAATGGGTTTAGTAACTACACAATCATCACGGAGAAGAAACACCATGTCAATTTCTCCTGGGGAACTTGGTGAGCTCCCAAATGTGGGCTACGGTTTTGCCAAACTCCCAACAGGCTGATGCGTATTTGGCTTTGTGCTCGAGGCTGGGCTGAGTCAGGGTCAGTTATTTCTTAATTGCCTGGAGTTTGTCAGGGCAACCCTTGCCCACGTAAGCCCCAGATTAACCGTCTGCTTGGAGCACAGAGTGGGAGGAAGTCTCACACTGTACCTTTAGGCAAGGATCTGCGCTTTCAAGTAGGGGAAGGCCCTGTTTAGAGGCTGCCATGTTCGTCTGCCCCCAACATCATCTGTGTTCGCCCCTCCCCAATCACAGTCTTCTCTTTTCACACTGCAAAGATGTCACCTTGAAGACTAAGGTGCGCCTGACCCAAGCCATGGTATTTTCTATCTCATCACATGCATGTGAAAGCTGGACAATGAATAAGGAAGACTGAAGAAGAGTTGACGCCTTTGAATTGTGGTGTTGGCGAAGAATATTGAATATACCATGGACTGCCAGAAGAACGAACAAGTCTGTCTTGGAAGAAGTACAGCCAGAATGCTCCTTAGAAGCAAGGATGGTGAGACTGTGTCTTACATACTTTGGGTGTATTATCAGGAGGGATCAGCCCCTGGAGAAGGACATCATGCTTGGCAGAGTACAGGGTCAGTGGAAAAGAGGAAGACCCTCAACGAGGTGGATTGACACGGCGGCTGCAACAATGAGCTCAAGCATAGCAACGACTGTGAGGATGGCGCAGGACCGGGCAGTGTTTTGTTCTGTTGTGCACAGGGTCACTATGGGTCGGAACCGACTCCACGGCACCGAACAACAACATCATTATGTTGAAACTGGTTCTTTTATATGTAGGAAAAACAAAACAAAAAATTAGCTCAATGAATCCTGATCTTCATGATAAGAGGAAGTGGAGATATGTAGTGTCAACATGTTAAATTTAAAATTTAAATATGATCTCATAATTTTAAATACACATATATTTCCTAGTACTATCTATCAAAAGAAGTACAATGTGAGCTTGGAATAGTTTGTTGTGTCAGAAATTGATGGGGCAGTGGCCAAAGGCTCCTACTGGCTGAACTGGTGACAAATTGAACATCAAAAAGATCTGGTGACAGCAATGGATGAAAACACATTGGCCCTGTGAAAGTCCTTGTCCATACACAGGCCAGACCTTCCAACCAGTTTGTTCAGGTTTGAACCCCTGCAGAGAATTTGCATTTCTAACAAGGTCCCCAGAAGTTATACATAAGAATTACCCGGGGATTTTATGTTAAAATGTAGATTCTGATTCAGTATATCTGGGGTGAAAATGCAAATTCTCAGCAGGGGTTCCACCCCAAAAGGAGCTGACACATAAAATGTTTTCAAACACTTTTCTGCTGAGCTTCCTTTGCTGCTGAGACGCTTTGCTTTTGTGTTTTGTTTGTATGACTGCAACGGTCTTGCTTTTCTTTACTTTTGCCTCTATTGTTTATATTTCAATGCGCGCAAAAGGATCCTAGGGAATCCGAGGGTGCACTAGATTGGTTTCCCTGTTTCTCAGCTCACCGGCTCCCTCTTCTGGCGCTTCCGTGGGGCGGCGAATCGGGTACCATCTGCGCGGCCGCTATGGGCTGCTTGCGCTTTCTAGCCTTTGAAAGCCTCCACAGCACTGCTCTCTGTCCTGACCCTTCTCGGAGCTGCCCAGAGCAGCTCCGATGCAGGACCGGGGCCTCTCCCGCTGGAGTGGGTCCCTGGTCGGTGCGTCCCGGGGACGGCTGGAAGGAACCCTTTGTCACGTGCCACTGCCCTGCCACACCCTGGTGGCCTCTTGGCCTACAGAGCTCTGTTTTTCGGTGGTTCTCCCCCGCCCCCTCACCACCATTATTTGGAGTTTGCTTCTCTGCTTCCAGGTTTCGTGAAAGATGTAGATTGTGGGAGATTTTCATTCGTTCTTCTTGCGTTTTCATGGGTCTTAGAAGAAGTGGTCTTCCTTTGACATGCTAAAGCTGGGCAATGATTGCGGAAGACCAAAGAAGAATTGACACCTTTGAATTACGGTGTTGGCAAAGAATATACCATGGACTGCCAGAAGAACGAACACATCTGTCTTGGAAAAAGTACAGCCAGAATGCTCCTTAGAAGCAAGGATGGCGAGACTATGTCTCACATACTTTGGGCATGTTTTCAGAAGGGACCAGTCCCTGGAGAAGGACATCATGCTTGGTAGACGGTCATCTAAAGAAAAGAAAACCCTCAATGAGGTGGACTGACACAGTGGCTGCAAGAGTGGGCTCAAGCATAACAACGGTTGCAAGGATGGCTCAGGACCTGGCAGTGGTTCGTCCTGTTGTGCATAGGGTCGCTATGAGTCGGGACCGACTCAGCAGCACCTAGCAAGAAGAAGTGGGGAAATTCACGTGGCTCCTTACGTCTACCTGAACTTAGAAATCTCTTTATTATGCTTTGTTTACTAATATCATTAATACAACCTGTAGTCTGATTGTCTCTTTTTTTTTTTTGGTAAACTCTCACAGACAGGGAAATCATATAAAAGCTTTAATTTATACTATATATGCAGTTAACATTATCAATAAGATTTATACGTAGTGTGATATTGCTGTTGTTGTTAGGTGCCGTCAAGTTGGTTCCAGCTCGTAGAACAGAACGTGACACTGCCCGGTCCTGTGCCATCCTCACAATCGTTGCTATCCTCCCTTTTAACCATTTTCCCATGTTAGGGAGGAAATGCCAAACAGAACCCCAAGACGAATCCTTTTTAACAGGGTTTCACGTTGTACAGGGGTGTGGGCGGCTTTATTGTGTGTGTTCCCTTTGTCTGTCAGGCCTTTTTTACATGGAGACATTTTACAAGAGATGTTCATAGTTTCCACTGTTGTGGATGTGTTTCTACTGCCTTTGGTTCAGGGAGACAAAGACAGAAACCTTGTCCCCACTGGGTCACGCTGCAGCCCCTGCCAGTATGGGGGCTCTGTCTCAGAGGTGCCTCGTGGGAAGTGACCTGCTGGCTCCCCACAAGGCTGTGACCCCCCAGGCCATTTTCCTGGAGGCTGTGTGCAGGCGCTGGCTCTTCCTCTGCAGTTCAGCCCTTGTCATGTAATGTGGGCATCTTGAATCTGGCTACTTGAGCCTTACCTTTAAAAGTGACATTTCTGGTGCAGTTGTAATTACAAATTTGATTATAGTCCCATTATAGTCTGGGAGGACAGAGGACAGACTCTGAGTGGCCAATGCAAAGGACGGCTTTCTCTGGGTGGAAGGGCCTCTGGGAAGGAGCCAGCACACGCTTTGGCACCCTGATGCTCAGGGATGTTGTGGACCAGGCCAGCCTACAGCAGTCAAGTTCCCTGCTGATTTGTTATAGACTCCACGTGAGGTGTCATCGACAGCTAGAACTCGGTGATTTGTCTAGACCTGGCGAGTCCATAGAAACAGAAAGGAGATTCCTGGTTGCCAGGGGCTGGTGGGGGGTATGGGGGGCAGCTGCTAATGGAACTTGATAGAGGTGATGGCTGCACAACCTTGTGACTGTACCAAACACCACTGAATTGTTCACTTTAAAGTGGCTCATTTTGTTATGTGAATCTCACCTTGATTTTTTGGAAAAAGACAGAAGACAGTTGTGGTTTTCGAAACTTAGCCATTCATTATACTAAAGCTCATCTGAGTCCCATGTGTAGAGTCACTGTCACTGTTTGGAAGATGTCGTTAAATCGCTGGCACTGAAGCCTGCAATGGAGAGAGGCTGGGCACCGACACTGCAGCTGCTGCCTCCCACGTGTTGGTGTCACCACGCTATCAGCCTTGCACCGTGACACTGTCCCGCAGGGCCTGACAATGTCCATTTGATGTGTCACTAAACTGATTAACAGATGAAGTGAAATTCACATAACATAAAAATTAAGCATTTTATCGCTAACAATGCAGAAGAGAAACCAGATGACTGGGAGCTCCTAAATATCAAACACCTATGCTCATCCAAAGACTTCACCAAAAGAGTAAAAAGATTACCTACAGACCGGGAAAAAGTTTTTAGCTATGACATTTCCGATCAGCGCTTGATCTCTAAAATCTACGTGATACTGCAATAACTCTACTACAAAAAGACAGATAACTCAATTAAAAAATGAGCAAAAGATATGAATAGACACTTCACTAAAGAAGACATTCAGGTAGCTAACAGATACATGAGGAAATGCTCATGATCATTAGCCATTAGAGAAATGCAAATCAAAACTACAATGAGATTTCATCTCACTCCAACAGGGCTCGCATTAATCCAAAAAAAACACAAAATAATAAATGTTGGAGAGGCTGCGGAGAGGTTGGAACACTTCACTGCTTGTGGGAATGTAAAATGGCACAACCACTTTGGAATTCGATTTGGGTCTTCCTTAAAAAGCTAGACATAGAACTACCATACGATTCAGCAATCCTACTCCTTGGAATATATTCTAGAGAAATAAGAGCCTTTACACGAACAGATACATGCACACCCGTGTTTATTGCAGCACTGTTTACAATAGCAAAAACATGGAAGCAACCAAGGTGCCCATCAACGGATGAATGGATAAATAAATTATGGTATATTCACACAATGGAATACTACGCAAGGATAAAGAACAGTGAGGAATCTGTGAAACATTTCATAACATGGAGGAACCTGGAAGGCATTCTGCTGAGTGAAATGAGTCAGTTTCGAAAGGACAAATATTGTATAACACCACTATTAAAAGAACTTGAGAAATACTTCAAACTGAGAAGAAAATATTCTTAGGTGGTTACGGGAGTTGGGAGGGAGGGAAGGAGGGAGAGGGGTTTTCACTAATTAGATAGTAGATGAGAACTACTTTAGGTGAAGAGAAGGGCAACACACAATACAGGGGAAGTCAGCATGACTGGACTAAACGAAAAGCAAAGAAGTTTCCTGAATAAACTGAATGCTTCGAAGACCGGGCGTAGCAGGGGCAGGGGTTTGGGGGCCATAGTTTCACGGGACATCTAAGTCAATTGGCATAATGAAATCTATTAAGAAAACATTCTGCATCCCACTTTGGAGAGTGGCGTCTGGGGTCTTAAGCACTAGCAAGTGGCCATCTAAGATGCATCAATTGGTCTCAACCCCTTTGGATCAAAGGAGAATGAAGAACACCAAGGAGACAAGGCGATTACGACCCCAAGAGACAGAAAGGGCCACAAGAACCAGCGACTACATCATCCTGAGACCAGAAGAACTAGATGGTGCCCGGCTACAACCGATGACTGCCTTGATAGGGAACACAACAGAGAACCCCTGAAGGAGCAGGAGAGCCGTGGGATGCAAACCCCAAATTCTAGTAAAAAGACCAGACTGAATGTTCTGACTGAGACTGGAAGGACCCTGGTGGTCATGGTCCCCAGACCTGTTAGCCCAGGACAGGAACCATTCCCAAAGCCAACTCTTCAGACAGGGATTGGACTGGACTATAAGATAGAAAATGATAACTGGTGAAAAATGAGCTTCTTCGATCAAGTAGACACATGAGACTATGTTGGCATGTCCCGTCTGGAGAAGAGATGAGAGGGCAGAGGGGGTCAGAAGCTGGCTGAATGGACATGAAAAGAGAGAGTGGAGGGAAGGAGTGCGCTGTCTCATTAGGAGGAGAGCAAGTAGGAGTATATAGCAAGGTGTACGTAAATTTTTGTATGAGAGACTGACTTGATTTGTAAACTTTCATTTATAGCACAATAAAAAAATTCAATAAATGGGATAAGGTCTACACTGAAAAAAATTAAGCATTTTAAGGTGTACAATTCAGTAGTTGTTAGTACAGTCACAGAGTTGTGCTACCATCACCACTATCTAATTTCAGAACATTTTAATCAACCCCCAAAATAGCCTGTGCCCATTAGCAGTCACTCTCCATCGCCCTCCCCCCATTTCCCGGCATTTATGGATTTACCTATCCTGGGCATTTCATATCAGTGGAATCATACCATAAGTGATCTTTTTGGCTGGCTTATTTCACTGAGCGTAATGTTTTTGAGGTTCATCCACATTGTAACATGTATCGTGACTTCATTTCTTTTTACCAAAACATATTTAAGTCAACGACATTTTAGTAAATCTACAGGGTAGCTCCTATAATCCCGCTGAGTCGTTTCTAATAATTGCGGAGCATTCTGATCGTTCTTACTCCTTCCTGCCATCCCCCCTTTGTTCACATGCACCAGGTGATAGGTCACAGAAGCCAGGCCAAGGCGCGAAGCTTGGCGCTACCAAGCAGCCCTCCATCAAAGAAGGTCGCCTGAAAAAGACCCCTGTTAACCTTGTTACTGTTCTGAGGACTGATCTCGGAGAAGGCCAGTATAGAAAGCACTTGTCAGAGGAGGCTGCTCAGTCACTGAAGATAAGAGCCCAGGTGCCCTACGACAAGAAATGCCCATGGCCTTGAGAGTGTAACCAGAGTCACAATATTTTATGGCAACTCACAGTAGAAGGTAACAGGATAACCATGAGGAATTTTAGCTCCTCCACAGAGGAGGTGCCTTTGTTCTTTGTTTTGTTTAGTAGCTTATTTTCTAATTGTCCACCACTGTGAAATGGCCATGACCAGGGGTGTCATGAAAGCCCCACGTTAGCAGACTCTTGGGAAGTGGGAGTTCCTAGTACAGTGAGGGTCAGCCCTCTGCCATCTGAGCAGAGTACCTCATGCTGAGACCCTTTTCTTCTGAGCAGCCAATCCTCCCAACTCTATTACACATAAGCTTTTTAAAAATTCATTAACTTAATATATCTTCGTGTGTATTTGTTTAAATATCCACTTACATACAGTCACAGTAAAAGATGTTCAGCTGCAAATATTATTTAAAGCTTTAAGACTTTAAATCATAAAGTATAATTAAAACAATCAGGCACAGCATAAAACAATGTTTATACTACAGTGGTTTTGTCAATTTAATTTGAGGGTATGAGGGACAACTGTGTTTGTACTTAAACATGAAGACATAAGTAAAAAGTAACTCTGTACTTTTTCATTCTCTGTCTCTCTGAACTTTAATTCCTTGGGTGATTGTCCAGGTAAAGATTACTCACTAATTACCTCAATTTATTATCCATCCAAAGTCTCAAAGTCAATTGTTAGGGAATCTTAGAAATGATAGGAGGTTGACATTGAAGAACAAGACGGTCACAGTTAATAAATGGAAATGTGACATTGTAAACTTCATCGACCTCACAAAGTGAGTAACCTCTAGGGCTATATATTTAATGCTATTGTTCAGAGCTTAAAAAGATCAATTTAAACAACCCATCAAAAAAATTTTTTTTTTATCAATGGATGAATGGATAAACAAAATGTGGTACATACATACAATGGAATACTACTGAGCCAGGAGAAAAAATGAAGTCTTCATACGTGCTGCTATATGAATGGAGCTGGAAGACATTATGCTGAGTAAAATAAGCCAATCACAGAAGGACAAATATTATATAACCTCTTGTATAAAAAGACAAAACCGAAACCTGTTGCCATCAAGTTGATTCTGACTAAGGCAAATGTAGACAGAACAAAGTTTACTAGTGGTTACCAGGGGTGGGAGGAAGGGACAAAGGGGAGGTTAATGGTGATGGAAATAGAACATTGATTAAAGGAAGGGTTGTACAGCCCATTATTGTAATTGCTGTCAATAGGTTGTACACCTGTAAAAAGTTGAATTGGCAAAAGTTGTGTGATAGATATAGCAATTTAAAAAAGAAAGAAAAAAGAATCGCTGCTGAGGCTGCTTATGTACAGCCAAACACCTTTCGGGATTTGGTTCCTTGGTTTGGAGGTTCAGGGTCATGGCTCCACGGGACAGCCCAGTTAATCGGCCTAATAACATGCTTAGTGCTTCTGTTCTACTTCCTAGTTCCTTGTGTAGTGCCGGGGGCCTTCAAAGCGTGCAAGCAGCCATCCGAGGCACAACAATTGGTTTCTATTCACCTGGAGCAACAGAGGAAGGAGAGTCAGGAATAGGAGGAGGAAATGGAATGTGCGGCCTCCACGAACAGCTGCCTTCTTTGCCACGAGACCAGAAGAACTGGATGGTGCCCGGCTACCATTACTGAACATTATGATCAAAGATTCCATGGAAGAATCCTGATTAAAAGGGGGAAAATGCAGAACAGAGTTTCACATTCTCATGTACTCCACACTTCCTAGAGCCATGAAGGGTGGATGAACCCTTGAAACTATTGCCCTGAGATAATCTTTGAACCTTAAACCAGAAATATCCCCTAAAGTCTTCTTAAAATCAAACAATAGTTTAGCTTAACTAGTGAAAAATGTCTGCCTTGAGCATTGTGCTCTTTTAAGAACTATTTATATGGGACTATCCCAGAAAATAAGGCCCCTGGACGCTCTGTTAACCTGGAATTAAAACTATTCCTGAAGCCCACTCTTCAAACAAGGATTAGACTGGACTATAAAATAAAAAATAATACTCGTGAGGAGTGTGCTTCTCAGTCCAATCAGATACACAAGACAAAATGGGTGACTCCTGTCCAGAGGCAGGATGAGAAGGCAGGAAGGGGCAGGAACCCGTTGAATAGACACAGGGAACTGGGGTAGAAAGGGGGAGTGTGCTGTCATGTTGTGGGGATTGCAACTAATGTCACATAACAATATGTGTATAAATTTTTGTATTTGCAATTAACTTAAGCTGTAAACTTTCACCTAAAGGGCAAAAAAAAAAAAAAAAAAAAGAGCGAGAACTATCCATATGGAATTGAATTGACAACAGCAACTCTAAAGATTAGCTAGGAACCTTGTTGTTGTTGTTAGGTGCCGTCGAGTCCGTTCCGACTCATAGCGACCCTGTACACAACAGAACAAAACGCTGCCCGGTCCTGCGCCATCTGTACAATCGTTGTTATGCTTGAACTCATTGTTGCAGCCACTGTGTCCATCCACCTCGTTGAGGGTCTTCTTATTTTCCACTGAACCTGTCCTCTGCCAAGCATGATGTCCTTCTCCAGGGACTGATCCCTCTTGACAACATGTCCAAAGTATGTAAGATGCAGTCTCGCCATCCTTGCCTCTAGGGAGCATTCTAGCCGCACTTCTTCCAAGGAAGATTTGTTCGTTCTTTTGGCAGTCCATGGTATATTCAATATTCTTCACCAACACCACAATTCAAAGGCATGTACTCTGTCCTATAGGGTCGTTATGAGTCGGAATCGACTTGATGGCAGTGGGTTAATGCCTAGGATATCAATGTTTATGCATTCCATTTCATTTTTGATGATTTCCAATTTTCCTAGATTCATACTTTGTACATTCCAGGTTCCGATTATTAATGGATGTTTGCAGCTGTTTCTTCTCATTATGAGTCTTGCTGCATCAGCAAATGAAGATCCTGAAAGCTTTACTCCATCCACGTCATTAAGGTCGACTCTACTTTGAGGAGGCAGCTCTTCCCCAGTCATCTTTTGAGTGCCTTCTGACCTGGGGGAGCTCATCTTCCAGCACTATATCAGACAATGTTCCGCTGCTATTCATAAGGTTTTCACTGGCTAGTGCTTTTCAGAAGTAGACTGCCGGGTCCTTCTTCCTAGTCTGTCTTAGTCTGGAAGCTCAGCTGAAACCTGTCCTCCATGGGTGACCCTGCTGGTATCTGAATACCGGTGGCATAGCTTCCAGCATCACAGGAACAAGCAAGTCCCCAAAGTACGACAAACTGACAGACACGTGGGGGCCTAGGAACCTTAGGGGGCAGCAAATTTATGTTAAGGAGGAAGAACTCACGAAAGGAGGATGAGAATGGTTGCACAACTCAAAGAATGTAATCAATGTCCCTAAATTATACATGTAGAAACTGTTGACTTGGTGTATGTTTTGCTGTGTATGTTCACAACAACAACAAAATAAATAAAATTTAAAAAAGATTGATTTAAAAATAAAGACATTAATAATTATAGCTCAGCTTAATTCAACTCACAGGATTACATTTCTATAAACTTGGATATCTAGTATAAGAAATGATCACTTATCTGACCTATAGGATAAGTGTAATGATTTTAGGAAGCTCTATTTGATTTTTTTTTTTATTTGATAGCTCCTACCTTGCAAAACGCAAAATGTAACATTTGTATTATATTTCATACTGTGATGAAATTGGAGAGAAGAATAGAGCTACCTTTCAAATGAAAATTAACAAAACAATTTAATGTGTTCAAGGGTTTAGCTTATGCAGAAGTCTTGAGTGAATTTGAGGTATTAAAATGTTTTCTTGGCTTTATTTACTAAGAGGAGTACAACTTCTGCTACAACTTGACAAGTGGGGCTCAAAATTTTAATCACAAAAGATGAGGGGTTGTGTCTTTTGGAGATTAATGCAATGATCCCGGTGAGGGTTTGCAGCCCAAAGCCGTCCAGCCCTCAGTTTAGAGATCAAGGGAGGCTCCTCTGGGCTTCAGGGTTCTCCAGACTTCCTGCTGCCCAGCACTGGGTGGGGCAAACTGTAGGAGTCAGGGGCCTTTCTCTCAGCTTTCCCGTTCCCATGAGGATGGCGGGCCACCTTCCTCCTTGTCTCTTTTACGTTGTTAAAGGCCTCTAAATGTTGGTAAAAAACCAGTTGTTGTCAAGAGAATTCTGACTCATGGTGCCTCCATGTGTGTCAGAGTAGAACTGTGCTCCGTAGGGTTTTTAATGCCTGGTTTTCTTTGGAAGTAGATTGCCGAGGCTTTCTCCTGAAGCACCTCTGGGTAGACTTCAACCTCTAACCTTTTGATCAGTAGTCCACTGCACCACCTAGGTGTTCTTTTACGTGGTCATTTACACATACAATTTTTATTTGTTAGCATGTAACAACGAAAGATTCCGTGATTTGACTAACTGGCTTTTCTTTTTTGGACAGTTACAAATTAGTGGTTTTGCAGAGAAAACCATGATGAGATTTTGTCCCCACAGACTGATTAATTTATTTAAAATATCTTAGCAGGTTACCGTGCATACTGGGGGACGGATCCACATTGTTTGGGGACTAAAGCTTATACAACCTGGGATCCCTTTTTTTTTCCTTTCTTTCTTTTAAAAATTGTGCTTTAAGTGAAAGTTTACAAATCAAGTCAGTCTCTCGTACAAAAACTTACATGCACCTTGCTATGTCCTCCTAGCTGCTCTCCCCCTAACCTGACAGCACACTCCTCCTCTCCACCGTGTATTCCCCAAGTCCATTCAGCTGGCTCCTGTCCCCCTCTCCCTTCTCATCTTGCCTCCAGACAGGAGCTGCCCACATAATCTCATGTGTCTATATGTGAGTGGCTCCCTTTTTAAGAAAAAAAAATTATGAATACAAAAGCTGTTGTGAAAGTAAATAATTATTCAGAATAAGAAAAGAAATCAACTAACTATGAGTTTTTAAAAACTGACTGAACGAATCATTTCTTTTATGAGGATCAGCACCAAGCTGGTTCCTATGAGGCAGAGGTTAAAGATGTCCCAAAGGTCCAGCTTTTCCAAGCTGCTGTCCCACTCCATCATCTCTAACATCCACTACTCCCTCTCCCCTCGGTACTCTCCCTCTTGTCTTTGGGTTCCCTTATTCTCTGCTGCTTCTTGCCGAACTCGTATAAAGGAAATGGCTCATGCGGTTGTGGAGGCTGGCAAGTCCCAAATCTGTGGGTCAGACATACGCTTCTCCCAACCCATGTGGCTGCAGGGGCTGACAAACCCAAACTGACAGTGCAGACCACAGGCTGCTGGCTCACAAGGCTGAGGAAGCTGGTGAATCAGGTTAGATGTTAGCCCGCTGGTCTGCGGGGCTGTACAGGCCGGCAAATCCCAGAATTGGCAGGTCAGACACAGCAGGCCTCTGGCTTGAGTCCTAAGAACTGGAGCTCAATTGATCACGAACCAGACATGGGATCCAGATGCAGAGAGAGAGGGAGCCCCTCCAGGACACACACATATATCTCAGATGCACATCACACCCCAGGGAAGGGCATAACTTGAGTGAGGGTGGGACTTGAGTCATGCCCTCCTGCAAGGCTGCAACCCAAGACACCCCTTATACCAATCCTGCCTCATCAACATGTAGTGGTCTGGATCCACAACACATAAAATGGAGGATAACCACACAACACTGGGACTCATGGCCTAGCCAAGTTGACCCATAACCCCAACCGTCACAGGTTCCATATACCTTATTTGCATAGTCCCACTCAATCATTCTATAAGTCACAAAGACCATGGCTACAATGGCCATATTAAGTAATTCATTACACCGCACTGACAAATACCACAGAAAAATTAAAAAGCCTGCAAAATATCATTGTCATTGTTATTATTTTTATGTTACAGGTTTGACCCATCTCTCTATTCTTTTTTTCCCTACACTTTTGGTCACATGCTCTTTAATCTCATCTTCACATGACAAGGGACTTGTAATATTACTTTCTCTAGAGAAAACTAAAAGATCAGTCAGTCTTCCTTCCAATATTGTTGATTAAGATGTTTTATTGTCAATGGTTTAGAATTGAGAACACTCTCTTTCCATTTCATGAGTCCTTATTGGTAAAGCTGCTGAGAAACTTCCTCTTTGGTGTCTTGCTCAGATAGAGCTTCTGCCCCAGTGCCAGCCCTTCATTTTCCCTTCGTGTGTCCCATCTGCCCAGTCTGTCCATCTCTCTCGTGTAGCTGCTAGATTGCCTTCGCCCAAGTTCCCTTTGCTCCAAGACCAACCTAATGACCTTAGAGCCTGGTTGCAGTCTCCCCTGCCTCCACGCCAAGCAGGGAGCAGGGCAATGTCTTATGCTGTTCTCTCTCTCTGAGGTCAAAGTGAAGTCTGACGGCTTGATGCCGTGCACCAGCCCTGGGACCGCCACCAACCAGGGGGTGAGGGTGGCTGGGCCCACCTGGAGGATACAGACAGTGAGGGCTTCACTGGGAAAACCTGCCTGAGCTCACCTCCCAGCCCATGACTTCGAGTTTCTCTTAAGGGGCCAGCATTTTTACAGCGTGCGAAGTTGGGACTTCAATTTTAAAATATTTTTTTCTTGGGAGTCTTTGAAACCAATCAAAATAGGAGCTCTGCTGCCAATGAGAGCCTTGATGTCTTGATTTGTTGATTTCCTGCAGACGTGGGTAAAGGCACCATTCAAAGAAAACTCCTCCCCTTTAATATTGCTGTCGTCCTGAAAGTACATATACCTAGAAAAACCCTCACTCACACCCAGCAGAAGAATCTTAGCAAGCTCTCTAGCAAGCTGGAGACTGTCAAGGAGGCCTCCTCTGTATACTGATATACCTCCCCTACCACTGAGCCCTGAGTGGGGGTCTCTGTTGGGTGCTCAGGGAATTTCTGGGTGAGGATTTGACAAGGTAAGGGGGAGGCTCCCATTTCATGCTGTTCTACAGAAAGTGTAGGACTTTGTTTGGGGGATCAAGGGTGAGCTAGGTGCTCGGGTCTTAACTCAGTGCTGGCACCCACAGCTTCTCCTCCCATCCTGCAGTAGCTCACCGGTGGTTCTTCAGTGGAGAAAAAAGAAAAAGCCATCAGAAGCAGCCTCAGGGAGCTGCGGGGAGGTCGGGCTCTTGAAGGCTCTGCAGCAGGCAGACATGAGTGCACTTGTTCCCTTTGAGCCTCAGAACACGTGCTCGAGATGACACCGATGCCCTGGACTCCCCCGGGAACTATTCTCTAGGGGTGGCTCTCTTGTGAACCTGGTCTGTTTCTGCAGCTGCTTGCACAAGCCCAGGTCCCCTTGTGGGGGGTTACTCAATAGTGTGCCCGGCCAACAGGCTCCAGTGAGCAGGGCTTACAGATGGAGACCACAGAAAACAGGTAGAACCGGTTCTCCAGCTCTGGCTAAGGATAACTGTAAACAGACCCCCCCCCCCCGCCCCCGCCAGGCAGCAGCTACTCAGCTCGCCCTCTGCCAGGGAGAGGCCACTGTCCTGTAGGCAGAAAGCACCAGGCTTGTGAACAGCTACCCTGGCTCTGGGCTTTTCACTGAGCCTCAGAGTTGAAGCCAGTGTGTGGGGTCATCACTAGGTTTTCAAGACTTCCTATCTGGAACCCCTCACCCAGGCTGCCAGCTTCTGAACCAGAAGACAAACATCCTTAAGGGGTCTTATCAGTTTCGTGTACTGGAACAAAGTCATGAGTCACAGAACCAGGGCTTTCGGTCTCTCACCCTGAAAGACAAGAGGAACTCACCAAATTGGACCAGAAACTTCAAGTGGCCACTAGGCTTTGAAAGCCGAGAGCTCAGAAACCAGCGTAATCACCGTAGCCATGGTGAAACTCACCATCAGTGGCAGCCTTCCCTGGCAAAAGCGCCAGGGACTTGAGGACCCTCACGGTGCACTGCTCGGGCTCCCCAAGGGCCAGGGCTGTGCTCTAATGGAGGCTTATTTGGGGCAAGTGACTTTGGGGAAAGCCGCCAGACTGTGAGAGCAAGAATCCCAGCTAAAAAGGTGGTGCACCTGTGAAAGTGCAGCAAGGCAAGGAGCAAAGGAGAAAGCCGGACCGAGCAGCAGTCCCAGGGGCGGCCCTCAGAGACACAAGGGGGGACTTCGGATGAGTTTGTCTCCTAGGTGCAAAACAGCTTAGTTTCTCAAGGGCTAAAAATCTATTATGTCTTTATAAATCGTGTGGGTTAAACAAGGGTCACGTTGCCCCAGATACATGACACAAGATAAGGGACGTTTAATTAGAAATTCCCTATAGGGCAGTTATACTCCACTCCCTAGGGTCACTATGAGTCGGAATTGACTTGGCGGCAACAGCTTTAAAACCTGCCTTATTTTCAGGGACTTCCGGTGGCACAGTGGTTAAGAGCTCAGCCGCTAAACAAAAGGTTGGCAGTTCAAATCCACCAGCCACTCCTCAGAAACCCATGAGGTAGTTCTAATCTGTCCTATAGGGACGTTATGAGTCAGAATTGACCCTATGGCAACAGATTTAATTAGAAATCATGAGCAACATGATTGTGAGTTTCAATCAGAAATACAGTGCAGAAAACAGTCATACGAAGTTCCACTTAAGTTTAGAGAAAACAAGCTTTTTCCTAAGTTTGGAATAAAGGTTACCCATTTGCAGTCAGGAGGTCTTTGTGTCATTCCCACGACAGACAGTAATCTATACTGTTGTCATAAGGATAGCAATGGGAAAAGGAAAAACATACTTCTTACGTAGAGCAGGGGGCAAGGAAGCACTGCCAGTCAGAGGCAGAAGCTTTGCTGGACTTCAGGCATGACTAACAACATTTATAAACCTCATCAAGAGATACAGGAGGAACGGCACAGGTAAAAGGTATTAGGAGTGCAAGGCAGCACATAACCACAGATGCAGTAAAGATTTTAAAACACAGAAAATTGTGAATAAGTTTATGCCATTACATTTCAAAATGCAGTTGAAATGAGCAAATTCCTGGAAAAACAAATTACCAGTATTGACTCAAAAAAAAAGCAGAAAACCTAAATAGTGCAATAATCGTAAAATAATTTTTATCAGTAATTGTCGTAGTCAGCTTGTTGTTGTTGTTAGGTGCTGTCGAGTTGATTCCGACTCATAGTGTCCCTATGCACAATAGAATGAAACACTGCCTGGTCCTGTGCCATCCTTACAATTGTTGTTATGCTTGAGCTCATTGTTGCAGCCACCCTGTCAGTCCACCTCACTGAGGGTCTTCTTCTTTTCCACTGACCTGTGCTTTGCCAAGCATGATGTCCTTCTCCAGGGACTGATCCCTCCTGACAATGTGTCCAGAGTGTGTAAGACACAGTGTTGCCATCCTTGCCTCTAAGCAGCATTCTGGTCGTACTTCTCCCAAGACAGATTTGTTCGTTCTTTTGGCAGTCCATGGTATATTCAATATTCTTCGCCAACACCACAATTCAAAGGTGTCAATTCTTCTTTGGTCTTCCTTATTCATTGTCCAGCTTTCACACGCAAATGATGCAATTGAAAATACCACGGCTTGGGTCAGGAGCACCTTAGTCTTCAAGGTGACACCTTTGCTTTTCAGCGTTTTAAAGAGGTCCTTTGCAGCAGATTTGCCCAACGCAATGCGTCATTTGAGTTCTTGACTGCTGCTTCCATGGCTGTTGATTGTGGATCCAAGTAAAATGAAATCCTTGACAACTTCAATCTTTCCTCCATTTATCATGATGTTGCTCATTGGTCCAGTTGTGAGGATTTTTGTTTTCTTTATGTTGAGGTGTAATCCATACTGAAGGCTGTGGTCTTTGATCTTTGTCAGTAAGCGCTTCAAGTCCTCTTTGCTTTCAGCAAGCAAGGTTGTGTCATCTGCATAACGCAGGTTGTTAATGAGTCTTCCTCCAATCCTGATGCCCTGTTCTTCTTCATATAGTCCACCTTCTCAGATTATTTGCTCAGCATACAGGTTGAATAGGTATGGTGAAAGGATACAACCCTGAAGCACACCTTTCCTGACTTTAAACCAATCAGTATCCCCTTGTTCTGTCTGAACAACTGCCTCTTGATCTATGTAAAGGTTCCTCATGAGCACAATTAAGTGTCCTGGAATTCCCATTCTTCACAATGTTATCCATAATTTGTTATGATCCACACAGTCGAATGCCTTTGCATGGTAAATAAAACACAGGTAAACATCCTTCTGGTATTCTCTGCTTTCAGCCAGGATCGATCTGACATCAGAAATGATATCCCTGGTGCCATGGCCTCTTCTGAATCTGGACTGAATTTCTGGCAGTTACCTGTCAATTCCAACTCATAGCAACTGTTACGGATTGAAATCGTGTCCCTCAAAAGTGTGTGTCAACTTGGCTAGTCCATGATTCCCAGTATTGTGTCATTGTCCACCATTTTGTCATCTGATGTGATTTTCCTATGTGCTGTAAATCTTACCTCTATGATGTTAATGAGGTGAAATAGGCGGTGGTTATGTTAATAGGGTAGGACTCAATCTACAAGATTGGATTGTGTCTTCAGGCAATCTCTTTTGAGATATAAAAGAGGCAAACAGAGACACAGGGGGACCTCATACCACCAAGAAAGCAGCGCCGGGAGTAGAGCGTGCCCTTTGGGCCTGGGGTTCTTGCTCAGAGAAACTCCCAGTCCAGGAGAAGATTGATTAGAAGGACCTTCCTCCAGAGCCAACAGAGAGAGAAATTCTTGCCCTGGAGCTGAAGCCCGGATTTTGGACTTCCAGCCTATTAGACTGTGAGAAAATAAATTTTTCTTTGTTGAAGCCATCCACTTGAGGTATTTTTGGGGCAGCCATGCCGACTCCCCCTATAGGAGTCCATGGAGAGAAGCCTCTGTAGTGGACTCGGAGATTCCATTTGGCCTCCCGTGCTCACACACGTGTGGGCATGTAAACAGGAGGAGGAAACAGACTATGTAGGGAAAAGAAAACTTCAAATAAAAAAAAACCCTACTGTTAACATCTTTGCAGAGACAAGAGGAGAAACTGTTGCAACCATCGAA
The DNA here is from genome assembly GCF_024166365.1 of Elephas maximus indicus. Lineage (NCBI taxonomy): Eukaryota > Metazoa > Chordata > Mammalia > Proboscidea > Elephantidae > Elephas > Elephas maximus. The sequence continues at coordinate 2,205,565 of NC_064846.1, forward strand.
CAGGAATAGACAAGGAAAAAGACCGTTGCTGTCAAGTTGACTCCAACTCAGGGCCACCCCACGCGTGTCAGAGTAGGGCTGTGTCCCACAGGGTTTTCAGTGGCTGATTTATCGGAAGTAGATCATGAGACCTTTCTTCAGAGGTGGTTCTGGGTGGACTTGAACCTCCAACCTTTTGGTTAACCATTATGTACCACCCAGGGACTCCTGAACAAGAATAAACAAAACAAAAATAAAACAAAAAAGCACCCAGAGAAAAAAGAACTCTGAAAATTAAAAGCACAGTAGCAGAAATGAAAAACTATAGAACTCTTTGAAGGCTACATTGGGGAAATTTCTCAGAAAGTAAAGCAAAAGGGCAAAGAAAAGGAATATAGAAAGGGAAAGATGATGATAGTAGAGGCTTAACAGAAAACGGAGAAAATGGAGAGGAAGAAATCAATTAAACCATTAAAGAGCATTTCCCAGAACTGAAGGACATGAGATGCCAATTGAAAAGGGCCACCAAATGCTAAGTTCATGGATGCAGACAGACTCTCACTGAGGTACATCACTGTGACATCTTAGTATGTTGAGGAGAAAGAGAAGGTTTGATAAGCTTCGGGGGGGGGGAAGTTTACATATAAAGGATCAGGAACCAGAATGGTGACACCTAGAACAGGGAGCTAACGGAGCCATTCCTTTCAAAATCTGGAGGAAAATTACCTCCAATCTAGAATTCTCTATGTTGCCAAATGATCAATAACATCAAAATGCCGAATAGAGACATTGTCAGACACACACGTTCTCAAAAATTTATCCCCTGTGCACTCTCTCTTGGGGAACTACTGGAGAATATCCTCCATCAAACTGAGGGGTAAACAAGAAAGAGGAAGACAAAGGATATAGGAACATGAGCTCCAACCAAGGACAGAGGTGAAGGGCCCTCAGGCCTCAGGCTTGGGGACAGCCAGTCTGGATTGAAACAGCATGCTGTGAGAGACAGACACATGCAGCCCCTGTCCCCAGCTCAGCCCTGCCAGATATCCGAATGGGGAGCCAGCCTGTTTCCCAGGAGTCACTGGTGACCTTGCCCATTGATTCCCCCGGAATGGAACTCAGGGAGCAGGCAGGACCAAGCCCCAGAAGCTTTGTCCAGCTTCTCTTCTCTTGGGAGCCTTGCCACAAGAGTGATGGTGCTGCCCTTTCCTTACTCACCACTGGGTTTGATATCCATCACTTTTCTCATGTATTTCTTCACAGTCATCCCTGTCACCCTCTCAGAACTTGCACCCCCTCCCACTGCCCTGTCCTTCTAGGCCCTGGAACTGGGACAGTGAAGACGTCTAACGAAGACCCTGTTTTGTTCTTCACGCTGATAGCAAAGGCAATTGAGGTGCAACTGTGTTTGGCTAATTTATTTGTTCGATCAGTTATGCCCTTATGACACTTAGATTTTAGTGGAGGAGACAAAAGCTGATGCACCTACCTACATAATTGTTAGGTAGTGATAAGGGCTCAGAAGAGATCCAGAGTAAAGACATAGAGAAGGACAGCATAAAGACAGCGGCAACCATGTTAGATGGAATGGGTGGGGAAGGCTTCTCTGAAGCTGGGACATTTGAGTAATTAATTCCAATTTCCCTTGCAGCTTAATATATGTCATGGATCGAATTGCGTCCCCTCAAAATATCTGTCGGCTTGGCTGGGCTGTGATTCTCGGTATTGTGTGATTGTCCACCATTTTATGTGATTGTCCACCATTTTATGTGATTGTCCCATATGTCGTAAATCCTATCACTATGCTGTAATAAGATGGATTAGCAGCAATTATAGTAATGAGGCAGGAATCAATCTAAAAGATTAGGTAATGTCTTAAGCCAGTCTCTTTCGAGATATAAATGAGAGAAGCAAGCAGTGAGACATGGAGAACTCATACCACCAAGAAAGCAGTACTAGGAGCAGAGCGCATCCTTTGGACCTGAGGTTCCTGCGCTGAGATGCTCCCAGACCAAGGGAAGACTGATGATGAGGACATTCCTCCAGAGCTGACAGAGATAGAAAGCCTTCCCCTGGAGCTGACACCCTGAATTCGGACTTGTAGCCTCCTAGACTGTGAGAGAATAAATTTCTCTTTGTTAAAGCCACCAACTTGTGGTATTTCTGTTACAGCAGCACTAGATGACTAAAACAATATGTTATCGGTTTTTTGTCAAATTTTGATTGGAACTTGTGGTGCAGTAAATTACTTCATATGGCCCTTTTAGCCATAGTCTTTGTGACTCCCACACAATGATTGAGCAGGACTATGAAAATAAGGTGTATGGAACCTGTGATGGCTGAGGTTATGTGTCAACTTGACTGGGCTATGATTTTCAGTGGTTTGGCAGTTATGTAATGATGTAGTCATCCTCCATTTTGTGATGTGTTGTAAATCTTAGCCTCTATGCCTGTTGTTAGAAACTCTGGCAGTGTAGTGGTTAAGAGTTACAGCTGCTAGCCAAAAGGTCGGCAGTTCAAATCCACCAGGTGCTCCTTGAAAACCATATGGGGCAGTTCTACTCTGTCCTATAGAGTCACTATGAGTCAGAATCAACTTGATGGCAAGTTTTTTTTTTTTTTTTATGCCTGTGGTTATGGTCCCATTTGGGAGTGAGTTGTCCTTTATCCGTTGTGTTAACAAGGGAGGATTAGGGTGGGATGTATCTTCACCTTACTAGAGGAAGTGGCTAAAGTTACCACCCTTACCACCCTTATTCAAGTCACACCCTTACTTAAGTCATACCTTGTATCTTACAAGAGATAAAAGGAGACAGGAGCAAGAAAAAGAGCTACCAAGAAAAAGAGCTAAGTGTACAGCACGTCCTTTGGACCCAGGATCCCTGCACTGAGAACTTCCTAGACTCAGGAGACAGAGAGCTGCAACACAGGAGATGGCGAAAGACGGCGAGAAGTGGTAGCAAAGTGTGGCAGAGAACCAACCAGCAGCAGCAGAACCAGGAGACCAGTACGAGATGGTGCGGTGGGCTCCCCGGCTCATGGAGCAAGGCGGCTACAGTGGAAGCGCTAACCCAAGGAGCAAGAGAGCTGAATGCCTTCGGGCCAAGGCTTACTGGTAAGTGGGGTGCTCCCAGGCACTTATTGGAGGAGCTAAAGAGCTCTGTAACACTTGCCTAAGCAGGGCAGAAGCCAGGCTGAGGAGCCAAGGGCCAGAGAGACAGGCATGCCTGCAGGCATGGCTGAGAAAAGGCTGTCCTGATTGAAGAACTGTATCCTGAGTCATTTCTGATCCTGACTTGTAACCTCTTACTTCCCTAATAAACCCCATAATTGTGAGTATTGTCTGTGAATTCTGTGTGGCCATTGCAATGAATTATCAAACTCAGTACAGAACTAGAGTGCCGTGGGGACAGGGACAGTGTCAGAACTGGTAAAGATGGAGGAGAGAGGAAGCATGTCTCAACTCCACCTCATAGGAATCAGCCTTGGGCTGTTGATGGTGATACACCTTCCCCCTTGTGAAGTTAGAAGATGCATGACGCCTCCACCACACCATTTTTACAGAATAGAAAACTGTATTCTCTGTAGTGTACAAAATTCAATTCATAGTTAGGAAATCAATGTCATGGATTATAGCTTTAGCCAATTGTATACTTCTCTGTTTTGCCACAGAAATAAGACTCTTATGTTTCTGTCCATTTCTTCATAAATTGTGCTTTCTCTCTTTCAATGAAATGCTGCTAGGTTCATAATGATTCATTACAGTTACCTCTTTGTTGTAAAGTGGTCTGATTGTTGACATAAGATTACATTTTTTTGGGTAGTATTTAATGTTCTTTGAATTATCTTCTGGCAGATACCATTTATGCTTTTTCCATTCATTTACATTTATTCTCCCAAATTGAGGGGGGCTGCTGAGAGCAGACGTGTCTCTGAAGGCTCTGGACAGTACACAGAGTTGCCCAAATGACCTGGCACAGCCTGAGGGACAAACCAGTGGCCCCATGCTTGAAACTGCAGGCCCACAGGTAGATGTAGGCCAAGGGGGCATCTTCAGCAACTGGCTCAGGTGGAATGATGCTCATTTTAAAATTGAGTGGTTATCTGAAAGGAAACATTGTGGACCTATGCCAAGATGCTTGATGGCGGAATCTAGCAAACTAGATGCTTGGAGACCTAAAGCCAAGCATCTGTAACAGGAGCTGCAATTCCAAAGCCAGACACAAAAGCCCAGAGCCATCAGGATGCAGAAAGAATAAAATCAGATACGGAGGGAGAAGAGGTGGGAGAAAGTTTAAATGTGCTGACTCCCTTATCTTTAAAAGTTAGGGATCTATAGATATTGTCTTGTGTGTTGATCAATGGAGTAATGAAGCTTTGAATTATTATTTAAAGGTATAAATAAAACCCCTAGAAGATCTGCAAGTACTAATATAAACAAAACTGCTGGGAGGAGTAGAGGGACAGGAAGGAGGGGAGGTGGCAAGAAGCATGAGCTAACTTCCTCGTCTTTTATAGTCGAGAGTTAATCGATGGGCCATTCTGGGCCTGTTTGGACTCAAATCTATTCCGAATCGTAAGTCGCCCTGCAGCCTGTCTTTCCCAGGCTCTGGGGCCAGCTGGAGGCCCTGGCAAGAGACTGGAAGGGTGGAGGAGGGGAGAAGCCAAGGTACTGTATTCCTTCCTCTGGCTCTGCCCTGGAGCTTCTCAGCTGCAGCTGCTGCTCCTCTAGGGGCTCCAGCTCTCACCAACAGGCCCAGCCTTCTCCCTGTGTCCCTCCAGCCTAGGGGTGATGGCAGCTCCCAGGCAGTGCTGACCCCCAAGCTGCCTCACTATTGACTTCCTGGCAACACTAGGTACTCCCTTCCCAGCATTCAGTGCCATCAGTTGTAACTACTTGAAGTGGTTTTTGTTTTCCTGGAAGGACTTTGACTAATATAATAGCAATTTTGAGGCCACACTAAGGAACATTTGAAGCTGGTCATCATGGCAGACAGGAGTGATGGAAGAACCACTGATTGAATATTAAGCCATAAAAAAAAGGCATTAATAAATTTCTAAAAATAGAAAATAACACAGAACACATTCTTAGAATAGAAAATTAACAACAAAAATGGAAGGCAAAACAAACCAAAGCTTATGTAGAAAATTTAGAACTCCCTGAAGAAAAATCTTAGGTCAAAAAAATAAAAAATCAAAGAAAATTTTGGAGAATATTTAGAGAACAGGAATGATGAAAGCAGAAAGTATGCAGTTAAAACACAGAAACCAGAAAACGAAAAAATCAATCCCAAAACACAAAACAAGACAAAAGGATAAAACAATAGTCAGTCGAAGCAGGAGCAAAAACAAAACAATGCAAAATAAACAACCCAAACTGGGAAATAAGCACAGATGCTGAGACATCTATATTCACCCAAGTCCTCAGAAGTGATCAGAGCTTCTGTGTCCCCGTGGGTCACAAGAAACTTCTGATTAAGGAAACAGAAAAAGTCGTTGGGGAGTATAGGAGACCCTTAACTATAGAGAAAGTTTTCACGAAGACACCCGTGATCGAGCTCCTGCCGGGGTTTAGGTGTCTCCTGCAGATCCACCCCTGCCAAGGAAGAGCAGAACTGCCAAAGCTTCTCAGAAGCCCCTGGTGGACTTGTCTGTTCTTCTCATTGGCTCGAACTGGGTTGCCAGTCACCACGGTGAAGCATACAGGAAAAGACTGGGCCCTGGAACTAACAAGGCAGCAGAAGGGGGACCTGCTGCATTATATCTGGTTCTTTTTGGCATCTATTTGGTTTTATTGTTTGTCTGTTTCAGCACTGAAACGGAACATTTCACAGTGTGTTTGGATACCTGGAAAGGCAAGTCTCCCCTTTGTAAACATTTCCTGGCCGATCTTATAAATTTTCTCTGATGAACTTTAGAATCATAGTGTCAAGTTCCATGACGCTCAGGTGGGGGAAAAATGGATGTCCCTTATCAAGCTCTTTGTAACGCCATAGATCATTTTTATATGACCTTTCTCACAATGGTCTTGCAACTCTCACCAAAGGATTAGGTGGGACTATGCAAAAAAGGTACTTGTGGCCCACCAAGGGGATTGGTTGTTGTTAGGTGCAGTCGAGTCACTTCCAACTCATAGCGACCCTATGTACAGCGGAACAGAACACTGCCTGGTCCTGCGCCATCCTCACAATCGTTACTATGCTTGAGCCCATTGGTGCAGCCACTGTGTCAGTCCATCTCCTCCAGGGTCTTCCTCTCTTTCACTGACCCTCTACTTTACCAAGCATGATGTCCTTCTCCAGGGACTGATCCCTCCCGATAACATGTCCAAAGTATGAGAGATGAAGTCTCCCCATTCTCACTTTTAAGGAGCATTCTGGTTGTACTTCTTCCAGGACAGATTTGTCTGTTCTTTTGACAATCCATAGTATATTCAATATTCTTCGATAACATCACAATTCAAAGGCATCAATTATTCAGTCTTCCTTATTCTTATTCGTAATCCAGCTCTTGCATGCATATGAGGTGATTGAAAACACCATGGCTTGGGTCAGGCGCACCTTATTCCTTAAAGTGACATCTTTGCTTTTTAACACTTTAAAGAGGTCATTTGCAGCAGATTGGGGTTTGGACAACTTGCTAATAATGCAAATAACTTTCTTGGTATCCTTGTGGGGGTGGTACCATGCAAATAAGGTATATGGAGTCCTAATGACGGGATTGGTTAGTTTGTTCATCCTGCTAGGCTTAAATTCAGCCATCCCAGAGGCAGAGAGGGGGGACCTCACTACCACCCAGAAGAATAAATGGAAGCAGAGCACATCCTTTGGACCCGAGGTTCCTGCACTGAGAAGTTTCTAGACCCAGGAGACAGAGAACTGTAACACTGGAGACAGTGAGAGATGGTTTGAGGGTTAAGGTTGTGTGTCAAGTTGACTGGGCCATGATCTCAGTGCTTTGGCAATTGTATAATGATGTAATCACTTCCGTGATGAGATCTGCTATGAGAACCTGTTATGGATTGAATTGTATCTCCCCAAAATGTGTGTCAACTTGTCTAGGCCATGATTCCTAGTATTGTGTGATTGTCCGCCATTTTGTCATCTGATGTGATTTTCCTTTGTGTTGTAAATCCTACCTCTATGGTGTTAATGAGGCAGGATTAGAGGCAGTTATGTTAATTAGGCAGGACTCAATCTATAAGATTAGGCTGTGTCATGAGTCAATCTCTTTTGAGATATAAAAGAGAGAAGGGAGCAGGGAAACATAGGGACCTCATACCACTGAGAAAGTAGTGCTGGGAGCAGAGCGTGTTTCTTTGCTCTTGGAGTACCTGTGCTGAGAAGCTCCTAGACCAGGGGAAAATTGATGACAAGGACCTTCGCCCAGAGCTGACAGAGAGAGAAAGCCTTCCACTGGAGCTGGCACCCTGAATTTGAACTTCTAGCCTCCTAGACTGTGAATGAATTTTTCTTTGTTAAAGCCATCCACTTGTGGTATTTCTGTTATAGCAGCCCTAGGTAACTAAGACAGTAACCAGTTGGTTGAAAGGGAGTTTCCTTGGGGATGTGGCCTGCATCCAATATATGTGGACTTTCTGGCAGAGCTCGCTAGCTTTTGTTCTGCTCTGCTCTGCATCCTGCATTTGGCTCATCAGCATCTGACCTCCAGTTCTTGGGACTTGGGCCATCAGCTTTCTGTTTTACCTGCTGATCTTGGATTTGTCAGCCTTTGCAGCCGTGAGCCAGCAGCCTGCTGTCTGACCTGTGGATCTTGGGTTAGTCAGCCCCTGCAGCTACATGAGTCAGGAGAAGCCTTCTACTTGATGCCTGATGCCTGACCCATGAACTTGGGACTTGCTAGGCTCTACAACCACGTGAGTCATTTTCTTGAGATAAATTTCTCTCTCTCTACATATATATACACATATGTGTTGTTGTTGTTAGGTGCTGTCGAGTCGGTTCTGACTCATAGCAACCGTATGCACGACAGAACGAAACACTGCCCGGTCCTGAGCCATCCTTACAATTGTTGTTATGCTTGACCTCATTGTTGCAGTCACTGTGTCAATCCACCTCATTGAGGGTCTTCCTCTTTTCCATTGACCCTGTACTTCACCAAGCATGATTTCCTTCTCCAGGGACTGATCCCTCCTGACAACATGCCCACAGTATGTAAGACACAGTCTCGCCATCCTTGCCTCTAAGGAGCATTCTGGCCGCACTTCTTCCAAGACAGATTTGTTCGTTCTTTGGCAGTCCATGGTATATTCAATATTCTTCACCAACACCACAATTCAAAGGTGTCAACTCTTCTTCGGTCTTCCTTATTCATTGACTAGCTTTCACATGCATATGATGTGATTGAAAATACCATGGCTTGGGTCAGGCGCACCTTAGTCTTCAGGGTGACATCTTTGCTCTTCAACACTTATACAAATACACACTTCACTGGTTTTGCTTCTCTAGAGAACCCAGCCTCAGACAGATGGCGAGAAACAGCAGCAGAGAAACAGTGGCAACAGAAAGAACAGAATCAAGAGACTGGCAGGAGATGGCACAGTGGGCTTCCAGCCTACAGAGTGAAAGAGTTGAGAGTCTTCAGGCAGAGGCTACCTGGAGGAGTGGGGCTGCCCCCGGGAACTTATCAGAGGAACTAAAGAGTTTTGTAACATTCGCCCGAGCAGGGCAGAGGCTGGGCTGGCCCAAGAGGCTCAAGCGGCCAAGGGGCCAAGGGCCAGAGAGGCCTGTCTGTGGTCGTGGCTGAGATGAAGCTGTCCTGACTGAAGAACTGTATCCTGAGTTGTTCCTGATCCAGAATTGTAACACATTACTTTCCTCGTAAACCCCATAATCGTGAGTATTGTCTGTGAGTTTTGTGTGGCCATTGCAACGAAGTACCGAAACCAGTTGCGAGGTACAGAGTGCCGTGGGAGGGACAGTTTGTGTTAGAATTAGTAAAAAGTTTGGAGAGAGGAGGTATGTCTAACTCCCACTTCATAGGAATCAGTTTTGGGCTGATACTGATGGTGATTCTCTCTCCCGCTTGTGAAGTTAGAGGAGGTCAGATGCCTCTGCCATGCCATTTTTATACCCCTCAAACTCCAATATGCATTTTCCACCTCTCTCAGTGATGAGATTTTCATCTTTATCCAAGCATTACATGAGACCAGCTTCAGTTCATCGACATACTCCTCTTCCCCATATGTGCAGTAAAGGGTTAACTAAGCAGATTTGGGGTGTTCAGACTGTGCACATCCCACAGAAACTGGACTGTGCCCAGGTACTGGGAGGTGACCTCTAAGCCCTTGGAATATCTTGCTTGATAAGAGTGACTTTGTATACGTGGAGCCTTGGGCCACTCCAGATAATCTATGCCAACAACGGGGTTTATGGTGGGGGTCTAGGGCCATGGCAGATAGTCTGTGTTAACAATGTAAGCACTGCTGGAAGAGGACAACCAGAAGCTTGTGCCTGGTCTCTGCCCTGTGCACCTTTTACATTTGCTTATTTTAGTCTGTACCCTTTTGCTGTAATAAAGTGTAACCATGAGTATAACAGCTTTTTTGAGATCTGTGAGTCTTTTCAGTGAATCATTGAGCCTGAGGGTGGTCTTAGTGATTCCTGATATACCATATTTGATATTTATACTGATATTTTTAGTTCTTTGTAAGCAGGGGCAGATTATCCAATAAGCAAGGTAAGCACATCTTTGATGTGGTGAAACCCATGTGAAATTGTTCACTACAGATTAGTAAGTAAGCACAAGTAAGCCTGTGCTTACCTTGCTTACTAGGTCATCTGTCCCTGTCAGGGATTGTAAATTTGAAAAGAGGCTTTGATTCTGTAGGAAGGTGCTCGGGGGTTGGGAGAGAGACAGATGCCAGTCATGCCTAGAAGCAGAGTCACTGATGTGGTGAAAAATGTGAAATTGTTCACCACAGATGATCTGGTAAGCAGGGTAAGCACTGTGCTTACCTTGCTTATTGAATACTCTGCCCCTGCTTTATAAGTTTGACTAATACACTTAAATCTCTCATTCCATCAGCTTTCAACAGTAGTGTATCTGGACCCGTCATTTTGTAAGTTGAGGGTATTAGTGTCCTTACCCTTTCCTTTCTGGTAAGCATCCCATTCTATATCAGCTGCACTTTAATTTTTAGGGCCGCTATGAGTCAGAATTGACTCAATGGCAAGGGCTTCAGGTTCACACTTTAATTTTACATTGTCAGGGTAAGCATTTACACCTCATCCTTCAACAATAACCAATCCCTTAATGTTTTGTGCATAGGTTGACTTTAGAAGTTGAAAACCAAACAAAAAATTCACGTTATGATGCCTATGTCAATATTTTTCAATGCCAGACCAAGAAGAGGGGTGCTAGTATTATATCTCCTCCTCTATAAGCTGAACGTGATGACTCCTAGGCCACTTGAAAAGAGAACTTCCCCAGCATAATTGTCCAATGGATTTTCTTTTCTTGTTATTGTCGTTAGATGCCATTGAGTCGGTTCCAACTCACAGCGACTCTATGTACAACAGAAGAAAACACTGCCCGGTCCTGCACCATCCTCACAATCATTGCTATGCTTGAGCTCATTGTTGCAGCCACTGTGTCAATCCATTTCATTGAGGGTCTTCTTCTCTTTTGCTGACCCTCTACTTTACCAATCATGTTCTCCTTCTCCAGGGACTGGTCCCTCTCGATAATCCAAAGTGTGTAAGATGAAGTCTCGCCATCCTTGCTTCTAAGGAGCCTTCTGGCTGTACTTCTTCCAAGACAAATTTGTTCATTCTTCTGGCAATCCATGGTATATTCAATATTCTTCGCCAACACAACTCAAAGGCATAAATTCTTCTTCAGTTTTCCTTATTCATTTTCCAGCTTTTGCATGCATATGAGGCTATAAAAAATACCGTGACTTGGGTCAGGCGCACCTTTACACACTACCAACTGGTAAAATTATGATACATTTTACTTTGTTTCTTATTTTGATTATAACTATCTAGTATGATGAAAAAATGGCATGTCAGGGGTGTCTGGCCTCCTCTAACTTCAAAAGGGGGAAGGAGAATCAAGATCAACAGCCCAAGGCTGATTCCTATGCGGAGGTCAGATATGCCTCCACCCTCCAACCTTTTTACCAATTCTGACAATAACTGTGCCTCCCACCGACATTCCGTACTCCTCTGCTAGGTTCAGTAATTCACTGCAATGGCCACACGGAACTCACAGACGATACTCATGATTATGGGGTTTATTAGGGGAAGTGACAGGTTACAATTCAGGTTCAGGAATGCTCAGGATACAATTCCTCCATCAGGACAGCCTCTCCTCAGCTGTGCTTGCAGGCACGCCTCTCTCTGGCCCTGGGCCTCAGCTCTGCCTGGACAAGTGTTACAAAGCTCTTCTAGCTCTGCTGATAAGTGCACAGAGGTATTCCACTCTGCCAGTAAGCCTCAGCCCGAAAGCTCTCAGCTCTCTTGCTTCATGCGTTGGTGAGCTTAGCCCTGCTGCCAAGTGCCTGGGGGCACCCCACTCCACTAAGAAGCTTCCTGCCTGTAGGCGCTTAGCTCCCTTGCTCCATTCGCTGTAATTGCATTGCTTGGTGAGCCAGGAAGCCCACCATGCCATCTCCTGCCAGTCTCCTATTTCTGCTGCTGCTATTTCTCTGCCGCCGTTTCTCTCGGTCTCTGGTGTTACAGCCATCTCTCTCTCTCTGTCTGTTGGGTCTAGGAAGATCTCAGTGCAGGGGCCCCAGATCCAAAGGACATGCTCCCCTCTCGTCTCTTCTTCTTGGTGGTAGTCAGATCCCTCCTCTTTGCCTCTAGGTTGGCTCATTTTAAGCCTAGAGGGATGGCAAATCTGACCAATCTCCTAGTTAGAGTTCCATACACCTTATTTGCATGGTCCATCCCCCACAAGGGTGCCATGCACATTACTTATATTATTAGCAAGCTACCCAATCTCCTTGGTGGGCCATAAGCATCTTGTTTGTATAGTCTCACCCAGTCATTTGGCGGGAGTTACAAAGGCTATGGGTAAAATAAAATGGGTAGAAGGGTCATATTAAGTAATTCATTACACTGCATATGAATAAAAAAAGTTCTTTTTTCCTGGTGTTTCTAATTGCTCTTCCTTATTTTATTGAATTATTTACCATTATTAGATTCAATTTTCTGTCAACAGTCACACCATCTAATATGTTGACTTCACACACACACATTTAAAAAAAAAATTCTTGGAGTCCTTTCTCCCATAGCTTGCCATTCTCCTACTCCAATCTAGACCGACTGCCAATCAGGCCTTCTGCCCAGTTGGCATGCCTGGTATTTCCTGTCACTGCTCTCCTGGATTAGAGCCACTGTTTTGTGGATAACACATCTTCCTATTTCTTGGCTTACACCCTGGTTTTGCTGGAGAACATCCTCAAGTAGCTTCCTAAGAAAAGATATTTGAGAGGTAAATTTTCTTAGCTTTTGCATATCTAAATATTTTTATTCTATTATCACACTTAATGGATATTTTGGCTGAATTTTAAGTTGAAAAAGATTTTCCCTTGGATTTTTGAAAGCATTGTCCTATTGTCTTTTATCATCCAGTATTGTTGTGAAGTCTGATGCTATTCTGATTCTTGTTCCTTTTTCTTGGTTTTATCTTTCAAGAATTCTTTTTTTTTTTCAAGAACTCTTGATAGTTAGATAGGAACCCTAGGGGACAGCGAGTTTATGTTAATGCGGAAGGAACAACTCAGAAAAGGAGGGTGAGAATGTAATCAATGTCACTGAATATGTAGAAATGCTTGAAATGGAGTATGTTTTTTGTGCATATTTTCAACCATAACAACAAAATAAAAAAAAGAGAAAGAAACCTTGTTACCTGCTTGATGGATTTCCTATATCACTCTTCTAAGTGTTCATATTTTCTCTATTTTTTCTCTCTGTTGATCTGTTCTATTTTCTGAGAAACTTCTTCAGCTTTATCTTTCAATCTTTCTATTGAAATTTGAATTTCAATAATCATATTTTAATTTCCAATACTTCTTCTAGTTCTCTGATTGCTCCTTTTACATCATATGCTGTTTTTGTTTTGTGGATGCAGTATTTTCTTTTACTTCTCTGAATAGACTAATTAGATCAAATTTTTTCCTGTATGTTATCTGTATTTTCTGGGATTCCTCCTAGTTCTTTCCCCCCCTTATATGTTTATCTTGCATTTTGTTTGTGTTGAAGTCTTTCTTCAAATTTATGATGGCCCTCAGCAGTCAGTTTATATTGAAAAAAAAAAAGGGCCAGGTAATTATTGTGGATTTAGTCTGCTGTTGGGTAAATAGGTCTGTCTTCTTGCTATGCTCTTCTCTCTATAGGGCAGGGAGCTGAGGAACAGGGTCCATATCCCCCAAATGCTAGAATGAGGAGAAAATTGTTTGGGGGTTGCCATGCCAATATCCACACTGGAAACCTTTGTTCTGCACAGATATTTCATTCAGTTTATTTAGAATTTTCTTTGCAGAGCTGTGCCAGCTGATTGTGAGGATGACACAGGACTGGACAGTGTTTTATTCTGTCATACATAGGATTGCTATGAGTTAGAACCGGCTCAACAGCACCTAAGAACAACAACCTGGGCCAGCTGCCACCTCAGCTGTCTGGTGGGGAAGAGGAGATTCCAACTGGTACGGTCATCCCTGTATTTGGACCTTCAATTAATCCCCAGGTGTTCAATTAATACTATTGCCTTTCACCACCACACCTGTTGATTCTGAGCGTTCTGATGTATCTGGCAAATTGGCTCCCACCTCTTCTGTATTTCCCTTTCAAATATTTTATGCTGTATTTTTCCTATTTTATTTAACAACTCATTCCCAAGTGTCTTCCAAAAAAAATCGTTGTTGAAATCTGTCCATTGGTGGTAATCTCCTCTTCCTCACCACATTCTCTTTATTCTTATGGGTTTATTCCTTTCTGTTCTTCTATACTTTTTGTGGGCTTCTAAGAAAGAGACTGGTAAAGTGGAGGATTGGCAAAGGCAAGGAAGGCCCTCAGTGAGATTAATTGACCAGTGGCCAAAAAATGCATTCAAACATAGCAAATATCATGAAAATGGCACAGAAACAGGCGACATTTCATTCTGCTACACGTGGGGTCACCACAACTTGAGAGCACCTGACAACAGCAACAACAAGGCTAAAGAAGAAAAACTGTGTGTATGCGCATGCGCATGCGCCTGAGCGTCTGCATGCTGTCTTCTATCGGAATCAAGCCATTTCTTACCTCTTTTTCTTATTTTCTAGTAAATGTTGTTAAGGCTGTAGATTTTTATACATGACCACTGGGCCACATCTCATAGGTTGTTGTTCATATGTGAGGAGTTTATAATTTTAGTTTTTGTTTCCTCTTTAACTCAAGTTATTTCAAAACCTATTTTAAAACTTCAACGTAGAGAGCGGGGTTTTTTGTTTTGTTTTGTGCCTATTCTTTTGCCCCTAATTTTTTAAATTTTATTAAATTGATGTCAGAGACTGTGATCTGCATGATTTCTACATTTTGGAATTCACTGAGATTGTTGTTTTAAGGTCTAATGCATAAGCCAAAATGTCACTTTAGATGACATTTAAAGCGACTAACCCTGGTGGCGTAGTGGTTAAGAGCTACAGCTGCTAACCAAAAGGCTGGCAGTTCGAATCCGCCAGGCCCTCCTTGGAAACTCTACGGGGGCAGTTCTACTCTGTCCTACAGGGTCACTATGAGTCGGAATGGACTCCACGGCAGTGGGTTTTTTTAAATAACACTAAAAAGCAAACATGTTACCTTGAGGACTAAGGTAAGCTTGACCCAAGCCGTGGCGTATTCAATGGCCTCATATGCATGTGAAAGCTGGGCAATGAGTAAGGAAGACTGAAGAAAAATTGATGCTTTGAATTGTGGTGTTGGGGAACAATATTGAATATACCACGGACTGCCGGAAGAACGAACAAATCTGTCTTGGAAGAAGGACAATCCGAACGTTCCTTAGAAGCAAGGATGAGGAGACTACGTCTCACATACTTTGGACCTGTTATCAGGAGGGATCAGTCCCTGGAGAAAGACATCATGCTTGGTAAAGTAGAAGGTCATCGGAAAAGAGGAAAACCCTCAAGGAAATGGATTGACACAGTGGCTGCTCAAGCACAACAATGATCATGAGGATGGCTCAGGACCAGGCAGTGTTTTGTTCTGTTGTCCATAGGATCACTATGAGTTGGAAGTGACTTGATGGCGCCTAACAACAACTACAAGGCATCAGCAACTGTAGCAAGTTTTCCATGAGTGTTTAACAAAAACTTGTGTTTCTGTTTTATCTTCTGGGGTGTTGTTTCCAAAGTTTTGGACTGTCCATTGTACCATTCTCTTTTCCATAGTCATTTTGAATTTACTCTTCTAAAATATAAATTTCCTATTGGTTCAAGGAAATTTTTGACAGATGGGGTACAGTTGTGCTCAGTCTGCCATATTGATACAATCTCTCTGTGTTTTTGTTCTCTTGTCAATTGCCATCTATACTATATTTTCCTTGTTATTTTTATATACTGTATTCCAAGTTTTAATGAGATCTCTTCTTCTTACTATTGTCCCACTATGGTGAGTTTTCCACACTGCCCCTACAGAGTGATTCTCCTAAAACATAAATCCGATGATGTTGGCTTCCAGTTCCCATGGTGGCCCGGGCTGCCTCTCCAACTGCATTCCCAACTACTATCCAGCCACACAGATCTCCATGTTAGTCTCCAGCATGGCAAGCATAGACTTTCCTTAGGGCCTTTGATTTGTTGTTGTACTTGTTGTTAGTTGTTGCAAGTAAAGTTTTGCTGAAGATCATTCAAAAGTGGCTGCAGCAGTATATCAACAGAGAACTGCCAGAAATTCAGGCCGGTTTCAGAAGAGGACATGGAACCAGGGATATCATTGCTGATGTCAGATGGATCCTGGCTGAAAGCAGAGAATACCAGAAGCACGTTTACCTGTGTTTTATTGACTATGCAAAGGCATTCGACTGTGTGGATCATAACAAACTATGGATAACATTGCGAAGAATGGGAATTCCAGAGCACTTAATTGTGCTCATGAGGAACCTTTACATAGATCAAGAGGCGGTTGTTCATACAGAACAAGGTGATAGTGATTGGTTTAAAGTCAGGAAAGGTGTGTGTCAGGCTTGTATTCTTTCACCATACCTATTCAATCTTTATGTTGAGCAAATAATCCGAGAAGCTGGACTATATGAAGAAGAACAGGGCATCATGATTGGAGGAAGACTCATTAACAACCTGTGTTATGCAGATGACACAACCTTGCTTGCTGGAAGTGAATAGGACTTGAAGCACTTACTGATGAAGATCAAAGACCACGGCCTTCAGTATGGATTGTACCTCAACATAGAGAAAACAAAAATCCTCACAACTGGACCAATGAGCAACATCATGATAAACGGAGAAAAGATTGACATTGTCCAGGATTTAACTGTACTTAGATTCACAATCAGTGCCCGTGGAAGTAACATCATGATAAATGGAGAAAAGATTGAAGTTGTCACCCCGTTGCCATCAAGTAGATTCCAACTCATAGCAACCCTATAGGATGGAGTAGAACTGCCCCATAGAGTTTCCAAGGAATGCCTGGTGAATTTGAACTGCTGATCTTTTGGATAGCAGCTGTAGCACTTAAGCACTATGCCACCAGGGTTTCCTGAAGTTGTCAAAGATTTCATTTTACTTGGATCCACAGTCAACGCCCATGAAAGTAGCAGTCAAGAAATCAAAGGACTTGTTGCATTGGGTGGATCTGCTGCAAAAGACCTCTTTAAAGTGTTAAAAAGCAAAGGTGTCACCTTGGGGACTAAGTGCGCACCTGACCCAAGCTATGGTGTTTTCAATCGCCTCGTAGCTGAATAATGAATAGGGAAGCCTGAAGAATTGATGCCTTTGAATTGTGGTGTTGGGAAAGAATACTGAATATACAATGGAATGCCAGAAGAAGGAATAAATCTGTCTAGGAAGAAGTACGGCCAGAGTGCTCCTTGGAAGCAAGGATGGCGAGACTTCGTCTCACGTACTTTGGATGTGTTATCAGGCGGCGGGATCAGTTGCTGGAGAAGGACATCATGCTTGGTAAAGTAGAGGGTCAGCAAAAGAGAGGAAGACTCAACACGATGGATTGACACAGTGGCTGCAAGAATGGGCTCAAACATATGAACGATTGTGAGGTTGGTGTAGGACTGAGCAGTGTTTCGTTCTGTTGTACATAGGGTCACTATGAGTTGGAACTGACTCAAGGGCACCTAACAACAACAAAGCCATCAAGTCCACTCTGACTCATGGTGACCTTATGTACGACAGAACAAAACATTGCCTGATCCTAAGCCATCCTCACAATCGTTGGTATGTTTGAGTCCATTGATGGAGCTATTGTGTTAATCCATCTCTAACAAGTGGTCTTTCCTGATGACATGTCCAAAGTCAGTGAGTTGAAAGTTTTGCCATCCTCACTTTTAAGTGGTTGTATGTCTTCTGAGACTGATTTGTTCCTTTCTTTCAACTTGCCTGGAATGTCCTTTCCCTGTATATTCATCTGGGGGAATAAAATGAGTGAGAAAGCCTGTGGATAGCTAAATAGCACCTCCATCCTTGCTTTATCTTTTTTAAATCCTTGTTACTCTGTGACATTATATTATATACTTATTTGTATGTTTAGCATGAATATTCCCCGTGAAAATGTTAATTCACTGTCTTGGATGTTTTTCATCCAAATCCTGGAACAGGGCTTGGCACATAGTAAGTGTTCAATAAATGAATGTGGGGAAAGCCAAATTAAAATCAGAAGGTGCCCTGGTAATCATAGTGTCAGCACAAGGAGTACTGGATGAAGTGGATGTTGAATGGGTATCAGGACAGGATCACCTTAACAAACAGTCCTGTACTGAATATCCCATTGGCCAAAACTTTTTACACGCTCTTAAATATTTTCCAGAAATAGAAGTGCTGGATCTCGCTCCCAAATCCTTTCTTCTAGGAAGTCTTCCCACTCTCGTCCAGGCAGAGTGAAGTGCTCCACATCTATACCTCCACCAAACCATTCCTTGTTTAACAATTGCAGGTCTCGGAAGGCCTTAGCGTGCATCCTCTTTCCCCCACCAGAGTTCCACGAAGGCAGGGGCTGTGATTTGTCAGTGTAGTGCCCGCCCCTCTGAGGGTCTGGCACCCTGCGGGCTCAGAAGAAAGAATGCAATGGGTAGGCCTCTGAAACCAAGGTCCCTCGGCTGTGCCAACGTCAAGCAACTTTCCTGCTTCTATGAAGGGAGTGATGGTGAGAAAATGCGGGAGAAGTGAAACAGTTATCTCAGCGCGCCTTGCGCGTTTTTGGACGGCAGGCCGACCGGCCGGTTGGGCCGCGCAAACGAGCGCTCCGAGCCTAGGCCTTCACTCGCCCTAATATCCGCAAGGGCCCATTAATCCCTAGCATTCAAATTCCGCCCACTAAACCAGCCCTTCGGGGGCCCAGCCGCCTCTTTCCCAAATGACGGCCGGCGGCAGCCAATCGGCAGCTGGACAGGGGTTCCGCCCCCTAGTCCCTGACGTAACTGACAGGAGCTCCTACCAATTGGCGAGGACGCTGCCCAGGAACCGCCCCACCCCTACCAC
Source organism: Elephas maximus indicus (assembly GCF_024166365.1). Classification (NCBI taxonomy): domain Eukaryota; kingdom Metazoa; phylum Chordata; class Mammalia; order Proboscidea; family Elephantidae; genus Elephas; species Elephas maximus. The sequence goes on from NC_064846.1 coordinate 2,224,220, forward strand.
AAAAGCCAATGGCAGGCGGGCTCGGGACGACGCGGCGGCAACGGGGGCTGGGCCGGGGCGGGGCGCGGGCGCGCAGGTGCAGCAGCGCGCAGGCCGACCGGGGAGGGCGGGGCGCGACGTCGGCCGTGCGGGGTCCCGGCGTCGGTGGCGCGCGCACTCCCTCCTCTCGGAGAGAGGGCTGTGGTAAAAGCCGTCCGGAAAATGGCCGCCACCGCCGCCGCCGCGCCGAGCGGAGGAGGAGGAGGAGGCGAGGAGGAGAGACTGTGAGTGGTACCGCTGAGGCCGCGGGCGGGGACCCTTCCTTGGGGGAGGGGGGCAGGGGCGGGACGTGGCGCGGGAGGGGCCCGCGGGCTCGGGCGACTCGGGCTGGCGGATGGCGTCCCTCCTCTCTACTCTCCCCCTCCCCCGCCTGCCGCCTCCATTGGTGGCTCCCCCCTCGGCCCGTCACTCGCGCTCGCGGATGACCGTCCTCGCCGCGGTCTCGTGGGGCCGCCGCCCGGGCCGCTTCGGCCTTCTGTCTCACTTCCTCCCGCCCTCCGCGCGCATCTCTGCCCCGTGGGCGCCCATGTCGCCGGGGCTTCGCCTGTCGTGGCCGCGCGCGCGTCCTGCCCTTCTCGGGGCTTCGGGCCGCGGCGCCGTCGCGCGCCCGCGCACCCGGCCTCTCCCTGGATCGCGCTCTCCCCTCTCCCTCCCTCTCGCGCCCCCTCTCCCGTTACTTTGCCCCCCCCAACGGCGCGCGTGCGCAGTCCGCCTCCCGTCGGGAGAGTGCGCCACAAGGGCTTCGGCGCGCTCACCCCCCATGTTCAGGCTTTGCCTCCCCCTTCTTCTCGCCCGTTCCATGACTCTCTGCCCCCACTGGAAGCGAATCCGTCCACCGTCTCCTTTCCACATCTAGCCCCAAGAAGTAGGCGGGAATTATTGTCCACCCACAAGAGGCAATAGACATAATGTCCTAGGTCCCACCACTCATCATAAAGAGGTGGCTATAGTTCTCTTCTGGAACTGTGGGTAGGGGACTGTTTGTCCGGCAGCACATGAGGCTTTTCGGCATCAGCGCGCCCCCGGGCTACTCAAAGGATTTTTTTGAGGGGGGGGGCTGTGACTTCGGAATATTAGCGCCCTCTCACCCTCCCCCCCTTTGCCAGCGATATTCCAGTTACATAAGTGTAATGGGACGTAGTATGTAATGGGCTCCCATAGCCCTGGAGCACGATCTGCACAAGATCACCGAGACCAGATGTGTCAAGTTCATTGCATTGCTATGGTCCCTGTCGATTTTCCTGAAAGTTTATTCTCTTTTCGGTTGGGTTATGACTGAATCACCCAAACTGAAACTCAGGTGACTTTTTGTGGCAGTGGCAGCGTTTCTCTGGTTTTGCGCTGAAGACTTAAGGTCATCCTGAAGAGTCTAAAAAGATTGCTCTGACAAAGGAGACCGTTTATGACACTGATAAGTATGGTCCCTGAAGGGAGAAAGCTTGCTTTGGAAGAGATGACAAATCTCCTTTTTTCACCTTCGTGTCAGTGGCTTCTGTCGGGACTGTGTTTGGGTGTGGATTGGTCACAGCAAAAATGGGCTCCACCACAAAATTGATATTCCTGACTCATGGTCAGGCAGATGTGTACTTCTGGTGATTTTTCCACTAACAGGAATGGGCTCTGCGGAGCTATTGACAAGTGCGTCTCCAGTGTATGGGATCAGTGACCCACATTGGTGAGATTATAGGATATGATTAAGGGGGTGGTTGGTGATCAGGGAATCAGAACTATGATTGTGTGCAGCTAACTGGTTTAGACTCTATGGGACTCCCACAAGTTTTAGACATTTGGCTATACTATAGGAATAAAACATATTCAGGCCTCTGTAGTAAATTTAAACAGGCAGTGATTACTGTAGAGGAGAAATTTGGGTTCTGTAGCTGGAATTTTCAACTGGGTCACACTAATTTCAGTTAATAACGAGATTAAGCTGATCTCTTGGGTCTTATGAAATATGCTGGGTCCCTATAAAAAGACAGGGTCTGGATTTTTTAGGTCTTTTGGGAATTTCCACCAGAGATTTAGGGAAACAGGCTTATTTATTTCAGGACTTTTACTTCAAATCCTAGTCAGGAAGCCTGAGAAACACTTGCTTTTGTTTTTGTACCTGAACGTGTCTGAATCTTAGCACGCTCAGTTGAGGTAAAAGTAGAGTGGGCTTTTGTGCGTCGATTGAAATCAGTTGCCACAGATGGCCCATTCGTGGCAGGTCAGCTGGGTCGCCACATTGTTGGGGTACATTCATCCCCGCACACAGACACACAAGCCTCACTTGATGAAGATTCCAAGATTTGTCCATCTGAACCTAAGACATGACGAGCCTAGTTCTTCAGTTTGCTTTCCCTAGTTGACAACGCGATTGCCTCCTCTGGAGCCCCTTTGAACCACACAGGCATCCTCCCAGAACTCCTTTTCTCTGGCAAGTGCCTGGTGGCATCTGAAGGCAGCACGTCCTAACAGCTTGAAGAAGCCTCCTGCAGCTTGCTTGCTAGTACTGGCCTATCACACCTTTCTATTTCCTGTTTTAAAATATTTGCGTAGAATGCTTTAAATCTGGAGTACCAGGCCTTTTTTTTCCACCTGATAGGAAAGCATCTGCAGTAAAGCCTACTCTGACTTTTTTGCTGTTTGGATCCTGAGATGGGTCTGGGGTAGGGCACGCACCTCTGTCTATGAGGAGGATTAGGGTACAGTTTTTACTTCTGTGTTCACATGTTTACAGTTTCCAACTGGAGTCCTTGTTGCCTGCCTGCCTGAATCTGGTGTCGGGGGAGAGGCAAGCTGTGTGGTTTTGAAAAAACAGCTGGCTAGGTGACACCCAACTCCCCCCGTCCGACCCCCCGCACGGAGATGGAACAAGGAGTCTGTTTTTTCAGTCTAGAATAAAGAAGAGCAGAGGTTAAAGTTGTTTGTTCCTTACTTGCATCCGTTTCCAACTCTAATGTACCTTCTTGGGACTGTTTTCATGACAAGTCGTGTGGCTTCGGACCCTTACTTTTTTATAAAGTCGAATAAATATTCATGAGAACCTTGTACTTGGCTCGGTCCAGTTTGGAGTCCCGCCACTTGAGTTCTCTTGGAGGTGAGGCGCCCTTCCACTGCTTGGCCGGCCTCGGCCTCATAGTGACTGGTAGTTCAAGGTGCGCCGAGAGCAGTTGCTGAGCTGGGGGCTGACTAAAGCATCAACCAGGCAGTTTCAAATTGAAGTGGCTGACCAACCTCCTGTGGTGGCAAACGCCACCTTTTTTCTTGGGTAGAGCGTGATTGCCACTTTAGCTGCAGGACCTCATCCTAATGCTTCTATATCAGCCCTTCCTAGTCCAGTTGCCGTTGTCACCACTGTGCCTTTACACAGTTTTGGGCAGAACAATGTGAGTGGTCACTTTTCTTGGGCTTCCTATATACAAGCCATGCTTCGTTGCCTCTACCTGATCGCTTTTCTCTTCCAAGGAAACTTCTCATATCGAAAGCTTTATTTGCACGCCATTGCTTACCTACTTTGTTCTACGAGTTTGATGGTAGGTATGGTATGTGAAATAACTGAGTTGGAGTGGAAATTTGGGGAAGGGCAGGACTTCCCCACTCCATGCCAAAGGTGGGGTAACGTTCCATTAGCTAATAAAGCCTCGGCCTTTATAACTTCTTGAAAGCCCACTGATGTTGGGTGTCCTTGCATATTTACATGCCATTACCGTAGTTAATTGGTTTGCAGTTGTCTGGATTCTTGATGCTGCCTCTGAAGCTGGTGGGACCAAGCCTTAGGAAGGGGTCACTCGTCTCACTTGCCTTTGGAACTGGAGGTGTCATCTATATGGACCTGCAAATCACTGCTTTACTGTGGTTTTCACCTCACTGTTCTCATTTTCTGGCACTTTTTTGGTTTTGTTTTTTATTGAAATTTTGAGTGAATCAAAGATCTTGAACTTTCAGAGCTGGAAGGAACCTTAGTCCAGCTCCCTCAGTTTACAAGTGAGAAAAAAATTGGGGCCTTGAGAAGTTACGGCTTCTCCGGGGCTTCCCAGCCAGGATACCAGTTGTATTTTTCTTATATAGCTGAGTAATACTGTGAACTTGCCTTCTGAGAGTTCTAAGCATTCTGTGACTTGAGTCTTTGTTTAAAGGAATTATGAGGCCTCATTGAAGCACAGAAGGTGTATATATTCCAGGTATCTCTCTTGGTAGTTCTAGACTATCCATAAACGACTTGGTTGGTGTTGCCCTTCCTCTGGGTTTGATTACATGAGTAATTGTTTGTGTGAAGAGCTTCTAAGTTGTACACTCTAGCCTAGTCTTTTTTTAGTCTAAAGATAAAAGTGTTGCAGTTGGACTGGACAGTCACAGCATCTGAGATTAGCTAATATGGGGCAGTTTATGTTGTAACAAGGAAACAGTGGTTATCTAAATGGCTAAAAATGTAATGACAAAAGTTCTTTTTTGAACGTGAGCTCAGAAACAAAAGGGCAACTATTAAGGGGATACCTTAGATTGTTGGACACTGCATTTTACTGATCTGAAAAATTTATAAGTGGTTGCTCTGAAATAGCTGTGCATATTTTTTTTATTTGGGGTGATGGCTCTGGATTTCCCAGGGCTCTTGGTTTCCATTGGTACTGCTTCTCTCACTTGGGCTTAAAGCTCTTTTACAAGATGTCACAGAGCTCTTTGCAACTTAAGCTGCTTGAAAAAGGGAGTCCCGCCTCTTGATTTCATGTGTTCTTTCCGGGATGGTGTTTTGGTGCTATGTGTTCTCTTGTACGTGTGTTCTCTCCCAGAGTATTTCTGTATGACTTGGTGGCAGAGATACTTGCCAGAGATTGCCACTAACGGTAGGCTTTGTAGTGTCAAAGTATACCCTGGAGGAGACAAGACTTGTACGTGTTGATTTGGACAAGAATGCGCCTTTCTTTGTAGCAGTGCGTGTTACGGGCCAGATGTTGCTTCTAGCTAGCTAAGCCGGGAACTAGCATAGCACTTTGTCTATACGTTTATCTTCAAGATGTCCCAAATCGCCCTGGGAAAAAGGTCGTGCAGCACAATGAGGGCTTTCAACTTACAATTTTCTTTGTTTTAGGCTCCATAAAAGTACAGACTCACCAGTTCCTGCTTTGATGTGACATGTGACTCCCCAGAATACATCTTGCTTCTGTAGACCAGCTCCAACAGGATTCCATGGTAGCTGGGATGTTAGGGCTCAGGTAAGTAACCTTCCTTTTTTTTTTTTTAGTATATGTCCTGGTTTGGCCATCTGTTTTTAAAGGAAAAAAAAAAGGAAAAAAAAAAGATATACTACTCTTGGACAGTATAAAAGTACCCCAAAGACTAAGATATAACTGTGCCAAACTGTGCCATATAATAAAAAAAAGTCACTTCCCTGAGCCCTGAACGGTCAGTTTGGGTAGGGTTCCTTGGTAGCCACAGCGTGATCTGGGGGCGGGAGTCAGAGTCGAGCCGGAACTGGTGAGCTGCAACTCCAGTTCACCTTGAAGCAGGTCAGCCGCGCCGGAAGCTCTTGCCCTGAGCCCTCCACCTGTGGCTGTACAGCCTAGCGGTCTTCAGCAGGGGGCTGGGTTTGGTTTTGTTTTCTGTGAATGACTCACTGGCAAATGTTTCTGAGTGCCTGTAGTGCATTTTCCGTTGTGGGCACCGGTGTGTAGTCCCTTGTAAAGATGGATTCCCGAAAGCTGTCCCAGAACGGGGGGTAGCTGTGCCTCATCGAGTGTGCACGCCACATGCAGACATGTGCAGCCAGGGATCTAGACTCTGGGGCAGGGTGCTTTTAGAAAAGCTGGGGCTACTAGTCGCTCTAGGCCTGAGACTCAGGTGATGGATCAGCTACACCTTTAGCGACTTTGTCGCCATTGTGTGCACTCCAGTTTTGTAAAATTGAGTGGTTCCTTCATTTTGCTACTGTTATGCTCAACATCTCAAGTTTTCTTTAAATCAGTGGTCAGTCCGTATTTGATATTTTGACACTCTGATTTTCAAACATTCAGTGTGGTGAGGCAGAACATTCTAATCAAGTTTTTCCATTTCTCTTCCCGAGAAAAATTGTGGCTTACACATTGACTGCCATTTTGATTTCTACATAGACCCCAAGGAACACGTTGTTCTGTGCTCTGCAGTGGCTTCTGACTCCTCACTGTAAAGCACTCCATAAGAAATAGCCGGCCTCCGAAGCTATGTGCAGGTGAGGCCTAGGTGGAGGAAAACAGGTGGTCTAGAAGAAGGCAGGGAGCATTGTGTTTCCTTCTAGTCCCCAGTTTGGTTCTGTTCTGGTCCTGTGACTCAAATTGTCATTTCCCTTTACTTCTGAGGGTTGTGCCTGGGGCCACATGGACAGGACACTCTTTGTACTCTGTGGATTCGTGCTGGTGGGAGTTGCATGGCGAACACTTTGTGTGTTGTCTCAGAAATTAATGTTGCCTAAATGTTATAGGATGAGTGAATGGATTTCTTCTGGTAGGTTTTTAGGCGTGGGGTGGTGGTTTATGTTTTTAATGTTCTTTTTCTCAGATTACAAATGGGGTTTTTTTTAAACAGGCAGTGGTGACACTATACAGTTTCTCTTAAGAAATGTAGAAAGGAAGAGATTAAAAAAAAAAAACTCATTGCTGATGAATGGGGAAAATATGGCCATTTGAGTTTCAAGGAACTTTGAAGGGAATTTTCAAAGCCAGAACCTGTCCTTAGTAGTTAAGTGCTTGATATTTACTTCCTTTTCAAAAAATACAAAAATAATACATGCTTTTATCAAAAACTCAAACCATTTAAAGTATATCAAGTAAAAAAATGACCGCTCCGCTTTAGTCTCAGGTTCCACTACTCAGAGATAACCACTGTTAATAGCTTAATATACCAAAACACAAACCCGTTGCTGTCGAGTCGATTCCAACTCATAGCGACCCTATAGGACAGAGTAGAACTGCCCTATAGAGTTTCCAAGGAGCCGCCTGGTGGATTAGAACTGATGACCTTTTGTTTAGCAGCCGTAGCTCTTAACCACTATGCCATGAGGATTTCCATAGCTTAATACAGAGCCTTCTAAATCTTCTCCTCAATAGACATATGGGATGGATTAAACATAGATTGCAACAACAAGAATAAATGATAAAAAAATAAAATTAAAAACAAAAAAATATAGATTGCAGCTCTTTGGGCCAGGACATTTCTATCTGTGTGTTTGTTTCAGTAGCACTGTAGTCAGTCCATGGTGTCGATGAACTGTCATATATTTCGTCGTCCCCCTAGTGTTGTTTCCAGTGGTTTGCCATTCAACAGTGGCTGTATTGAACTTCCTTTTGAGTCAGTCTTGCTGGAGAATGGCTGCCCAGACCTGGAGTTGCTGGTGGGTACCGCCACATCGCCTTCCAAAATGGCTGTACCACTTCCCAGGACAGCACAGGAAAGTGCCAGTTTCTCACCCTTACCAGGATTGGGTGGCCATCTCTGGTCTCAGATATTGCTGAAACTGAATCTCAGTAATTTGGCCATTTGTATTTTGTCTTGTGAATTGTTTCTTCGTGGTCTGCTTCATTCTTCCGTTGGGGTATTTCTTTTTAACTTGATTTGTAAGAACCCGTAATATGTTGAGGATATTCTTTGTCATCATGCAAAAAAATTTCCTACTTCTGTCGTATGTCTTGATTTTGCTTGTCCTTTTTAATATATAAAATGTCTGTTATGATTTCTTCTTTTGCTTTTATACTTAGAAAATACTTTTCTGCTTTAAGAACAATTATTCATCTTCATTTTATTTCTTTCTCAAAACAACTTGTGTGTTTCATACGTACAAAAGAATATAGGTAAGTTTCCTGTTTTTTCTTAATGGTTTTTTAAATACTTTTTTCTTGGTTTTTCTTTTTTATTTATTTATGGTTACCAAATTTCTTTGAAGGAATGATATAAATGAAAGAACTGAAGTGGATGTTTTGGTACAATGTGTAAAAAAGGTAAAGATAAACCTACTATGGCATATACTGCGTTGGTGACCCCGGAAGTCACCCCTGTGGCTGTGGGGAAGCCAGGCTAAAGCTCTGTCCATCACTGTCTCCCAGGGTGTGCTTGTCAAAGAGATACTCTGCAAGGCAGATTCTGGGGGCTCCCATCTTGCACAAGTTCCTTAAGTAGGCACCCAATTCTTTGATGAATTTCACCTGCTCACTTAGGTAATGAGACTCAGTGAAGTCACACAAGTGGAGGTCGTTCTTGTCAGTGCCCAGTTTGTGTGGTTCCAGTAGTGACTGGTCCACGCTTTTTTCCAAGTGTAGCGCACTCAGCTGCATCAGCCCGCTCTCCTTGTCATCGCGATCTGGTTTCTTGATGCAATCTTCTGAAGGGAGATTCGCCCACCTCGTTGGTTTGGCAGCTTTATCAGCTTCTCAACATGTTCACTGTCCTCATGAGATTGATGAAGAAAATATTTGGCAAAATTCTTCAAAGCCACATCACCGAGGTTGAGGTAGTAAGACATGGACAGGTAGACATACAAGGTGTAGAGCTCCAGGTTGATCTGGCGATTGATGGCAGCCTCCGAGTCCTGGGTGTAGTTCTGGCACACCTGCAAGGGGGATGTGGTTGTCATGGTGGCAATTGAGGAGGGGGCCCTTGGGGCATCTGAGGGCTTTGCTGTGAGGAGGTGGCAGCAGGCTGGCTGGGAGTGACTAGTCAGGGGGAGGTTGGCGAGCACCAGATTCTCTGTTCAGGTACTGTTGGAGCAGGAGACTGTGGAGACTCTGTGAAGGACATCTGGCCGGTATTTCAGTTTAGAATGCAGTGAGGTCTAGATCAATTCGCCAGTGTGTCAGCCACTTGTTGAATAAGTCATTTGTTTTTCGCCTTTATCATATGCTAAAATCTTAAAAATGATAGATCTTAAACTCTTTCCTGTTTTCTCTGTAAAGTTGCTCTTTCTAAATTTTTCTTTGTGAGGCTTGATGGCAGGGCCATTAGCAGGTAGCCATTTATTCATCGATCGGCAAATATTTGGGCATCTGTTTTGAGCCAGGGACGGTGCTGAGTCCTGGAGGCTGTGCTGCCCTTGTCATGGGGCGGGGGGTAGAGGTAATGTTGCCAGGCAAGTACAGTGCTTATCCTGGACGACTCGAGAAAAGAGTGGCTCTTCACAAAAGTGTGTCTTATATAAGCTAGGAGGAAGCCAGTGTTGTGTATGTGTGTGTGTGTTTTAAATTTTGACATACAAGTTAGAGCTTTAGGGTAGACTGCTACATAAGCATAGTTTGTTTTCTGACTGCTATAATTGCAGGCTGATTTTTGTCTTGAAACAGTTCTATATTCAGTTAGCTTGGTTGTGGTGGAATAAAAGTTGCGTACTGACAAAAATGGTAATTTTCTTCTATGATCATGTTGAAGCTTTTCTGTAATAGCTGATAAAAATGAAGCAGGCTTTTGGTGAATATATTCTTAGGGGAGCGGATGTAATTTTTGCAACTTGCATTATTTAAATCTAACAAATACCCTTAAAACTGAAGTGGAGTCTTGATTTGGACTGAGAATCTTTTTTACTTAATGGAGAAGGCATATAAATGATTCGTGATTAAGGAAAAGGTTTGTTGTGTAAGACTTTTTTTTTTAATGATTTTTTTGAAATTAGGGATATAGTATAAAATTCAGAAGATGGGATGAAAGGTTATATGGTGGAAAGGCGCCTGCCATCTCTGTCCTCAGCTGTCCAGTTTTCTCCCTGGAGGCAGCCACCATTATAGACATATTTTTATGTGTGTGTGTGTGTATGCATGCACACACACATGTGCAAACAAGGGTGTATGTTTTTACATAAACAGTAAAATACTGCGCACATCTGTGAAGCTTGCCCTCTTCAATTACTGTATCTCAGACATTGATCTGTAGCGGTTCACATAGAGCTGTATCTTTTTTTTTTTTTTTTTAAGGTTTGGAGTAGGCTGGATATACCTTAATTTATTCACCAGTTTTCTCTTGATGGAGATTTATGTTTCCAATTTCATTAATACTGTAGTGACTAGTCTTGCACAGATGCTTTTTTGCTCATGGGCAGGTTTCTTGGTATGATAAATTCCTAGAAGAGGGAGTTACTGGATCATAGGCTACAGGCATTCTCAGCTTTGATAAAAAGAAAAAAAATTTTTTTTTCTTTTATCAGATAGTGCTAAATCAAGGGCGGCTTTTTTAATTTTTGTTGTGCTTTAAGTGAAAGTTTACAATCAAGTCAGTCTCATACAGAAATTTATATACACCTTGCTGTATACCCCTAGTTCCTCCCCTCCTAATGAGACAGTACGCTCCTTCTCTGCACCCTCGATTTTCCTGTCCATTCAACCAGCTTCCCCCCCCCCCCCCGCATCTCCCCTCCAGACAGGAGCTGAAGAGCAGCTTTTTAATTGCAGGCTTTTAAGGAAAAAAACTACTTATGAGTGGATAAGTGCACGAGTTTACGACTGCAATACTATTTGTAGAGATTAGAAAACTGTTAATTGGGCAAGGAAGAAATATCTGTTAGCAGTTTACACTAGAAAGCAAAACTTTGAAGTTGTCACGTCATCAGGATGTAATCTCATGTGAGCAGGACCTGTGAGTAGGACCTTTTTCTTGGGAAGGGAAACTGGCCAATTCTTGTTTCTGAATCTTGAAGAAGATGGGGTGTTATTGTTTTTGGTCAGCTCTAAGTTGTGTAGCTCCTTAGAACTTGGAATTTGAGTCTCCCTCAGCTGTCGGATCTTCCCGTAAAACCAAGTGTTATGTCTCGTATGTATTGCAGTGAACAGAAGGAGTATATCAGAAGTGTTCACAACCAGGCTGCTTTTCTTCCTTTGCCTATGGCTTTGACCGTTTATAAAGGTACCGTGCTAGGCGCTGGGGCACCAGTGGTGACGAGCACACAGGCTGCCCTCCCCTGATCAATCTCACAGGTTCCTTTACAAGGAGATAAGTGCTATGATAGTGAAGACCATGTGCTAAGGGGAACCCCAGAAACCTAACAGGGGGTCCCACCTAGTTGGGGAGGTGGGATCAGAGAAGAAAATCCTGAAAACTGGCCCCCGAGATCTGAAGGAGAAAGTAGGAGTGGGGGGATGCATTTTCAAAGTGTTCGGTCGACAGCACCACCGGTGTCCAACAGCCTTAACTTTCTTCCCAGGTGACATCACATCCTGAGATGTTCCCTGGGCCCTAGAATGCAGGGTCCTCTGTCCACCCGTCCTGTCCCCTTTCCACCCTGCTCTGTATGTCATCTTCCCCAAGCTGACTTCCCTGTCCTTTCCCTCCTTGTACCCAGGGGTCCTCCTGCAAGTCTCGGGGAACCTTCCTTTCTCCCCGTCTGCCCCTGAGAGCTGGCAATGCCCGCAAAGTCAGGACTTCCTCTAGTGCAGAATTCTCTGATACTCTCAAGTGCTGGGCTGCAGTGAGGCCGGGAGCTCATGTGGACGTGAACTGACTTGGGCACCAAGGCCACTGTTTAGTTCTCCTAACCTGTATTTATTACCTGTCTAACAAGACTTTTGGGATGAAGAAAGCAATGCGGAAGAAAGCAATGCAGAAGCAAGCTCTTCAGTTTGTCGAGCACCAGTGCCCAACAGTTCATGCCTAGTGCCACGCCAACCCCGCAGAGCCCTCCTCTGCCTGCCACTCGCTGTCTCCAACCCTCTGCCCTTGAGGCCCAGACCTCTTAGCAGTGCCCCCTACCCTCGTCCTCCCTGGCCAGACAGTCTGCTCAGGTGGTAGCCGCTCATGTACTTAGCACCCAAACCTCATACATGTCACCATTTTGCCATACTGTGTTAGCTCTTTTATGGAACTGAAACATTATTAAAAAAAAAAAAAACTTTATAAAACAGTATATAAAAAAAGAAAACTGGGAAAAACATTATAGAGCCAGCTAAATCCCAGCCCATCTTCCACTCTGCATTCTGCCTTCCCTGGGATAACCCCTTGGCTAAAGGTAACACGGGTCCTTTTCATCCCAGTTTTTATACTTTTATTACACATGACAGTATATAATATTTTAAAGTGTTTTTTACACTTCCGGGATATCCCACCATATGTAGTACTCTGCAACGTGCTTTGTTCACTGAATGCTTGGCCCTTGGGATTGGTCCATGTTGATATATGTAGACTCATTCGTTCATTTACCATGTCTCCACACGCTGTATAAACATTTTTAGGACATAAACTCCGCTAGAGCCCTGAGGGAGAAGGATTGGCGTCTGGTTTATGTTTATATCCTTGGGTCCTATTAACTAAGAAGAAGATATTTTTGTTTCTGTGTTTGTAAAAGCCTTCTACAAGCAGGCACCCATTTTCTAGACTTACTAATAGGGCAGTCCAATGGTTTCATTTTTAGGTTTGAAAGAAAGCAAAGCAAGCTTCTGAGACATGCACATTTCCCTCCCAGCTGTAGCTTCTTCTTCCTTTACAGCCTCCCATGTCGCTGCTGGAGCATGAGCTTGCTTTCTGCATGTGAATAATGTTTGCAAATGTTAAAGCATGCTTGGTTTCCCTGGGGTTTATAGCGGTACTTAAGTTGCGACATTACTTTGATAAGTTCTATTTTAAATTTTTTACACATATTTGGTAACTAATTTTTAAATATAAATTTCCGTGTGTTTGTGGTTCTTGTGTTTTTGTAAACAGCAGAAGGTATTAGTCCATATTAAGTACTAATTTCCTCTAATATTTTTGGCTGTTTTTGGAATTACACTTGGCAAATAAAATAGCCAGACGCCTGCAGTTGTGACAGTTTGTCTTTTTGTTCCTTTTGACTCTAAAATAAATAATTCTAGTGATTTTTTTTCCCTAGCCTTGAAAGAACATGGAAACGATTAAAGCCATCCAACCACTTAAGTTGTTGTTGTTGTTAGGTGCCGTCGAGCCGGTTCCAACTCTTAGCAACCCTGCGTACAACAGAACGAAACGCTGCCCGGTCCTGCGCCACCCTCACAATCTTTGCTATGTTTGAGCCCATTGTTGCAGCCACTGTTGGCAGTCCATCTCGTTGCAGGTCTACCCTGTACATTACCAAGCGTGATGTCCTTCTCCAGGGACTGGTCCCTCCTGATAACATGTCCAAAGTCCACGAGCTGAAGTCTTAGCATCCTCACTTTCAAGCAGCATTCTGGCTGTGCTTCTTCCAAGACAGATTTATTCCTTCTTCTGGCAGTCCACAGGATATTCAGTATTCTTCGCCAACAACATAATCCAAAGGCGTCAATTCTTCTTCAGTCTTTCGCATTCATTGTCCAGCTTTTGCATGCACATCAGACGATTGAAAATACCCTGGTTTGAGTAAGGCCTGCCTTAGTCCTCTAAGTGACATCTTTGCTTTTTAACACTTTAAAAAGATCTTGTGCAGCAGATTTACCCGATGCAATGTGTCGCTTTATTTCTAGACAGCTGCTTCCATGGGCATTGATTGTGGATCCAAGTAAATTGAAATATTTGACAATTTCAGTCTTTTTTCCATTTATTACCATGTTACTTATTGGTCCAGTTGTGAGGATTTTTGTTTTCGTTATGTTGTGTAATCTGCGTATCCCAAGTTGTTAATGAATCTTCCTTCAATCCTGATGGTTATTCTTCATATAGTCCATCGTCTCAGATTATTTGCTCAGCATTCGGATTGAATAAGTATGATAAATGGATACAACCCTGATGCACACCTTTCCTGGCTTTAGACAATGCAGTATTCCCTTGTTCTGTTTGAACGATTGCTTCTTGAACTATGTACAGGTTCCTTATGGGCATAATTAAGTGTTCTGGAATTCCCATTCTTTGCAATGTTATCCATCGTTTGTTAAGATCCTTACGGTGGAATACCTTTGCGTAGTCTGTAAAACCACAGGTAAACATCTTTCCAGTATTCTCTGCTTTCAGCCAGGATCCATCTGACATCAGCAATGATATCCATGGTTCTACGTCCTCTTCTGAAACCGGCCTGAATTTCTGGCAGTTCCCTGTCGATATACTGCTGCAGCCCTTTTTGAATGATCTTCAGCAAAATTTTGCTTGCGTGTGATATTAATGATATTGTTCTGTAATTCCCACATTTGGTTGGATCACCTTTCTTGGGAATAGGCATAAATATGGACTCTTCCAGTCAGTTGTCCAGGCAGCTGTCTTCCATATTTCTCGGCATAGACGAGTGAGCACTTCCAGTGCTGCATCTGTTTGCTGAAACATCTCAATTGATATTCCCATCAATTCCTGGAGCCTTGTTTTTCGCCAATGCCTTCAGAGCAGCTTGGACTTCTTCCTTCAGTACCATTGGTTCCTGATCATATACTACCTCTTGAAATGGTTGAATATCGACTAATTCTTTTTGGTAGAATGACTCTGTGTATTCCTTCCATCTTGTTTTGATTCTTCCTGCGTTGTTTAATATTTTTCCCATAGAATCCTTCACTGTGGCAACTTGAGGCTTGAATTTTTTCTTTGCTTCTTTCAGCTTGAGAAATGCTGAGCGTGTTCTTCCCTTTTGGTTTTCCATCTCCAGCTCTTTGCACATGTCATTATAATACTTTGTCTTCTTGAGCTGCCCTTCGAAGTCTTCTGTTCAGGTCTTTTACTTCCTCAGTTCTTCCTTTTGCTTTAGCTGCTCGATGTTCGAGAGCAAGTTTCAGAGTCTCCTCTGACATCCATTTTGGTTTTTTTTCTTTCTTTCCTGTCTTTTCAATGACCTCTTGCTTTCTTCGTGTATGATGTCCTTGACGTCATTCCACAGCTCATCCGGTCTTCTGTCACTGGTGTTCAGTGTGTCAAATCTGTTCTTGAGATGGTCTCTAAACTCAGGTGGGATATACTCAAGTTCATATTTTGGCTCTTGTGGACTTTGCTCTGATTTTTTTCAGTTTCAGCTTGAACTTGGATATGAGCAGTTGATGGTCTGTTCCACAGTCAGCCGCTGGCCTTGTTCTGACTGATGATATTGAGCTTTTCCATCGTCTCTTTCCACAGATGTAGTCGATTTTATTTCTGTGTGCTCCAACTGGCGAGGTCCATGTGTATAGTTGGCGTTTATGTTGGTGAAAGAAGGTATTTGCAATGAAGAAGCCGTTGGTCTTGCAAAATTCTATCATTCGATCTCCGGCATTGTTTCCGTCACCAAGGCCATATATTCCAACTACTGATCCTTCTTCTTTGTTTCCAACTTTTGCATTCCAATTACCAGTAATTATCTTCAATGCATCTTGATTGCATGTTCAATCAATTTCAGACCGCAGCAGCTGTTAAAAATCTTCAGTTGCTTCATCTTTGGCCTTAGCGGCTGGTGCGTAAATTTGAATAATAGTCGTATTAACTGGACTTCCTTGTAGGCGTATGGATATTATCGTATCACTGACGGCGTTGTACTTCAGGATAGATCTTGAAATGTTCTTTTTTTTTATATATAATAATTTTTATTGAGCTTTAAGTGAACGTTTACAAATCAAGTCAGTCTGTCACATATAAGCTTATATACACCTTACTCCATACTCACACTTACTCTCCCCCTAATGAGTCAGCCCTTCCAGTCTCTCCTTTCGTGACAATTTTGCCAGTTTCTAACCCTCTCTACCCTCCTATCTCCCCTCCAGATGGGAGATGCCAACACAGTCTCAAGTGTCCACCTGATACAAGTAGCTCACTCTTCATCATCATCTCTCTCCTACCCATTGTCCAGTCCCTTCCATGTCTGATGAGTTGTCTTCGGGAATGGTTCCTGTCCTGGGCCAACAGAAGGTTTGGGGACCATGACCGCCAGGATTCCTCTAGTCTCAGTCAGACCATTAAGTCTGGTCTTTTTATGAGAATTTGGGGTCTGCATCCGACTGATCTCCTGCTCCCTCAGGGGTTCTCTGTTGTGCTCCCTGTCAGGGCAGTGATCGGTTGTGGCCGGGCACCATCTAGTTCTTCTGGTCTCAGGATGATGTAAGTCTCTGGTTGCTATGGCCCTTTCTGTCTCTTGGGCTCATAGTCATCGTGTGAAATGTTGTTTTTGACAATGAATGCAATGCCATTCCTCTTCGAGTTGTCATTCCCAGCATAGTTGACCATATGATTATGTGATTTTTTTTTTAAATAGGATGACACTACTTTTAACAACAACAAAAAAAACACTTTTGACCTTTTCTATCTTGAGTCGTTAGAGAAGGTCAAAAGCCTTTTTGTCAAGTGGTGTCTTCCTATAAAAAATGTTAATATAGTTTGTAAGCAACTGTATAGGATGTCTTTGTTACAAACAACAAAACACAGTATTTATTAGGCTTTTTTTTTTAATTACAGAAGTGAAACATCATTATTTAAACTTAGAAAATACATATAGGCACAAAGACAAAAAAAATTAAAATCTGTTCAGAAATTCTACCAAGTGGCGATAACTACTATTAATATTTGGTGTGTATCTTTGTGGACCAAGGCATTGGTCTGGGGCAAAGAATTCAGGGGGTTAAGAATTAATCTGGGGTTAAGAATTCAGGGATGGAAAAAAATTGTATCTTCATTTTTACTAGCCTCTAACTGAAAAATTTAGATTTCTTTCAAAAATGAATGTAGGCAGCATTCCATCATATTGTTAGGAGTATCTGTGACTTCGTTGCCAGAGTGATCAAAGGTGGTTTACTATCATATTATAGTTGTCATAGGTATTTTGAAGTATTATTTATGCTTATGACTATTTCAAAAGTACAGTAGTTATTAGATCTACCTCTAGATCTTGTCATTTAATGGTTTAACAAAGAAGCGCATATTGCTTTACTTTATCGCCAATTCATCACCAGTGTTTTGTTCCTTGATTTGTATTCATTTTTTTTATGCATTTCAAAATACTTATCTGAGAAGGAGTCCATGGCAGAAAGAGGTTACGAATGCTTGTTCTGTCCAGATTATCCCATGCAGCTGCAGATGTAAAAGCACTCAGGACTTAGCTAGTCAGTTATGGGGGCTGGGAGAAGAGGTCAAGGAGTACCTTAAAGTACAAGCAACAGAAGCAAAATGACATTTAAAGCTCAGTTCAGTATATTATAATATCAATTATTTACAAACACATACAATGTTTTGTAGCTGTCATGCAAAGTATAATGAATGTTTCTATCACTGTTTAATAATACTTAATAGGATATAATTGGTTGGTGAATAATAGACCAAAAGTTGCCTTTGATGTTAACATTTCAAACATCCTTCCAGAGTCGTCTTATATGCCTGTGTGCATGCACACATAGGTAAATAAAAAAAACCAAAACCAAACCCACTGCTGTCGAGTTGATTCTGACCCATAGCGACCCTATTTAGATAAATAGGATCGTATAACATGTGCTGTTGTAAGTTGCCATCTTTAACAGTGTGCTGTCATTATCTTTCCATGTCAGTAAATGCGGATTTATAGTATCACTTTTTCCCAAAATGAAAACAACATCATTTTATTTTCTAATTATAAAAGCAATGTATGTTTAACAAAAAACTATTCAGAAAATGGAAAAAATAGGAAAAGTAGAAGTTGCCCGTAGGTCTGCCACCCTTCTCTGGTTCATGTTTTTACAGCGTCGTTCCTCGGGTTATCTGACGTTTCATTGCGTGGCTGTGCCTTCATTTAGTTAAGAGGCATTTGCGTTGTTTCTGCGTCTTCATTGCTTTGTGGGATGGTGCGTCTGTTGTCTCAAACCTTCCCCCTGAGCCCCACCTTTGACGGCTTCATTGGTGTTTGCACTTGAGTTGTTACTGTAACAAGTCCCAAACAGAATCTCAATTTTTCCCCCTTCACTCCTCATCTCAGTAAATAGCATCAACATCCAGTTTCTCAATCCAAAATTCTAGGAATCATCCTCGCAGGAGGAAGGAAGCAGTGCGGAAGCTGGGAACTGAAGATTGAACAGAAGTGGGGAAGGTGCAGGGTGGAAGGAGGCATTCCGGATGGAGGAGAACACGTGTGAAGGCCCATCTGAGGAACTTGAAAAAAGCCCTACATGGCTGGAGTGGGGGCGATAGGGGCCTGGTGGCAGGAGGTGCTGTCAGACATAGGGGCTAGGTCATACAGGATTTGGGACATTAATGAAGGAACAATAGGAAGCTATTGAAGAGTTAGGTGGTTTGGGTTTTGAATTCTTATCAAAATACTACTATTACTAGGTAAAGAGTCAGCTCAAAAGAGCTTATGATTTAAACAACAGTCTACCTCTTCCCCTCCCTGCTCCACACCCTAGAGATATATAGCTTTTAACCTTTTAGTTCCTTTTGATGTTTACCTTCAAAAGTAAATAATATGCTTATTCATCTTTCTTGGTTTGCCAACTTAAGGAAATTGTACTAACTCCCTGAAATGAAAGAAGATGACTTAGCTTACATTACCCTCCCCATGCTGAGATTCCTATTTGCATTTTCTCTGTAACTTTAAACAGTATTTCTTGTTCCATCAACTTTAGTCCACAGTCTATACAAGATAGGGATAGTAAAGACTCTACTTTTCCTTCCACCTTTCCCCTGCTTTTACCTCCTAAAAGCTATACTTGAGCATATACATTCTTATAATTGTTAACATTTATGTTTTGCTCTATAACCACACCTAAGTCATAGGTTAAGTCTAAAAGTTGGAAACCAGTAAACATCATTTACATTATTATACATAAGCCAATATTATTCAAGTCAAGACCTGATAGTGCTAGAATTATGTTTCCTTTTTGATATGTCTAGAGGGTCAGCAAAAAGAGGAAGACCCTCAACAAGATGGACTGACACAGTGGCTGCGATAATGGGCTGAAACATAGCAACAATTAAGAGGATGGCACAGGACCGGACAGGGTTTTGTTCTGTTGTACACAGGGTTGCTATGAGTTGGAACCTACTTACTGGCACCTAACAACAATATAACAAGGGTCACAATCACTGGACCACTCAAAGGAGAATGACCAATCCAATCAAGGTCAAATGGATTTTCTTTTCTTAAACCATCATCTGTTTAAAACCATCGCCAGAATTTAATCTATTTCATTTTTGGACCTTGGCTTTCTTGTTTAGCTTTTTGTTTTTTCCACTGTTTCTAATTGCCTTTTTTTTTCTTTAATGATATTCCTTGATCTTGTTTTAAAATTCTCTCAGTCATGCTATTTATTTCCTGTGATTATTCTTTTTCCCCAAAAGTCCTTTCTCTTTGAGCTCCTTGTACTCCTCCTGCAATGTGGACAAGCATTTTCTCTTTAAGGTTGCACATAGCCGCCACCCTGAATCTTCCCTTCACTGATCTCTTGGGTTGGAGCCACTGTTTCCTAGAACCCATGTCTTTCTTTTACTTGTCGTACTGCCTTAAATACCTTGCTAAGATAGGGCACTGATATTTTTTTAAATGATTTATTTTTTCATATAATTTATTTTTTCTTGTTGAGAATACGCACAGCAGAACACACACCAATTCAACAACTTCTACATGTACAGTTCACTGACACTGATTACGTTCTTCAAGTTGTGCAGCTATTCTCACCCGCCTTTTCCAGGTTGTTCCTCCTCTGATAACATAAACTCAGTACCCCTTAAGTTTCCTATCTAATCTTTCGAGTTTGGCCACTGATACTGATCAAGGGTGGATGTATGAGTTAAGATGGTCCTGTCAGTCTTAAGGAAAGGGCTTACATTGCCATTTGCTGGGAAGACATTCTTTCTCTCAGTGGACATGAATAAGAGGAAGTTGCTGCTGGCAGCTCTTCTATGACCTCAGACTGAGGGACCAAGACTGAGGACAAAGTGTACACACCAAGGGTGGTGGATCAAAGACATGCAAACAGCCTGGGTCTTGATGCTGTTGTTCAGCTAGTGATTGCACTGAGGGAAGCTTGCCTTATCTCTGGATTTCCAGTTATGTGCAATAAGAAATTTTCTTATTTAAGCTAGTTCGAGTTGGGTTTTCTGTTACTTGCAGCCCAAAGCATTACAATGAATAAGTTTTCTGAGTCATTGCATGTTTGAAATGCCTTTATTCTGCTCTTAACGCTTGATTGGCTGAGTGTAGGATTCCAAGTTGAAAATTATTTTCCCTCATAACTTTGAAGGCATTGCTCTCGTTGTCTTCTAACGTGCAGAGGTACTCAGGAAAGAAATGCCTGATGCCTGTAGGGGGCCTTCTTTTCCCTCCCTTCTTCTGGAAGAGTTTAGGGTCTTCTCTTTTTCTTTAGTGTCCTGAAATTTCACAAGACTGTGTCTAGAGTTGAATCTTTTTCATCCATTATGCTGTGGTCGTTTAATCACAATACTTTTGTCTCTTGTCACCTCTTTTTTAAAAAAGATATGTTGCTTTCCATCCTTCTATTTTCTCGTTCTTATGAGGAATCCTTTTAGTTTAATTTTGGACCTCTTATATTGGTCTTCTGTCTCAATTTTCTCTCATATTTTCCATTTCTTGGTCTTTTTGCTCTGAATCTTGGAAGATTTCCTAGACTTTATTTTTTATTCCTTCTGTTAAATTCTTTATTTCAGCCAAACATTTTTTTTTCTAATTCATTATGAAAACCTGTGTGCCCACTGCCTAGCTTCAACAGTTGTTACCATTTGGTCTATATAAATATGTGTGTTTTTATACCTTTTTGCTGAACCATTTGAAAGTAATTTGCAGACATCAGGACACTTCATCCCTAAATACTTGCTCTCCTAAAAATAAGGGCATTTTCTAACATAAGCACAATGCCCTGATCCCATTAAAAAAATTAACATATACATTCATATGTATAATAAAGCACATAGGGGGCACAGTTACAGAGCCGACCTAGGCATATCCAAACACCTCGTGGAATTGGTTTACTGGGTTAAAAGGCTTGGGACCATAGGGGACCATAGTCTCATGGGACAACTCAGTCAGTTGGCGTAACACAGTTCATAAAAAGATAATATTCTACATCCTACTTTGGTGAGTAGTGCCTGGGGTCTTAAAAGCTTGTGAGCAGCCATCTAAGATATAACTATTGATCTCTTCCCCTCTGGGGCAAAATGGAATAAAGGAAACCAAAGATTGAAAGAAGAAACTAGTCCATAGGACTAATAGCCCACACGAACCACAGCCTCTTCTAGCCTGGGACCAGAAGAACTGAATGGTGCCCAGCTGCTACTACTGACTTATCTGACCAGGGATACATTAGAAGGTCCCAGATAGAATGGGAAAAAACTGTAGAACAAAACTCAAATTCCTAAAAAATAGCCAGACTTTCTGGACTGATAGAGACAAGAGGAACTCCGAGACTATCACCCTAAGATACCCTTTTAACTTGGAACCAAAGCCACCCCCGGAAGTCTCCTTTCAACCAAATAATATGTTGGCTTATGTGCTCCCTTAAATAATCAATTATACAAAACCAAACAGTCAACCTTTACCCAGAAGTGAAGATGAGAAGGCAAGGAGGGGTAGGGAAGCTAAATTAATGGAAACAGAACAAAGAGAATGAAAATAATGAGAATGCCGAGACATTGCAAAAATTGTAACAAATCAGGGAACAATCTGTACAAAAATTGTTAAATGAGAACCTAATTTGCTGTGTAAACTTTTACCTAAAACAGAGTAAAATATTTAATAAAAAAAATAACAGTAATTCTCTAATGTTATCAGATAAAACCCACTAGCCATTCCAAACTCAGATTTCACCCATGTCTCTTACAGCTGTTATTTGGGGAACTAGTTAATAATTAAAATTTATGAACTGTATTTGATTGTGCCTCATTTGTCTCTCTAACAAAAGCTGTCCCTCTACCTCCCTTCTACCAGTGATACTATTTGAAGCAACCAGTCCAGTTATATATAGAAGGCCTGCATTCTAGATTTGTCTGTTTTCTTGTGGTATAATTTAACTTGTTTATACCTTACATTAATTGTAAATAGGAAGGTAAGTCTACAGGCTTGTTCAGGTTAAATACTTTGGCAAGAATATTTCCTAGGCAATGTTGTATGCTTCATATAGCATCAGATCGGAAACCTACACTGGTTGTCCCATGATTCCATGTTTTATCACTTGGTTAAAGTAGGGGGTGACTGCCATATCTTTCTAGTAGATGTCCATCTGTTGGGTGATACTTTGGCAAAATATGAATATTGTGTTGCACAACAACCATTCAGGTAATGGTTTTAATGTTCATTGATGAACCTTACCTGAATCATCATTACATTGGAGGTTGCAAATGAAATTTTTTAAAATTCTGTCATCCCTTGTACATTTATTATTGGCATTGCTCTTTAAAGAACTTTGTCTTATAAGTAAGAATGAACTATATTGTCTCCTAAAAAGACAGTGTAAATGCTTAATTATTTGCCTTTAATTGCTGATTTTCAGAATAAGGAGGTGGAGTAGTTGTTGTCGTCGTTAGGTGCATCAAATCAGTTCCGACTCATAGTGACCTTACGTATAGCAGAATGAAATGTTGCCCAGTCCTGCGTCATCCTGACAATCATTGCTATGTTTTAGCCCAGTGTTGCAGCCACTGTGTCAGTCCATCTCATTGAGGGTCTTCCTCTTTTTTGCTGACCCTGTACTTTACCAAGCATGATGTCCTTCTCCAGGGATTGGCGGTACCAGTGTTGCAGCCACTGTGTCAGTCCATCTCATTGAGGGTCTTCCTCTTTTTTGCTGACCCTGTACTTTACCAAGCATGATGTCCTTCTCCAGGGATTGGCGGTATAGTAGTTACTGTATAATGGTGTAAATGATAAACAGTGGTGAAATATTTGCTATTGTGTTTTCTCCTCTCTCTTGTGTTAGTATGGGCTCATGGAGTTTTATTTATTAAATGTCTTACAGTTCAGCTCTGGTCATTATTCTTTTTTTGATGTTCAAATAATTCCAAATTTGGCCAGTGAGAGCCCCTTCATATTGTCTCCCGTGTACTCTTGACCCACTCTGAGAGCAATTCCTTGATTTCTGGTACAAGAAACCCCACCCCAGCATGTATTTTTCCTGTACCAGAACTAGTTCTAAGACATCCTCGTTCCTTTTAGTGGAAAACAGCATTTAGAATCCAAGATGTAGGGTACTAGATATGTTTATTCTTACTGGGGTGACATTGCTTCTAGGCCCTTTCAGTGGACAGAGATATAAAATTAATTGATTTTTTTAAAAGTTATGAATACATATTGATACTTTCAGTGGAAACTTAACATTACAGAGTTTTTTCTTAAGTTTTATTTTATATCTTCTTACCCTGAAAGTGTTGGTTCATAATAACATTAACATATTTGCTTACTTGCTTTATCTTATACTGTATTTTTATGCAGATAACACACGACTTCTACGTTTGTTTGCCACCACAACCCCCCGTGAGGTATTTTCGTAAGTGTGCTATGCTAATTTTTATTAACACTAATTACGCTAATAATAAAATGCTAATGTTTAATACTGAAGGATATAGTCTTCAGTATGTATTGCACCTTACCATAAAACAGAAATCCTCACAACTAGACCAATAAGCAGCATCATGATTAATGGAGAAAATGTTGAAATTTTCAAGCATTTCATTTTACTTGGGTCGACAGTCAACGCCCGTGGAAGCAGCAGTCAAGAAATTAAACGATGTATTGCATTGGGCAAACCTGCTGCGAAAAACCTCTTTAAAGTGTTTAAAAGCAAAGATGTCACTTTGAGGACTAAGGTACACCTGACCCAAGCTATAATATTTTCAGTTGCCTCATATCCATGCAAAAGCTGGGCAATGAATAAGGAAGACCAGAGAAGAACTGATGCCTTGGAATTATGGTGTTGGCAGAAAATATTGAATATACCGTGGGCTGCCAAAAGAATAGACAAATGTGTCTTGGTAAAGTAGAGAGTCGGTGAAAAAGAGGAAGACCCTCAATGAGATGGATTGACACAGTGGCTGCAACAGTGGGCTCAAGCATAGCAATAGTTGTGAGGATGGCACAGGACCAGGCAATGTTTTGTTCTGTTGTGCATAGGGTCACTGTGAGTCAGAAAGCTACTTGATGACACCTAACAACAACAACATAGGATGGTGCAGGACCGGGCAATATTTCATCGTGTTGTACAAAGGGTTGCTATGAGTTGGAATCGACTCGACGGCACCTAGCAACAACAAAATACTTAATGACAAATTTAAAAATTAGCAAAGCACACTTACAAAAATATGTCACGGGGAGGGCATGGTTGGCAAACAGACGTAGGTGGTGCACATTATTTGTGTAAAAATATCGTACATAAAATAGTTACACAATTACAATACCAGTATTACTACTGGCTTAGGCTGGGTTCTCTAGAGAAGCAAAACCGGTAGAGCATATAAATAAATATATAGAGAGAGATTTATATCAAGAAAATGGCTCACACAATTGTAGAGGCTGCAGTGTCTCAAGTCCATGGGTCAGGATAGAGGCTTCCCCTAATTCACGTAGCCACCCAAAAAAAAAAAAAACCCAGTGCCATCGAGTCGATTCTGACTCGTAGCGACCCTATAAGACAGAGTAGAACTGCCCCATAGAGTTTCCAAGGAGCGCCTGGCAGATTTGAACCGCAGACCCTTTGGTTAGCAGCCGTAGCACTTAACCACTACGCCACCAATCCAACGGCACGTAGCCACAGGGCCTGGCAAACCCAAGATCGGTAGGTCAGAGAGCAGCGCTCTTGCTCACAGGCTGGGAAGATTGAAGAATCCCAAGGTCGGCAGGCATGATGGCAGGTAAGCTGCTAGCTCAAGTCCCAGGAACCAGAGGTCAGACGAACAGGAGCCAATTGCAGAATCCAGGGCAAATACAAGTCCCTGAGTCTTGCCAGAATGTCCACTTATGTTCAGTGCAGGCCACATGCCCAAGAAAACTCCCTTTCAACTGATTGGCTACTCACTACAGACACCATCGTGGATATCAGATCTCATCATGGAAGTGATCACAACGGCATATGCCTGCCAAACTACATCATTAACTGCCAAACCATTGAGAATTATGGCCCAGCCACATTGACACACAACCATAACCATCACAACTATGAACAATAAAAACACTGAATGAAGTCTTACATTTCTTTGCAGCTCTTTTTATCCTTAGAGTATGTCTTACTAAATATGTAAAATCAAGTTTACTGTGTTCAAAAGCCACCTGGGAAGTTGCTCTTGGTATTGGTGAGGTAATTCATATTGGACCACCCCTGTTACAGACGGCAGTTACAAACCCTGGACAAAAATTTAAAGGCATTGGAGAGTGACTAAAGCAGGCAGAAACTGGAGGGAAATTGATATTTGGAAGAGGGGAACTGCATTGGATGAGTTTTCTTCTTTAATGGCTTTTCACTTGAGTGAAAATATGCTTGACAGCAATGGGCTTCTCAGTAATTAATAGAACTATACAAAAAAATCAGTACGGACATGGATGATCTGAACAACATTATCAACCAAACCTGTTGCCATTGAGTCAATTCTGGCTCATAGTGACCCTATAGGACAGGGTAGAACTGCCCCATAGGGTTTCCAAGGAGCACCTGGTGGGTTCAAACTGCCGAACTTTTGGTTAGCAGCTGTAGCGCTTAACCACTATGCCACCAGGGTTTCCCATTATCAACCATCTTAGCCTAATTGACATTTTTAGAACAATATACCCAACAACTAAAGAATACAGTTCCTTTCAAGTGTATGTGATATAGCTCAACCATGTATCATTTGCTAGGCCATAAAACAATGCTCACTAAATTTCAGAAGGTTGAAATTCTATAGATTATATCCTCTGAACGGAATGAAATTAAATTAGGAATGATAACAATAAGACATATAGGAAGAGAACCAGATATTTGAAAACTAAACAATACATTTCTTAATAACCTGTGGGTCAAAGAAGAAATCACAAGAAAAATTAGAAAATATTTCAAATGATAATGAAAATACAATGTATTAAGATTTGTAGAATGTAGCCAAAGCAGTGCTTAGAGGGAAATTTATAGCTTTAAATGCTTTTAATTAGAAAAGAAGAAAGATGTAAAATTAGTAATGGAAGGTTTTACCTTAAGAAGCTAGAAAAAGAAGAGCAAAGTAGAGGGAAGAAAAAGTGATGAGCAGAAATTGATAAAAGGAAAAACAATAGAGAAAATTGACAAAGCCAAATGGTGGTTTTTTGAATATATCAACAGATCAAGAAAAAAGGAAAAGCTCATAAGTTAATGATATCAGGCATAAAAGGAAATATTACTAAAGACCTTTTAAACATTAAAAGGACTGTAAGGGAATATTGTGAATAATTTTATGCCAATACGTTTGCAATCTTATATGAAGTGGACAAATTCCTTGAAAAATAGAACTTCTAAAAACTTACCAAACTGATCTCATATTTAATAGGAAATATGAATAGCCTTTTATCTAATAAGGAGATTGAATTAATTATCACAAAGTCCACAAAGAAAACTCTAGGTCTGGTTGGTTTCACTGGTGAGTTTTATTAAACATTTAAGAAATAGCGCACCGGTCTTACATAATCTTTTTGAAAATGGAGGAGGAAACACTTCACAGCTCATGTTATGAGAACCTCACAGAGACATTACAAAACAAGAAAATTACACACCAGTATCCCTCATGAAGATAAAAGCAAAAATCTTAATCAAATATTAGCAGATTGAATCCAATAATATATAAAAAGGATAATTGGAGGGCTTTTTTTTTATACTACCTGATTTTGGCATACTGTAAATCTACAGTAATCAAGACTATTTGGTACTGGTATTAGGACAAATATATAAGTCAGTGGAATAGAATAGTGAGTCCAGAAATAGACCATTTGATTTTTACAGTATCATTTGATTTTTTAATAGAGACACCAGAGCAGTCCAATGGGGAAAGGAATGTCTTTTTCTGCAAATGGCGCTGGAGCAACTGGCTGTCTGTGCCAGAAAAAAAAAAAAAGAACCTTGACCCTACCTCACACCATACAGAAAAATTAATTCCAGATGAATTATAAGCCTAAATGTAAATGCTGAAAGTATAAAGCTGTAGAAGAAAACATAGGAGAATGTCTTCGCAATCTGGAGGTAGGAAAAGGTTTTTTAGGATACAGAAAGCAATAGCATTAAAGGGAAAAAAATGGATGAATTGGACTTTGTTAAAATTTAGCTCTTTGAAAGATACCGTTAAAAAAATGAAAAGTCATAGAGAAAATGATTGACACAAGTTATAGAGAAAATAGAAAAATCTTATATCTAACAAAGGATTTGTATCCAGGATAAAGAACTAATACAAATCAATACCAATTTAAAAATGGAGAGATTTTGATACTTCACAAAGGCGTACAAATAACCAGTATACTCATGAAAAAGTGCTCAACACGATTAATCACCAGAGAAGTGGAAATTAAAGCCACAGTGAGATGCCACTACCCACCTACCAAAATAGCCAAAATTGAAAAGTGACGACACCAAGTGTCACGGAGGGCAGGGCTTTGTGTGGCGAGCGCGTGCCACGGGTGCATGCGCTTGACAGAACTCATGGAATGATCCCTGTAAATGTCACCTGCAGCACTGAAAGCCACTTTTCCATTCTAGTCAATGATATGCGTGCTAAAGTGTTCAGGGGTGCAGTGTACTTGTGTTTAAATTTTGAAATGAATCAAAAATAAGAAATTGATGGATAGATAAATGATACATGATCAAATAAATATAGCAAATTGCTAACAGAATCTAGATGGCGAGCATGTGGGTGTTTTTTTGAACAGTTCTTTAAAACTTTTTCTGTATGTTTGAAATGTTTCTTTGTAATAGCTCAGGAAAAAGTCCCTCGGAATAATTCTTTTCTCAGTGGTTATGTTATCGACTTGATACACAGTTGGTTCATTTTTACAACTTTGTGGTTGGCTTTTTCCTTTGTCTATTTTTTTGAATATGTAAAGCATTTAAATGGTTCAAAAGTCAAGTCTACATAAAAAGGTATACTCAGAGAAGTGACATTTACACATCTCACCCCTGATGCTCTTTCCTTCCTTCCTTATAGGTGACCATTTTTCTTCATTTCTTGCTCATCCTTCTAGTGTTTCTTTTTGTAAGGTAAGCGGATAAACATGTGTCTTCTTATTTTCCCTTGTTTCTTACCTGGAAAGTTAGCCTGCTGTATATATGGGTCTGCATCTCGTTTTTACGGGTTTTCATGTAATATATCCAGGAGATCACTCCACATCAGCACGAAGATCTTCCTTTCTTTTTCCATGACGGCATGGAGTTCTTCCTTCCCTCTCTTTGTTACCCCTTGTACAGATGTGGTTTAGTCGAGCAGTTCCCTGTGGCTGGACCAGAATCCAGACCAAACCTATTGCTGTAGAGGCTATTCCGACTCCTAGCAACCCTGTGGGACAGAGTAGAACTGCCCCAAGGAGCACCTGGCGGATTCCACCTGCCAACCTTTTGGTTAGCAGCCGTAGCACTTAACCACTCTGCCACCAGGGTTTCCATGTGGCTGGACAGTTGGGTCATTTTTACTCTTTTCCTATTACAAACAATGCCAACTGGAAAACCTTGCTGGGTGTTGTTAGTATTTGTAGCTAACCCATTTTTAATCTCTGAACCCTTTTATTGTCTGTTTCTTTCTTGTTTACGGGTGTTTCTCTTCTGACTGTTTTATCTTCTAGAATTTCCCTGAGAGTATTATCTGTTTCTCCTAGGGATGGAATTGGTCTGTCTTTCATGTCGCTGCTTCTCTTCTCCTGCCCCTGGAGAGCTATTCACTTTGGGGAGAGGAGGCTTAGTTAGCTGGCGGGCTGCCTCTGTTCTGCTGTGCTGGAGTCGCCCTCTTCCTGCTGGGTCTTTCCCGAGGGGTGATTTGGACTAGGAGCTCTGTGTTGCACAGTGCAGGGCAGGGAAGGGCTAACCCTCCCACTACAGACGCTCAGATGCGAGAAAGAGGTGGGCTTCCCCTGGGCTGCCAGCAGCCACATCAGAAGCCTGAGGGGAACGCTCACAGGTATTTATTCAGGAAAGTTCCTTTGGTTTCTAGCCTGAGGGTATGTGATTAGGTGTCTCCAGGGACAGGCATTCCCAAACTTTTTTGTAACCTCCCCACCCCATCCCCACCTGTTTAGTCTCATTTCTCCTTTCTGTAGACCATAGCACCTTGCCACTTAAAGCAGTCCACGGACCAGCCCTGCGACATCAGCCTCACCTGGGAGCTTGCTGGCCATGCAGAACCTCGGGCTGCCCCAAACCTCCTGGATCAGATCTAGAGTTGAACAAGACCCCGGGTGATTCGTGTGTACACGAAAGTTTGAGGGGCACTGCTTGACCTGATCTGATCTGACCCAAAAGCCTCTTTGAGATTCTAGTAGGCACACGACCTCCCCTTCCTCTGTATCTCCCTTGTAGTTCATTCTGCCCTGTTTCAGTTGTCACCACGTTCCTCACTACTTCAGCTCTAGGGTTTTGTTGGAAACATCCCACTATTTATTTATAAGTCCCTTCCTGCTATCGTCCCTGCTAGTGGTTTCTTCTTCTGTACTTTCGTACTTCAGCTTTATTGAGCCTGGAGGGGCAGGTGGCAAATGCGTGTACACAGCAGGCTGCCTTCCCTTGGAGGATCTGAAGCAGGGAGTAACACTGTAAGTTTATGTCAAAGAACTAGCAACTACCCTGGCTGTAAGATGGTGAAAATAATCGCAGGTGATGGAAGCAGAAAGCCTATTGGAGCTGCGGATGGGTGAGTGGGAGACGAGGAAGTGGAGACTGGTGTAGACAGCTCTTCTTGAAAAGTTCTGCTGTGATGGAGACCAGGGAGGTGGGGGTGGAGATAGGAAAGGGCCTCTTGAGTGGTGGATAGGAGGGCATGTTTGCACCCCACAGGGGCACAGCCCAGTAAAGAGGCCACCTAAAGAGGAGGAGAGGCTGCATACCTGGGGGAACAGAGTCCTTGCACAGAGAGAGGAGGTAGCACCCAGAGCCTCTGGCCACATAGGGGGTGGGCTTTGGGGAGACAGGGAGGATGGAAAGTACCTGAATCCTTTGTTAAAGCCAAGGACTCTACAGAGAATTAGAGCACACGGAGACGCTGTATGTGTTTCCTGTGTCTGCTTCAACAAAATACCACACACTGGGTGGCTTATAAGAACAGAAATGTACTCTCTCACAGTTCCAGAGTCCAGAAGTTGGGAATCAAGGTGTCGGCAGGGCTGTGCTCTGTCTGAAGGCTCGAGGGGAGGATCCTTCCGTGTCTCTTCCAGCTTCTCGGCTTGTGGTGGCATCATTCCCATCTCTGCGTCCATTATCACATGGCAGCCTTCCCTCTGGGTCACCAGTCATTGGGTTAAGGCCCACCCTATTCCAGTATGACCTCATCTTAACTAATTATATCTGCAAGGACCGCTTTCCCAAATAAGGCCACCACTGCTGGATCCAGGTATCAGGATGTGGGTGAATCTTTTGGGACCACCCTTCAGCCCACTCCAGATGCCCATCCTACCTCCAGGATAGAAGGGCCCAAGGAAAGGCCAGGCTTCCCCACAGAGCTCTTGGTTTCCATTTCGGATATAAACAGATGGGGAGTGGCAGTTTAGCTCTACTCCATACAGCATGATCACAACAGATTTAGCCTAAAAAGGTTCATAGTAGATTTAGCAAGATGCTCCTCTTGTCCTGAGTTGTCTGAGTCGAATGCCCGCCTGACTCCCAGCTGCAAGGGCAGCTGCTCTCTGTCTGCTTGCAGTTGCTGGGCAGCTGTCAGGAGGACCCCCCTCAGCACTTACTGTCAGTTTCAGTCCCTTCTCGTCTGTACCTTGTTCTTGGACTTGCCACAGAGATCAGACGTTGCAAAGTGAAAGTACTTACGTGATATGCTTAAAGACAACTTTCTAAAGATTCATATGCTCTGACTGATAGCACCTCTTTTTACTCTTTTTCACAGTTCAGCGATTTTTGCCAGGACTGGTGCTGGCTCCAGAAAATTGAGCTCTCATCTTTTCGTTTTTTCAGTTATCTGCCAAAGCAGTGGTTGTTGTTAGGTGCCGTGGAGTGGGTTTGACTCATAGCGACCCTTTGTGTACAACAGAATGAAACACTGCCCAGTCCTGTGCCAAAGTAAAAACTCTACCATACCCTTTCCCTCCAGTAGTCAAACTTAGAATTCCTTGCCAGGCCCATCTTTTCTCTGGCCCTTTCTCCCCGAGCCTGAACCGCTGGTTCTTGCTCCCTGGTATACCCCTCGTCTCCCTAGCCACTCTCTTCATCATATTTGGCCCTGAGCAAATTCAGTCTTCCTGCCCTGCCCTGTCTGTCAGGACGAACACAGCCTGACAACTGGTTTGCGTCCAAATTTACATTCAGGGACCTTCACGCTGCCTGCCCACCTTTTTGCAGTTCCCCAGTCTCTCCTCTCCTCTCCCTCCCTTGCACCTTCTCTCAGGTGATCACCTCATTTCTCAGTTCCCAGAGGAAATACCACCAGCAGGGCCCTCCCTCCCGTCCTGCTGTGAGGAATCGCCCTCCAGGCTCCTCTCCCCTGTTCCCAGAAATCACACTCACCCGTCTTCCACTGTCTCCTGTGCCATGACCGCTCCACCCTTTAGAAGCTGCCACGCTCTCCATCTGACCCTTTCTTCTGCTTCCCTTCACAGTAGGGCTCCTGGAAGGATGCTCTACTCACTGGCCATAAGACCTATGCCCACGCACCCACGAACCTTCTCCCGTTGGCCTTTAGCTGACCCAGCTCTACCCGACTGCTCTGTGAGGGTCTCCACGTTGTTCAGCTCTGTGGCCACTTGTCTAGTCCTCTGCCCAACGTGCCAGCGTTGGGCACCCCCGTGTCCACTCACCCCCTGCAGCCTCATTGGCTTCCCTTCCCTTCCTGGGATGCTCCAGCCACATTGTCCCGGGGCCTTGGCACCTGCTTACCCTCTGTCTGGAGCACTTTTCCCCCCAGGTAGCTGCATGGCTCCCTCTTTGGTCTCCTTCAAGCCTTCTCAAGTGTCACCTTCTCACTCCGGCCCTCGCTGACCTACCTACCAGTCTCCCTCCCTGGCACTGGTCACCATCTCCTCCACTCTGTTTTACTGGTTGGTTTTGTTAGTACACTCATCCACGCTCACTCCGTCCGTCTCTCTCCCTCCACTCCCTCCCACCCCTCTAGAATCTAAGCGCTGTGAGGGCAGAGACTTTGCCTCTTCCCTGCCATATCCCCAGCACCTAGAATTCTGCATATTTAATGAATGAATGAGTTCTGCAGTGGGACCTTGCCCTGGGATTTTGTTTTTGTTCAAAAGCCCATTGCCGTCGAGTTGATTCTGACTCATAGCGACCTCATGTGACGGGGTAGGACTGCCCCATAGGGTTTCCTAGGCTGTAGATCTTTACAGAATTAGACTGCCACATCTTTCTCCCACGAGGTAGCTGGTGGGTTTGAACCATCCACCTTCTAGTTAGCAGCCAAGCACTTAACCACTGTGCCACTGGGGTTCCTGTTGTTGTTGATAAGAGAGGCCAAATAGAACACAGCCCAGTCTGCTGTTGTGCCATCAGCTTCTCCTTGGCCAGCAGGCACGGGATTGTTAATGGGTTAATAAATTCTGCAGTTGTGAGTCAGAAGGCACACACACAGAGTAATAGGTGGGGCTCAAGTTTGGGCTGCTTTTGGGGAATTTTCAGTTATCAGAAAACACGGGAGAAATGTATGAAGTCTGAGTGGTACTCACAGTTCATCCACTTCGTAAAGGTGGTTACTTAACAAATGTCTAATTTAACAGTGTGATTTCCTAACAGAGCTCTGCAGAGCAGAGGAAATGAAATGGTGATGGCTGTCAGGGGCCTTTGCAGTTGACCCAGGCTTCATATTTGTGTGACAGCAGTTGTGTTCTGCCAACAGGTGTGCTGCTTAACGTGCCCATGAGAGTGGCCTTGGTGGATTTCCACTTGACAGTTTGGGAACCTTAAGAATTGATTATGGAAAAGAGGCTAATAGTGCCCACCTTATCTCGTGTCCCAGGAGACTTGACCACTTTCTCCTTTGTACCCTCGCTAGATCCCCTTCAGATAGCTCTGGTAGCCCCTCTAGCCAGACAGTGGTTTTTGGCATGTTGCTTATTCCCTAATGGGTCACAAGCTTCTTGAGTACAGAGATCTCAGCTGACTGCTCCGGTGCTCTCCCTCATAGCATAGCGCTTGGCTGTCAGAGGTACCCAGTGACTGCTGGAATAAGGAAGGAGCAGTGGGCCAAGTCCCCTTGGATCTCTGAGGGAAGCGTAAGAGCCAGCGTTGCTCCTGGCATCTGGTCATGGCCCATGTGTGGGCCTGGTATCTGTTGACCCATCTCATTCCATAGGCTTGTTCTACTTGCTTCACTTCTAGGTGGGCCTGTTAGGTCCCTGGAGCTGCCAGAACAAAGGACCACACACTGGGTGATTTAAAACACCAGAAGCTTGCTCTTACACAGTTCTGGAGGCTAGAAGTCCAAAATCAAGGTGATGCTCCTTCTGAAGGCTCTAGGGGAGAATCTGTTCCAGGCCTTTCTTTTAGCTTCTGGTGTTGCCAGCACTCCTTGGCTTGTAGACACATCACTGTAATCTCTGCCTCCATCATCACATGGAATGTATATGTGTCTCTTCTTGGATTAAGGGCCCGCTGTGCTCCAGTATGACCTCATGTTAACTAATTACATCTGCAACAACCCTGCTTCCAAATAAGGGCACATTCTGAGGTTCTGGGAAGGACATGTATTTTGGGAGAAGTCGTTCAGCCCAGTGTACTGGGTATAGTTTGGGGTAGAGCATTTTCTATTCCCTGGCTAATCAAACTTTCTGAGTCTCAGCGATTGAAATAATGTGTTTTTGTTCTGGTCAGGTTATGACAACTGCAAGCGTAAAGGAAGTGATTTGTCATCTGCTGTCATAGGAGATGGCGTGTTGAGTAATTTTTTGAAAACGTTTTTATGTTTCTGCAATGAGGTGAGTTTTCTCTGAATAAGTAATAGTGGGAGCTTATTACACAGAAGAAAGCACATGTGTTTTAGGTAGTGTATTCTGAATTATCTGGATTTTTGTCTCTTGAATTCATTTATAACCATCCAAAGACTGGTTTTTTAGCCATTGGAAGTAGATGAAACAATTTCAGAAGGTATTGTGTCATTTTTCAGTAGTTGGAGTTACAGTGATTGTGGTAGATAATTTGGTGAGAAGCCATGTTGTGGGTGAGTCTCACAGAGGGTATGTCATGGACATTTTGTTGTGTTTTGACTTCCAGTCATCATGAAAGCTTCTTTGTTATAAAAGAATTCCCCCATGGTGTGGCAGGTGGACCCTAGTTTCCACTTAAGAAAGCCCAGACGGGGCTGAGCCTAGCAGGACATTTTTTCTCTCATGTGACATGACATCTGGAGGTAGCTGGCCGTGGCCGCTGCAGTGGCCCCATCAGTATCCAGGACCCATGGCTCCTCTGTCCTTTTGCTCCATCATCCTTAGTGCGTGAATGCCATCCTCAAGGCTGCCTCATGGTTGGGAGATGACAGTTACAGGTGAGAGGAAAGAGGGTAATACGGGGGAAGGGCAGAAGGACACTTGCCAGCCCAGCCCTGCAGGCCCATTCAACAATTCCTGGTTTACTGGGGGACAGACAGCCCCAACGCCTCAGGGACGAGAGCAGCAGTCATTTATTTCTTACCCATGGGTCTGGGTCAGCCACAAGATGGGGTTCAGATGTGTTCTCAAGCTTGTTGTGCCAGGACCCAGGCTGGGGAAGCAGCTACCAGGGACAGTCTCTGCTTGGCAGAGGTCAGGAGCCCCAGAAGAGGAGCAGAGACAGGAGGCCTCTTAAAGCCTCTGTTGGGGACCAGCATGCTGTCACTTCCTTCCCCATCCCAGCAATTGAAGCAGGACATGTGCATAAACCCAGAGCCAGGGGCAGGAGCAGCTGGGAGTGGAAACTGATGAGCAAATAAAGCCCTTTGCTGCCATCTTGTTGGCCAGACCATCATCACCTAGCTGTCCTTGGAGGCTGGGAAATACTGTGTTTTAGCCAAGCACAGACTCCCGCTAATAAGGGAGGTAGAGAGCCTGGACTGTGGGTAGCCTGCCAGCCGTGCCTGCCCCAGGAGAACAGGTATGGGATGGTGATGATACCTGGGTTTGGCCAAACCCTTTGGGACCTGGACACTTTAGGGACGGTGAGGGCTTGGTAATGGAGACAGTAAAGCAGCAGTAGCGGCTGATGTCCAGTGATGAAGTGGCCGTGGCCCCCAGAGTGGGTGTCCGACCAGACGGCTGCTTTGTGTACTGGCTTGGCTGTGTTTTCAGTTGTGCAGCTGTGTTTCTAAGCCAAGTTCTCTAGTCTTCTCTCCCTTTTCAGACATGCTGCCAAAGAATTCCTTTTTGATTGGAGTTAGCCACCGTTGGTTTCTGTTGATTGTGACCAAGGACTCTTGACAAAACGTGCAGGTGTGGACCACGTAAAAACGTGCTTTCACAATGTGCTCTCAAGTGGAGTGACCCAAGTGTAGGCTTTTCACGCCATGTGGCCTTGGAATTCATTCCTGAGCCTTTAATCTACTAACCTTCTTGATTGGATGTACATCCTTTTAGTAATGGAGTAGTAATTTAGGAGCACTGGTTGCAATTCAGGGCCCTGCTGGAAAGGGGGTGCAGAAGGAGGCCTCAGTCAAAGCACGGTGCTTGGCACGCTGAGGCAGCTGAGCAGATGTTTGTCGAATGGATGAATACTCAGGTGGTAACTTCTTGGAACCCAGAAGAGGGAACCGTTTGAGTTAGAAAAACAGTTCTGCTGTAGGCCACCATCCAGTGCTCATTCTAGGCTTCATGTTTCTACAAGGAAAGGTGGAAACGCCTCTGACGTGGGCTGTGGGTACAGTTGTCTGGGGCTTATTCAGTAGAATTTATTGCAAGTGCACTGGGTCAGAGTTTTTAATTTCCTTCTCAGTCTAGACTTGAATGCAAAAGTTTTGATTGTTGCTAACTTACCAGTAGTCACCACTGCTGAACAAAGGACATGAACAGGAAATTCATAAAAGGAAATCCAGATGGCTAATGAAGATGGGAAAAAAGTGCTGCCTCCGTGGTAATCAAAGAGATCCAAATGAAAACAAAAAAGATGCCATGTCACCTTCCAAATTAGGAGAGATTAAAAGGGAAAAGAAGAAAGAAAGGAAAGACCCAGTGTGGCCAGGGGTCAGAGCTGCCCTCTACCTGCTCCCCACGCTGCTGTCCAGCCTCCGCACCACAGCCGAGTTAGGCACATTTGGATTTAGTTTTGAACATGCATCAACTCGAGTGACAGCTCATCTTAGTGTCCCTGCTGCCCTGCTCTCCAAGCCCCCAGGCCCCTCTGCAGGGTACCGTCGTGGCCAGGTTCTTGGACGCAGCCTTGGAGATGCTCTAAGCACTTACCTCTAAACCGACCTTCGTTTTCCTCAACTGCTTGTGTCAGTGTGGAGAAGGTATGTTTTTCTAGGAATTTGTCCATTTTGTCTAAGTTGTTGAATTTCTTGTCACATGAGTGTTCATATCATCATTTTTTCATCTCTGCAGCATCTGTATCTGTGTCTCCTTTTTCTTTCCTAAGACTGTTTATTTGTGCCTTCTTCCTTTTTTCCTTCTTCAGTCTTGCTAGGAGTCTTGTCAGCTTTATTAGTCTTTCAAGGAGCAAGCTGTTCTGTATTAGTGTATGTTTGTTTTCTAGTTCATTAGTTTTTGCTTTTATCTTTATCATTTCTTTTACTTCCTTGAAGTACAGTCTTTGTCTTTTTAACGTCTCAAAATGTAAACTTAGGTTTTTGATTGCCAACCAGCCTTTTCAAATGTAAGCACTGAAGGCTGACCCTCCAGTATTCCTGCAGCTGAATCCAGCAAGCTTTGATATATAGTCTTGTCGCTTTAATTCAGTTCTAAGGGTTTTTAAACTTTATGATTCTTTTTTGACCCACAAATTACTTAGTTTTTTTTTTTTTTCATTTCCAAGCGCATTGGTTTTGTTTTTCTCTAGTTACTTTTTAAAAAACCCAAATTCTAACTAAACTGCACTGTGGTCAGAGAACTTGGTCCACGATCTGTGTTGATACCCATTCGGTGACTGCTGGAACAGGGAGTGTGGCCTCCAGTTGCTACCTCAGCCCTAATAATTGTGTTGTGAACATATTCTATATTCTTGCTGTAATTTTGTCTACTTGATTTGTTAATTGCCGAGGAATGTGTGTGAAAATCCCCTGTGAGGATGGACTTGTCAGTTTCCCTGTTTTCAGGTGCTTTCAAGATTAGAAATTGTTCTCTCTTCCTGGTGGGCTGACCCTTTTATCATTATAACTGATAATGCTTTTCCTTCATCCACTAACATCTCCTTCATTACTAAGGTGGTGTCATATGCCTTTTCTTTTTTCCCACTTCTTCAGGTTTTTATTTTGTATTTTTCTCCTGGATAGAGTTTTAATTGCTGTTACATGGTGTATACATAATGTTGTACCCTGCTTTTTCCCCCATTATGAAAAACTATTTCTAAACATCCTTTGAAAGGCTGCCTAATATCTATCCATCATGTCGTCTAGTGTATTTTCTTCTGCAGCCTCCTATTGGCTCTTTATCCTTCTCCATGCCAGCCTTTCCACAAAAGTAGCTTCTAGCTGCAGTCCTCCCCAGTGGTCGGCCCTGGATCTGCATCTCTGCTGGTTCCTGCCCTAACAGCCTGCTCTGATCACAGAACTAGCAGCAGCAGGGCCTTCCTCCGAGGCCAGCCCTCCCAGTGCTGTGCTAACTCACCCACTCTGCACAGCCCCCTGGCGAGGTAGGCTCAGTTTCTACCCACATTTTTCAGACGGGAACTGTAAAAATGGTGTGGCGGAGGTATCGTCTGACCTCCTCTAACTTCACAATGGAGGAGGAGAATCAAGACTGATTGCTGTGAGGCAGAGGTCAGATACAGCCTCCTCTCGCCAGCCCTTTTTACCAATTCTCATACCAGCCCTCCCTCCCACGGCACTCTCTGTGTCTCTACTGAGTTCGATAATTTGTTGCAATGGTCACACATAACTCACAGACCATACTCACAGTTAGGGGATTTATAAGGGAAGTAACAGGTTACAATTCAAGTTCAGGAACGCTGAGGATACAGTTCTTTGATCAGGACAGCCTCTTCTCAGCTATGCCTGCAGGCAGGCCTCTCTCTGGCCCTTCGGCCTCTGCCCTGCTTGGTCAAGTGTTACAAAGCTCTGTTAGCTCTGCCAATAAGCGCCCTGAGGCATCCCACTCTGCCAGCAAGCCTTGGCCCAAAGGCGCACAGCACTAACTCTGGGGGTTGACAAACCCAGCTCCACCAGGTGCCCAAAGGCACTCAGCTTTCTTGCTCTTCTCACTCCATGGGCCAGGAAGCCCACTGCGCTGCCTCCTGCTGGTCTCCTGCCTCTGCTGCCACTGTTTTCTGCTGCCACTTTTCGCTGTCTTCTGTGTTACAGCTCTCTCTCTCTCTCTCTGTCTGCCTCTCTGTCTCATACTTACAGGAGTTTCTCAATGCAGCGATCCCGGGTCCAAAGGATGTGCTCCATTCCTGGCTCTTCTTTCTTGGTGGTGGTTAGATCCTCTCCTCCTGCCTCTGGTTTGGCTCATTTTAAGCCTAGTGGGATGGCGAAACTGACGAATCCCCTTGTTAGGGTTCCATACACCTTATTTGCATAGTCCCACTCAATCATTGCTTGTGAGTAACAAAGGCTATGGCTAGAAAAGCCACATTAAGTAATTCATTGCACCGCAGGCTACCCCCCTGGCTCTTCTAGCCACTGGCACTTTCATACTTGAAGGATTAACTTCCCCCTCCCAATCGTTTTACCAGTCCAAAACAGTCATTTACAATAAAGAGCCCTAAGGGTGAAATTACTCAGGTACCAGCCACTCAGGTCTGCTGCAGGTGTCCATCTGATCTGGTCGGATTCTCCAGAAGTCATGTGTCTTCATCCTTTCTGGCCACTGATAAAATTTAACTGAGAGAAGATTATTCCCTTGTTCTGTCTGTCTGTCTCTCTCTCTCGAGGTATCAGCATAATGTTAGCTTGCACCTGCTGCGTAACCCATTTGTTCATTCCTGGAGTTTACCAAATTCAAGTATTTATCTTACCGGACCTCTCTCTGGCATTTGAAAATGTTCATTTGCTCCTTGACACTCCTCCCTGCCGAAAAGGAGAGTTAAGCCAGGTCCTGTTGTTTGACCCTGTTTCCATATCCTTGTCCCTCCCGTGTACGGAGCTGTATGTCCTGCATTCAGGCTTCATACCAGGCTGGGTGGGCTTCTTATCAAGCAGGTCCAATGACGGTAACATGACCTGTGGATGCATGTTTCCCCCCACTCAGCCAAGTCCATTGAGAGCAGTGACAGCCTCCACTCACCCATAGAGCCTCCCATTTTGACCTTGGGTACAGCACTCCTTACAGAGTGTTGTTCAGCAAGTGACATTGGTAGCCAGGATAGAACTGGGGTGGAAGGTGGAGAGCAGCAAGTAGTTGTAGCTCCATGCTTTACCCTGAGAGCTAACACTTTTCACTAAGTTTGTTTGCATTCCTGAATTTAAAAAATAAATACACCTGAAATGTAGACGCTAAACACTAGAACCTAAAACTTAGTTCAGCTCAAGTGCACCATAATTTTTATCCACCAAATAACAGTTTCTTGGATGTCTGCAAATTGTTCCTCTTGGTATACCTGAATTTGATAAGTGATCCTGGGAGTACAGAGAAGTCAAGGTCAAGGCGTGTCTGCCAAAAACCATCTTAGTTTGAACTACTGAATATAAATGAATTCCTGTCTCTTAGTTCCAGGAATCTCTGATCTTTGCAGAGGGATTGTCACGTGTCTAAAGGAAGCCGGGGTGCTTTCAGTGGCTGCTTCGGGGCGCTGTCCCATATTCCTGGGCTGGGTGGGTTGGTTCCGTGGCTGTGGCTTGGGACCACTCTCGACTCTGCGGTTAGGCTGGCTGTCTCCTGAGACTCCCAAGACTCCCGGTCTGCCCGTGAGTCCACAGTGAGTCTTCTTGGGGTTTCATCGAAGATCCCATTGGGTGGCAACAGAGAGCACTGAAGGGGAAGTAAAAAGGAAATAACCCTTGCTTTGCTTCCTTCATGGTAGAAAATAAGGAGCATTAGGAAGAATTTTTGCCCTCTCATTCTCCTCAACCCACTGCTTACCCTTTAAAAAAACAACAACAACAAAAAAAAAACCCCTGCCATAGAGTCTGTTCTGACTCATGAGACCCTGGTAGTACAGCTGCTGACGAAGAAGTTGGCAGTTCAAATCCACCAGCCGCTCCTTGGAAACCCTATGGGGCAGTTCTGCTGTGTCCCATAGCGTCACTCTGACTGTTTGCCTTAAAAAAAAAAAAATTTTTTTTTTTTGCCTTAGCACCTCTAAAATAAGATGGTTGGACCAGAAGACCAGACAGCCAAGCCCCATGTCTTCTGTTCTCTGTTACAGTTGCTAACAGCACCAGTCCTCCAGCTAGAAACTTGAGAGCCATCTGCCTTGCCCTGCCCACATCCAGGGAGTCACCTTTGAACTCTGTCTCCAGCCTCTTCCTCTTCTACATCCCGCCACCACCATGCTAGTTCAAGCCTCACCTCTCTCTAGGACTCCTCCAGTAGCTGGTGGGTTCTGTTGTTTGTAGCCAGCACGTACTCTCTAGGGTCACGTCTCCCTCCTGTGCTTTAAACCTGCGAGTGACAGTGACAACTGTCCATGAAGGCTGACATCATGGTCCCTCATCTGGCCCTGCCTCTCTCTTTAGCCTCTTTGCTGCTCCTTTTCTCACCGGCTTACCCTCAGCTACTTAGGGCTGCTTC
The DNA here is from genome assembly GCF_024166365.1 of Elephas maximus indicus. Classification (NCBI taxonomy): domain Eukaryota; kingdom Metazoa; phylum Chordata; class Mammalia; order Proboscidea; family Elephantidae; genus Elephas; species Elephas maximus. The sequence goes on from NC_064846.1 coordinate 2,264,955, forward strand.
AAGCTCCTCCACACACTGCCCTGCTGCCCACGTCAGGCCTTCACACCTGGTTCCCTTGCCTAAAGCTGCCATCTCTTTTCCTTTTCCTCCCCATCTACCTCCACATCCTGCTGACTCTTTCAGACTCAGCTTTCCTTCCCTGCCCCTCCTTACTCTCCATCTGAAAAAGCACCATGTGACCCTTGTGCTACTTGGTTCTCCAGCCCCACTGACTCCCTGTCACCACCTCACTTACTGCCCCAGTGGTCCTTGTGCATTGAGGACTGAGTGCCAGGCCCACAACTTTTTTCTATCTCTCCCTGTCCCTGCCATCCCACCAGTGACCGCAGTACATGTAGGTATCTCCCTGACCCCTCTGCTCCAGCGGCCTCAGCCACCCACTGCCATGTTCACGCCCTGGGCTTTGTCATCATTTGAGACAGCTCCACTCGCAGAGCTAGAATTCAGATATCTCAGTCCATGAGGAGAACTTCCTGTCCCTCCAGCTGGCGTGATCTGTGACGACTCCGTGCTCGCTCTCTCTCTCAGACTTCAAGTTTCCCTTCCTTTATGAATCATCCTACCACTATATTAACGTGCATTAGACTTTTCCATCTTAAACCCTCCCTTCATTTCATAGCTCTTTCTGCTCCTATCTAATTCTCTGGCTCCTCTTTAGCAAAGCCCTTCCTGGAGTATTTGTACTCACTGTCTCCACCTCCTTTCTTACCCCCACTCTGCTCAGCCAACTCCTCAAAGGCTTTCTTCCTCTCATTGCATGAAACTGTCTTGTCCTGTCCCCAGTGAGCATCCACATAGCCAAGTCGTGTGGCCAGTGGTGAGTCCTCCACTTCCTGAAAATGTTTCCTTCAAACATTTTCCTCTTGTACCTCCTGGGACCCCTCACTCTCCTGGTATGGTGTACACTGGCTTCTTTTTTTTTTTTTTTGCCAACCTCACATCTGCACCCACTTCTGTGTTTGGGAGAGTCTCCCCTTTAGCTTATGAGCGGTTGGCAAACTACGCCCGGCCCGCAGCCTGTTTTTGTAAATAACGTTTTATTGGCACACAGCCACAACCATTCTTTTACATGTTGTCCATGGCTGCTTTCTTACTGCAGTGGTGGAGTTGAGTAGTTTTGATAGAGACTATGTGGCCCGCAGTACCTAAGATATTTACATATTTACTATCTGGCGCTTCCCAACAAAAATTGGCTGAGCCCTGAGAGGGTGTGGGCGTGTGACCCTGGCACTGCCAGTCTAATACACCTGCTGCAGAGGAGCCCTGTCTCACTGCCACAGCTGTGAGAAGGACGAGCTCCTGGGGTGCAGGGTCCATGGGACTAGCGCTGGCAGAGGCTGTGTATCTGCATGCGACCAGTTTGGTAGCAGGAAGTGGGGTATTGCTCCTGGCCAACTGGACTCCATCCTGTTTCTCCAACCCTTTAGGGATTCTCTGGGCCACCCAGTAGCCTTTTAATCAAGCTTTTTTTTCTGCTTAAATCAGCTACAGTTGATTTCTGTTGCTTACAACTAATAATCTGGACAGATACACCTGATGTTCCTTCCATCTCACTGACTGTTCTTTCTCTTCTCCTTTGCTGATTCTTTCTCCTCTTCACAACTCCGGATAGTGAAGTGAGAGATCTGCACTCATGCCTCAGGTGCCACATTCAGTTGCCTCGCTCTTCCGACCTCCGTGCCAAGACTCTATCCAGGCCATACTGCTTCCCCGAACTCAAGACTTTTGTATATCCAGCTGCCATTGAGACCTCTAGAAGGTTAAATATCTAAAACATACAACATGGAATCCAGAGCTCTTGATCTCCCACCTGCCCTACGTCCCCTACACTGCACGTGCTTTCTTGTCCCTGATTGCCCCAGGCCAGCCACCAACATTTCCTGCCGAGCCTCTTGCCGTAGTCTCACGTGACAGACACAGAGGTCACTGCATGGACCCTCGGCGTGAATGCACTTGGCAGGCTCCACCTGCCAGCTTCAGTGGGCTCAACTGTGAGAGGCTCCTTACCCAAGGTCCTGCCTTTCCCAGGGCAGCCCACTGGTGACTGAGCCAGGGGGATACAGAGCCCCCTCCCCCTGGCCATTTCTGCCCAAGGTGGGACTCTGCCAGGCACTCCTTGCTCCAGAGCTCCCAGCCAGGTGGGCTGAAGTTTTGTCAGGCCTGTTGTGCACTTTGACCTTTTCCTCTGCCCAGGTATCAGCCCCTGGTACACATCTTGCCCCCTGGGCTGGCACTCAGCGTCTTCTTTTGGAGAGCCCAGTCTGTGGCACCTCAGGTCTTCTTGCTTTCATCTTGTTCCCTCATGCCCACCCCCTACATCCTGTACATCTTCCATACTGTTAGAGTGAGTTTTGTAAAAATGAGCCTTTTTTAGAAGTCACTTCCCTGATAAAAACCTCCAGGGCCTCCCGTCCAGCTCAGAATAGAATTCAAAATCTGCCCAGAAGCAAGGCTGGCTTCCTGGGCGTGCCACCTGTACAGTCCCTTAAGATTTACGAGAGCTTGTGTTTGGTGTGATGCTCTGCTGTCACCATCCTGAAATTCTTAATTTTGACCAAGGGGCTCCCGTTTTTATTTTGCATTGGGCTCTGCAAATTATATAGTTGGGCTAGAAAAAAAAAATTTTTTTTTTTTTTACCTAGAAGGCTAGATATAACCTGGCTCCTACCTACCTCTGTAACCACATCTTTTGCCGTTCTCCTCCTTGCTCGCTTGCTTCCAGCCCACTCATCTGTTTGTACAGGGAAATGCCAAATTGTTCCTAGTGTCAGAGTCCTTGCTCTTGCTGCTCCTTAAGAGGCCTGGATCCCTCTGCATGACCTGCTTCCTCACTCCTCATTCAGGTCTGTGTTCAAGTTCACCTTCCCAGAGTAGCCACTTTGAGCTTTCTGGCCCCTACCCATCTCTCTGACTTGTCTCTGACCTCTGTGCTTTGACCCCTCACCTCCCCCACCCTCACCTAGTAAACAGCTGAGCCAGGATTTGAGTGCCCAGGCAAGCTGGCTCCTGAGCCTGCTCTCTTCACCACTGCACCAAGCTGCCCTAGAACTTTGTAGATAATGTGCGTGGTCTTCTGATGTTTCCCCCTTGGAAGTCACATAGTTTTTCCTGCCAGAACGCCTGAAGAATTCTTTCTTTATCCTTGAAGCTGAGTAGGTTGACTAGAGTCTGTCTTGCCATTGAGCACTCTTTATCAAATTTTCCCAGGAACACGATGTGTCCTTTGAAGCTGCAAATACAGTTCGTCTCCATTTCAGGTCAGTTCTCTCCTAATAGATCTTTGATGGCAGTGTCCATTCAGGGACACAAATTATCCTTATGTTGAATTGTCTTTGTCTCTCTTCCGATGCTATTAGCTTTGCTCTAATTGCCTTAGCTTTCATCTTTTTCTTCTGCATTCACTGTGTTTATCTAATTTGATTTTCAGCGATGTATATTCTGTTCCTGGCTGTTTTTAATGTATTTATTTGTTTCATAATGATGTGTTTTGGTCTACAGTTTGTTCCTATAGGTTGGGAATGTGCCTTTTCATCTTATTGTGTTTCATCGTCTCATCTTTGAGCTCTTCTGTTGGGAATGTGTTCTTATAAAGTTGTAAGGAATTTCCTTCTTTTCCTTGAGGTGTATTTTCTTCTCGAACAGAGACTTTGCTTTCAGGGGCCGTCTCCTTCCCCGTGTCTCTCTTTTTTCTTTTTGCCATACATGTTTGCAAACTTACCATGTCAATTGTTTTCCTTTGGTCTCTGGCTTAGATGGTTCTGTGCAGTTCTTATGTTTGCTTTGATAGAATGGGGATTCTGTCTTCCCAGTCTCTTGGCATTTCCTCTCTGTGTTCTCCCTCTGGCTATCATGTGAGGGCTGGTTGTCTGGGCGTTGGAGAGAATTTGGATACTGAGGGGAGCTGCAGCTGGGTAATCTTTGTCATTATCTAGATTCTTCTCCTTGTTGTTGGAATTGGGTGAAACGTCTTATACCAGAGCTAATTCTAGCTGCCCGAAGGTTATGTGTGCCCTCCTCATTGCAATGGGGAAGCCTCAAGCTCTGGATGTTTCCCTGCATCTGTGTGTCCCTGAGAGTATACACTGCCCAGTGTGGGCTTGACTCACTGACCGCCTTATCTGATTCTCTCTCTCTACCCAGCAAGATTGCAGTTTCTAGGTCTCAAAGGAAAAAGCGAAGGACATGCACCCAGGTGTTCCTTTCCAGCTTGCAAGCTGAGAATTCTCAGGATATAGCTCATCAGGAAGGTTTCTGGGGGCAGGGGCAGGCCTAGGAGCTCAATCTGGCAGCTACATTTTCCTCTAGAATCGTTCCCTGGGCTGCCAGTTCTTGAAGCATCCTGATTTCGAGAATGGCCCCTCCCATCTTTTGATGACTTCCTTCCTTCGCATTCCTTCTCCCTGCTTTTGTTTGTTTCTCATTTGATTAGGGATTGGGAGAGTGAAATTCATTGAGGACCCTTGAATCTGCCATTTGAACATAATTCTTTAATCCGTGTGGAATCGATTCTGTCGTGTGATGTGTGAGCAACAGTTGGTAAGAGGTAAGTTTTGATAGGGCTGTAAGGCATGGCCTGGGTTCCCCCTCTTCGGCTTCCTCTTCTTACTTTCTCTGGCTATTTGCAGATGCTTATTCTTCTAGGTAAATGTCAGCTTCAAAGAAAACCCATTTGGGATCTTGATTGGAGCAGCAGTAATTCAGCCCTCCCATTCCCTTTTCTACCGACTATCCATACATGAGAAAGTTACCAATTTGTTTATATTTGTTTGCCGTCAACCATGTTACTTAACTGCTCAGCCAATACCCCAGAGTTGTTTTTGGGAACAGAAGTTTTATCCCCTGCTGGTCACTCGTGGCTTTCCAGGCAGTTTGAACCTCTTTTGGCAGAAGCTGGGGTGGGGTAGAGGTCCAGGGTCCTACTGGGGAGGTGGCCGAAATAAGTGGAATCTCTGTCTCTGCCTGTACCTAGACCCATACGTATACCTCTACCCATTACAGTCGTACAGAGGTACCTGGAGTGCTGCAGCCCTTCTCTGCCCCTCCATCACTGTCAGGAACCTCTCAGCAGTGCCAAGGGAAACAGGTCAGCCCTGTAGTGGCCTCTCCACATAGGGCACTAGTGTGCTTCCAGGTTCCCCTGACTTGCTACCGGCAAATTGCCCTGTTTGCCTGACCTTAAAGACTTTCTAGGGTTTTCTTGGGGCATCCTGTCCACGTAACTCCCTGATGGGTCCCTGCTTCGTTCATGCTAAATCGTGGCAGAATTGTGTGAGCAGTATTTCTCTTAGATTGATCCCAGTGGCACCATATCCACCAGAAATCTCGCAGAGTTTCTAGGCCATTGTAGAAATGTTGTGGTGTGATGTTGTCAGACCTCCTCACCTGACTTCACAACGGGGAGGAGAGAAGATGAACATCAGCCCAAGACTGATTCCTATGAGGTGGAGGTCAGACACACCTCCACCCTCCAACCTTTTTACCACTTCTGACACCAGCCGTCCTTCCTATGGCACCCTCTACTTCTCTGCTGGGTTCGAAAATTTGTTGCAGTGGCGACACACAACTCACAGACAGTGCTCAACAATTATGGGGTTTATTAGGGAAGTACTAGGTTAGAACTGGGGATCCGCATCAACAGGCTACAGCTTGGAATCAGGATCAGGAAGCATTTAGGCAAAGTCTCCCTTCTTCGGTGTAGGACAGCCCTCTCAGCTCTTCTCGGCCATGTAGGGGTCCTCTTGGCTCCCTGAGGACAGGCTCCTCTCGGCCCCTTCAGGACAAGCCTCTTCTCTTGGCCCTTGGCCTGCCCTCTGCCCTGCTAGGGCAAGTGTTACAGAGCTGTTTGAGCTTTGCCAGTAAATGCCCAGAGGCACCCCACTCTGCCAGCAAGCTTCCTGCCCAAAGGCACTAAATGAATAATTAATTTCTTTCATAAGGATCAGCACCAGGCTGGTTCCTATGAGGCAGAGGTTAAAGATGTCCTAAAGGTCCACCTTTTCCAAGCTGCTGTCCCACTCCATCATCTCTAACATCCACTACTCCCTCTCCCCTCAGTACTCTCCCTCACGTCTTTGGGTTCCCTAATTCACCGCAACGCCTCCTGGAATTCACACACTGTACAAAGGAAATGGCTCATACACTTGTGTAGGCCGGCAGGTCCCAAATATGTGGGTCTGTGGCTGCGGGGGCTGACGCTGCTGGCTTACAAGGCTACGGAAGCTGGAGAATCAGGTCAGATGATAGGCTGTCAGCCCACGGGGCTGTGGAGGCCAACAAACCCCAGGATTGACAGGTCACACAGCAGGCCTCGGGCCCAAGAACCAGAGGTCACTTGATCACAAACTGGACACAGGATCCATATGGAGAGAGAGCCTGCCAGGTCATCCACACATATATCTTAGATGCAGGCCATCCTCCAGGGAAGGGCGTAACTTAAGAGTGGGACTTGAGTCCTGCCCTCCTGCTAGGCTGTGACACAAGACACACCCTCCACCAGTCCTGCCTCATCAACATGTAGAGGTCAGAATCCACAACACATAAAATGGGGGACAGCCACACAACATTGGGAATCATGGCCTAGCCAAGTTGACCCATAACCCCAACCATCACAGGTTCCATATACCTTGTTTGCGTAGTCCCACTCAGTCATTGTGCATGAGTCACAAACACCATGGCTAGAAGGGCTATATTAAGAAATTCATTACACTGCAGACACACAGCTCTCTCGCTCCATGAGTCGGCTTGCCTCTTGTAGCTGTCTCGTTTGATAGGTCGGGAAGCCCACCACACCGTCTTGTACCGATCTCCTGGTTCTGCTGCTGCCTTTCTCTGCCACTCTTGCCGCCACTTCTTGCCATCTCATGCTTTCTCTGGTGTTAAAGCCCTCTCTCTTGAGTCTAAAAAGTTCTCAGTGCAGGGACCCCGAATCCAAAAGACATGCTTTCTTGGTGGTAGTGAAGTCCCATCTTTCCACCTCCGGAATGGCTCATTTTAAGCCTAGCAGGATGGCAAACTGACCAATCCTGTCATTAAGGTTCCATTCATCTTATTTATATGATTCCACCCCCGCAAGTGTTCCATGTAGCTTATTTGCATTGTTAGCAAGCTGTCTGATCCCCTTGGTGGGCCACAAGCACCTTTTTTTACATACTCCCACCACGTCGCTGAGCCGGAGTTCCAAGACCATGCATGGCTAAAAGGGCCATGTTTAATTCACTGCACCACAGATGTTGATGGCAGCCTTCTTGTTTTCCAACAATAGTAAAGGTATTTCCCCATTTGTCTACTCTGTGGTCATTCCTATGGGGTCAAGGTGAAGTCAGAATGTGGGCTCAGTGGCCACCCTTGTCACAAAGCAGAAGTTTGGCAGGCATGTGGATGAGACACAGCGGCACTAGGGAGAGGCAAAATAGTGAAAGTGAAGACAGCCCTCGGAGTTACTGATGAGATAATCACATAAAGTGAATGGCCCTGAGCTTCCTCCCTTCACTAGATATCTCTTTTTATTTTTCCCCAAAATGTTGCCTCCATGTTGAAAATTCATTTTGTCAAAAATTCTCTTCTTCAATAAAAGCAGCCAACACTTTGATAAGTCTGTAAAAACATATACATAAAGTATACAAAGGTAGGAAAAAAAATTATCAATAGGAAACTTTAAAAAGGAACCACTAGTGAAATAGAAAGGAGTTCTGGTGGTGAAATGGTTAAGAGCTTGTTTCCTAACCAAAAGGTCAGGGGTTGGAACCCACCAGCAGCTCTGTGGGAGAAAAGACCTGGCGATCTGCTTCCATAAAGAATAAAAACAAAAAAACCAAACCCAGTGCCGTTGAGTCGATTCCGACTCATAGTGACCCTATAGGACAGAATAGAACTGCCCGATAGTTTCCAAGGAGCGCCTGGTGGATTCGAACTGCCAACCTCTTGGTTAACAGCCATAGCACTTAACCACTACGCCACCAGGGTTTCCTCCATAAAGAATACAGCCTTGGAAATCCTATGGGGCAGCTCTGCTCTGTCCTATAGGTTCACTGAGTCGAAATCGACTCGACGGCACACTAGAACAGTGAGGTAGGAGCCCGGGTGAAGGCTATCACAGAAGCCAGAAGAAAGTGTTTCCAAAGTGGATTATTTGGTGCCAAGCCATTCTGCGGGGAAACAGTAGTGTCTTCCACAGATGGTGCTGGGACAGCTGGATCTCCACATGCAAAAGAATCAGGTGGAACCCTGACCTCATACTATATACAAAAACAACTCAAAACAGATCAAAGACCTAAATATGAAAACTAAACTCTAAAGCATTTAGAAGGAAATGGAGGAGTAAATCTTTGTGACCTTGGAGTTGGGATAGAATTCTTAGATACGACACCAAAAAAACAGGCAATCAAAGGAAAAAATAAGTTGGACTTGACAGAAATTAAAAACTTTTGTGCTTCAAAGGATACCATCAAGAAAGTAAAAAGTAAACCCACAGAATGGGAAAAAATATTTGCAAATCATATATTTTATAAGGTTTTCGTGTCGAAAACATATGCTCTTTTAACTCAATAATAAAAAGACAAATAACCTAATTAAAAAATAGGCAAAAAATCTCAATAGGCATTTCTCAAAAAATATGTAGATAAATATATATACAAATGGTCAATAAGCACGTGAAAACAGGATCAACATCATTAGTCCTTGTTAGGTACCCTTGAATCGGTTCTGACTCAAACAACAGGATGAAACACTGCCTAGTCCTGTACCATCTTCACAATCATTGCTGTGTTTGAGCCCATTATTGCAGACACTGTGTCAGTCTGTCTCGTTGAGGGTCTTCCTCTTTTTCGCTGACCCTCTACTTTACCAAGCATGATGCCCTTCTCCAGGGGCTGGTCCCTCCCGATAACGTGGCCACACTACGTTGCTGTCCTCGCTTCCAAGGAGCACTCTGGCTTTATTTCTTCCAAGACAGACTTGTTTGTTCTTCAGGCACTCCATGGTGTATTCAATGTTCTTTGCCAAAACCATAATTCTAAGGCGTCAATTCCTCTTCGGCCTTCCTTATTCATTGTCCAGCTTTCACATGCATATGATGCGATTGAAAATACCATGGCTTGGGTCAGGTGCACCTTAGTCTTCAAGGTGACATCTTTGCTTTTCAACACTTTGAAGAGGTCCCTTGCAGCAGATTTGCCCAATGCAACGTGTCTTTTGATTTCTTGACTGCTGCTTCCATGGCTGTTGATTGTGGATCCAAGTAAAATGAAATCCTTGACAACTTCAGTCTTTTCTCGGTTTATCATGATGTTGCTCATTGGTCCAGTCGTGAGGATTTTTGTTTTCTTTATGATGAGGTGCAATCCATACTGAAGGCTGTGGTCTTTGATCTTCATTAGTAAGTGCTTCCAGTCGTCTTCACTTTTAGCAAGCAAGATTGTGTCATCTGCATAATGCAGGTTGTTAATGAGTCTTCCTCCAATCCTGATGCCCTGTTCTTCATATAGTCCAGCTTCTCTATGCCAAGAAATACGGAAGACAGCTTCCTGGCCAACTGACTGGAAGAGATTCATGTTTATGCCCATTCCCAAGAAAGGTGATCCAACCGAATGTGGAAATTATAGAACAATATCATTAATATCCCACGCAAGCAAAATTTTGCTGAAGATCATTCAAAAACGGCTGCAGCAGTATATCGACAGGGAACTGCCAGAAATTCAGGCCGGTTTCAGAAGAGGCCATGGAAGCAGGGATATCATTGCTGATGTCAGATGGATCCTGGCTGAAAGCAGAGAATACCAGAAGGATGTTTACCTGTGTTTTATTGACTGTGCAAAGGCATTCGACTGTGTGGATCAGAGCAAACGGTGGATAACATTGTGAAGAATTGGAATTCCAGAACACTTCTAATTGTGCTCACGAGGAACCTTTACATAGATCAAGAGGCAGTTCTTCGGACAGAACAAGGGGATACTGAGTGGTTTAAAGTCAGGAAAGGTGTGCGCCAGGGTTGTATTCTTTCAACAGATGAATGGATAAACACAATGTCATCCATTCATACAATGGCATATTACTCAGTCATAAAGAGAAATGAAGTTCTGATACATGTCACAAGGTCAAAGAACCTGGGAAACATTATGCTGTGTGAAGTTTTGGATATGAAAGGACAAATCCTGTACAATGCCACTTATATGAGATATGTAGAATAGGCAAATGCGTAGAGACAAAAGTTTATTAGTAGTTTCAGCGGCTGGGGGAATGGGGAGTTACTAAGTTGCTAAAACGTGGATGAACATGGAAACCATGATGCTGAGTGAAATAAACCAAACACCAAAGAACGAATATTGCATAATCCCACTTACATGAAAGACCTAGATTAGGCAAATGCCTAGTATCAGAAGGCAGATTAATAGTTTCCATGGGCTGGGGGAAGAGAGAATGGGGAGTTAATGCTTAAAGGGTAGGGAGTTTCTCATTCTATGAAGCCACCGTATCCCTGATAACAAAACCAGGTAAAGACACCACAAGAAAAGAAAATTGTAGACCTATATCCCTCATGAATGTAGATGTAAAAATCCTCAACAAAATTCTAGCCAATCGAATTCAACAACATATCAAAAAAAAAACAATTCCCCATGACCAAGTGGGATTCATACGAGGTATGCAGGGATGGTTCAACATTAGAAAAACAATTAATGTAATCCATCACATAAATAAAACAAAAGACAAGAACCACATGATTTTAACAATTGATGCAGAAAAGGTATTTGACAAAGTCCAACACCCATTCATGATAAAAACTCTCAGCAAAATAGGAATTGAAGGAAAATTCCTCAACATGATAAAGGGCATCTATACAAAGCCAACAGCCAACATCACTCTAAATGGAGAGAGCCTGAAAGCATTTCCCTTGAGAACGGGAACCAGACAAGGATGCCCTTTATCACCGCTCTTATTCAACATTGTGCTAGAGGTCCTAGCCAGAGCAATTAGGCTAGACAAAGAAAGAAAGGGCATCCAGATTGGCAAGGAGGAAGTAAAATCATCTCTATTTGCAGATGACATGATCTTATACACAGAAAACTCTAAGGAATCCTCCAGAAAACTACTGAAACTAATAGAAGAGTTCAGCAGAGTATCAGGATACAAGATAAACCTACAAAAGTCAGTTGGATTCCTCTACACCAACAAAAAGAACATCGAAGAGGAAATCACCAAATCAATGCCATTTACAGTAGCCCCCAGGAAGATAAAATACTTAGGAATAAATCTTGCCAGAGATGTAAAAGACTTATACAAAGAAAACTATAGTACACTTCTGCAAGAAACCAAAAGAGACTTACATAAGTGGAAGAACATACCTTGCTCATGGATAGGAAGACTTAACATTATAAAAATGTCTATTCTACCAAAAGCAATCTATACATTTAATGCAATTCTGATCCAAATCCCAAGGACATTTCTTACTGAGATGGAGAAACAAATCACCAATTTCATACGGAAGGGAAAGAGGCCCTGGGTAAATAAGGCATTACTGAAAAAGAAGAACACAGTGCCTTACTTTACCTAATTTGAGAACCTATTATACCGCCACAGTAGTCAAAACAGCCTGGTACTGGTACAACAACAGATACATGGACCAATGGAACAGAATTGAGAATCCAGACATAAATCCATCCACATATGAGCAGTTGATATTTGACAAAGGCCCCCAAACAGTTAAATGGGGGAAAAGACAGTCTTTTTAACAAACGGTGCTAGCATAACTGGATATCCATCTGCAAAAAAAATGAAACAAGACCCATACCTCACTCCACGCACAAAAACTAACTCAAAATGGAACACAGACCTAAATACAAAACCTAAAACGATAAAGATCATGGAAGAAAAAAATAGGGACAATGTTAGGAGCCCTAATACATGGCATAAACAGTATAGAAAACGTTATAAAGAACGTAGAAGAAAAACTAGGTAACTGGGATCTCCTAAAAATCAAACACTTATGCTCATCCAGAGACTTCACCAAAAGAGTTAAAAAGACTCCCTACAGACCGGGAAAAAGTTTTTAGCTATGACATTTCTGATCAGCGCCTGATCTCTAAAATCTACACGATACTGCAAAAACTCAACTGCAAAAAGACAAACAACCTAATTAAAAAATGGGCCAAAGAGATGAATAGACACTTCACTAAAGAAGACATTCAGGTAGCTAACAGATATATGAGGAAATGTTCACGATCATTAGCCATTAGAGAAATGCAGATCAAAACCACAATGAGATTTCATCTCACTCCAACAAGGCTGGCATTAATCCAAAAAACACAAAAGAATAAATGTTGGAGAGGCTATGGAGAGATTGGAACACTTCTACAGTGCTGGTGGGAATGTCAAATGGTACAATCACTTTGGAAATCTATCTGGCGCTTCCTTAAAAAGCTAGAAATAGACCTACCATACGATCCAGCAATCCCACTACTCGGAATATATCCTAGAGAAATAAGAGCCTTTACACGAACAGATATATGCACACCTATGTTTACTGCAGCACTGTTTACAATAGCAAAAAGCTGGAAGCAACCAAGGTGCCCATCAGCGGATGAATGGATAAATAAACTATGGTATATTCACACAATGGAATACTACGCATCGATAAAGAACAGTGAGCAATCTGTGAAACATTTAATAACATGGTGGAACCTGGAAGGCACTATGCTGAGTGAAATTAGTCAGTTGCAAAAGGACAAATATTGTATAAGACCACTATTACAAGAACCTGAGAAATAGTTTCAGAAGAAAACATTCTTTTGTGGTTACAAGAGGGGGGAGGGAGGGAGGGTGGGAGAGGGGCATTCACTAATTAGTAGATAAGAACTACTATAGGTGAAGGGAAAGACAGCACACAATACAGGGGAGGTCAGCACAATTGGACTAAAGCAAAAGCAAAGAAGCTTCCTGAATAAACTGAATGCTTCGAAGGCCAGCGTAGCAGGGGCAGGGGTCTGGGGACCATGGTTTCAGGGGACATCTAAGTCAATTGGCATAATAAAATCTATTAAGAAAATATTCTGCATCCCACTTTGAAGAGTGGTGTCTGGGGTCTTAAACGCTAGCAAGCAGCCATCTAAGATGCATCAATTGGTCTCAACTCACGTGGAGCAAAGGAGAATGAAGAGCACCAAGGACACAAGGTGATTATGAGCCTAAGAGACAGAAAGGGCCACATGAACCAGCGACTACATCATCCTGAGACCAGAAGAACTAGATGGTGCCCGGCTACAACCGATGACTGCCCTGACAGGGAGCACAACAGAGAACCCCTGAGGGAGCAGGAGAGCCATGGGATGCAGACCCCAAATTCTCATAAGACCAGACTTAATGGTCTGACTGAGACTGGAAGGACCCCAGTTGTCATGGCCCCCAGACCTTCTGTTGGCCCAGGACAGGAACCATTCCTGAAGCCAGCTCTTCAGACATGGATTGGACTGGACAATGGGTTGGAGAGGGATGCTGGTGAGGAGTGGGCTTCTTGGATCAGGTGGACACTTGAGACTATGTTGGCATCACCTGCCTGGAGGGGAGATGGGAGGGTGGAGGGGGTTAGAAGCTGGTGAAAAGGACATGAAAAGAGAGAATGGAGGGAGAGAGCAAGGCTGTCTCATTGGGGGGAGAGTAATTGGGAGTGTGTAGCAAGGTGTATATAAGTTTTTGTGTGAGAGACTGACTCGATTTGTAAACTTTCACTTAAAGCACAATAAACATTATTTTAAAAAGAAAAGGGTAGGGAGTTTCTCTTTGAGGTGATGAAAATACTCTGGAACCTAGATAGTGGTGATAGTTGCACAACGTTGTAAATGTACTAAATGCCACTAATGGTAAATTTTATCTTATGCATATTTTACCACAATAAAACGATTGATCAAATGCCCTCCGAACATTTAGCTGACAACCTTCTACATGGCTAATAGCCTGGTCCTCAAACTCTTTGAACTAAGTTCCTTTCTGACTGTCGTGGTTACTGTGTCGCGGACTCCGGAGCTGGCATCCCGGTCGGCTTCCTCCAGTGCCTGCGTGCCAGCCAGTCTGGCCAGCTACAACTTTGCACAGGCGATGCAAAGCCTGCTTTCACGACTTAAGGTAATTGGTTAATTCAGCAGCTGTTTTATTGGGCTTTTTAAAACTTCGGAGAGAATTCACATACCGTACAAGTCACTCCTTTAAAGTGTGCGATTCAGTGGCATTAACTGCATTCACAGTGTTGCACAAAATAAACCCCATGCCCATTAGCAGCCACTCCTCCATCTCCCCCTCCCCAGTCCTAAGCAGCTACTAATCTCTGTTTTGTCTCTTTAAAACCAAACCAAACCTGTTGCCCTCAAGTCAGTTCTGACTCATAGCAACCCTACAGGACAGAGTGTAACTGCCCCATAGGGTTTCTCTGAGCAGCTGGTGGGTTTGAACTGCTGACCTTTTGGTTAGCAGCCGTAGCTCTTAACCACTGTGCAACTGGGGCTCCTCTGCCTCTATAGAGTTACCTATTTTGGACATGATATATAAATGGAATCATGCAAGATGTGACCTTTGGTGTCTGACTTCTTTCACTTAGCATAGTGTTTTCAAGGTTCGCCCATGCAGCATGTATCAGGATTTCATTTTTCTGTCCTTTTTGTGCCATTTTAACCACTTTTAAATGTCCAATTCAATGGCATTAATTACATTCACTGTGTTGTACAATCTCAACTGATACTCCGTCAATTCCTGGAGCCTTGTTTTTCGCCAACGCCTTCAGAGCTTTTTTTTTTCAGAGCAGCTTGGACTTCTTCCTTCAGTGCCATCGGTTCCTGATCATATGCCACCTCTTGAAATGGTTGAACATCGACTAATTCTTTTTGGTAGAATGACTCTGTGTATTCCTTCCATCTTCTTTTGATGCTTCCTGCGTCTCTTAATATTTTCCCCATAGAATCCTTCACTGTTGCAACTCGAGGCTTGAATTTTTTCTTCAGTTCTTTCAGCTTGAGAAACGCCGAGCTTCTTCTTCCCTTTTGGTTTTCCATCTCCAGCTCTTTGCACATCTAATTTATAATACTTTACTTTGTCTTCTCGAGAGGCCCTTTGAAATCTTCTGTTCAGTTCTTTTACTTCATCAATTCTTCCTTTTGCTTTAGCTGCTCAACACTCAAGAGCAAGTTTCAGAGTCTCTTCTGACATCCATCTTGGTCTTTTCCTTCTTTCCTGTCTTTCTTAAGGACCTCTTGCTTTCTTCGTGGATGATGTCCTCGATGTCATTCCACAACTCGTGTGGTCTTCGAAGGGTCACTAGTGTTCAGTGCATCAAAGCTGTTCTTCAGATGGTCTCTAAATTCAGGTGGGATGTACTCCAGGTCATACTTTGGCTCTTGTGGACTTGCTCTGATTTTCTTCAGTTTCAGCTTGAACTTCCATAGGAGCAATTCATGGTTTGTACCTTATACCTTAAGGAAGGGAGGGGGTGAGGGGAGGGCGGTGGGAGCACTGTCTTAGTTCTCTAGTGCTGCTATAACAGGAATATTTTTTTCTTTAACAAAGAAAAAAATTTTTTTCTCACAGGAGGCTAGAAATCCAAATTCAGAGTGCAGGCTGTAGGGGAAGGCTTTCTCTCTCCGACTGCTCTGGTGGAAGGTCCTTGTTTCTTCTGAGCTTCTGCTCCTGGACGGTCTTCATGTGGCTTGGCATCTCTCTTCCCCATCTGTGCTCTGCTTACTTGTTTAATCTCTTATATCTCAAAAGAGATTGACTGAAGATGCATCCTACAGTAATCCTGCCTCATTAACATGACAAAGAAAACCCGTTCAGAAATGGGATTAGAACCAAAGGCATGGAAGTTAGGATTTACAGCACATATGTTGGGAGGACACAATTCAGTGTATAACAATCACTTTTTTCCTCTTTCCTCACATGTTTTCATTTCTCACTGTTGGGGTAGCCATCACTGGGGCTCTCTTCAGTCCCCTTTGTGACCACAGCTGCGTGGTCTGGAGAGCGTGGCACCCTTGTGCCTCTGGGGAATGTGCTGCTCCGCGCTCAAGACCAAGCACTGAGGACGTAGGCCACCAAGGTGGTGCCTCATCAGGGTGGTCCTTGGATGTTTGTGTGGGCAGAACTGCCCTTTGAACCATCAAGGGTTTGGGTCCTTTACTCCCTCCACTAGGAAAAGGAGACTCTTGGAGACTTCTTTGGAACCTGTGTAGTCTGTACAGGTCAGACTGTGCTGGCCGAGGGGCCGGAAGCTCTTGGGGTACTGAAACCAGGCTTGACGTCCCATCATGGAGCCACTTCTCATTTGAAACGCATATCCAGAGACTAGTTCCGAAGCCAGGTTCTTTTCCTCTTTCCTAGTCTCTACCCTGGGCAGCGTTTGCTCTCGGTGACGAGCTGGAAAGTGAAACTGTGCCTGGTCAGCTGCAGGCTGAGTAACCATATTGTGTAGGGTTACCTTACCTCCTCCCTAGTATGGGTCACGGCCCACACGTCATATCCTTTTAAAGCATAAAGAGGTCATAAGTTCAAAAACCTTAAAAATACCTATTTACATCCCAACCTTGTCCTTCTTGAAAACAGAACCTCGCTAATTTCCTTCCACCCCTTGGTTGTATTTAACAGGCATTTCTTGTGGCCTGTGGTTTGTCCTTGGCCCCATGGTGTTAAAATTATTTGGGGAGTATAAACGAGAGCTCCACAGAAGCCAGACCTTTCCAGGACCCAGGAAGCCCCCTGTTATTCAGGGTGTGAATCATGTTGTGAGTTGTGTGAAAGTGGGGAGTCTAGTCTGTCCGCGACTGCAAACTAACTGGAAGGTTCTGGGCAGCCTTTTTCTGGGCTTGCTGTGCTGCTGTCATGCCCTCCTTTCCCATCCTTTACACATGGAAGTCTAGTAAGCCAGTCCCAAAGGCTGAACTGGTCGGCCACACCTAGTTTATCAGGACCCAAGACTCAGAAATGTGTGTTCTTGTGACATGCACTGGTTGAGTTTCCAGTTGGTACAGCCAGAGCGTGCCCTGGTCCCCTTCACTGCCCAGTCTCCCTGGAATAGATGAGAGGGGCAGTGACTGGCAGAGATGCGAGCCCTACGGGCCAGGAGGATTCTTGGCTGAGGACACAGGGCAAGAATGGTCTTGCCCTTGCCATTTTTTCATGTCTGCTGCTAAAGGGTGCCTGTGATCCTGAGGCCTCTGTACACCGCCTGCAGATGACCGCTTTGTGACCTGGCCATAGAGTATCCTGGCAAAACACTGGCCCCAGGGTGCAGGAAATTGCCAAGGCGGGATCTGCTCCCATCAATGGAATAGGGGGCTGTCTTCTGTCCCAGCAGGAAGGCGGGTAGGGAGGGCTGTGGCCCTCTCCAGGTGCGGAGTCTTGGGAAGGAGCATCTCATGACAAGGCAGACCAGTCTGGAGTTGCTTCCTTCTTGTACCAGAGCCCTGGGCAGCAGTTAGAGACTTGCTCTGTGCTGGGCACCCCCCCAGCCTGCCTGACGGTGCTGACTTTTTCTGCAAACTGATGTGTTCTTTGTGATACTTACATACTTGTTTAATACTTCAGGGAAGAAAAGTCAGAAGACCAAGACCTCCAGGGCCTCAAGGATAAGCCCCTGAAGTTGAAGAAGTTGAAGAAGGATAAGAAAGAAGACAAAGAGGGCAAACATGAGCCTGTGCAGTCTGCCCACCACTCTGCTGAGCCAGCTGAGGCAGGCAAGGCAGAGACGTCCGAAGGGTCAGGCTCTGCTCCGGCCGTCCCAGAGGCCTCTGCCTCCCCCAAACAGCGGCGCTCAATCATTCGCGACCGGGGACCCATGTATGACGATCCCACCCTGCCTGAAGGTTGGACACGAAAACTGAAGCAAAGGAAATCTGGCCGCTCCGCTGGGAAGTATGACGTGTATTTGATCAAGTAAGTAAGAGCAGCTCCTGTCTCTGTGGGGTCTGGAGGGCTGCGAGGGTTGGGGGTGGGGCAGGTGCGCAGAAACTGGTGGGAGTGTGTAGCCCCGCCTCCTGGGGCGAGGCAGGCCAGGCCTTAAATAAGTCCAAGGCCAGACCACCAGATGTGTTAGGCCTGTGTCCAGAAGGCCAGGACACAATGCCCACCAGATGTGTTAGAAGGCCTGTGTCCAGAAGGCCAGGACACAGTGCCATGCTCTGAGTTCTGTGCCTCATGTCCTCCTCACCTGGAAAATGGAATAACGAGTAGCAGTAGACCCTACCCAAGGGGTCCAGTGAGGATCCAGACAAAGCCCTGGAGAGTACAGAGAGCAGAGTCCGACATGTAGGCAGTGAAGACACTCAGGGTGACATGCCTGCTGTGCTCAAGGACACAAGAGCCTGTCCCAAGCCGGGCCCACTGCAGCCTGCTCCCCCAAGCTTGCGAGCCCAGCACTGATGGCAGCTGGAGCTCCCGGGGTCTGCCATGTCCCCCCTGGAGAACATTCATTGCAGGGATTTTTCTCCAAACCGTGAGACTGCCCTCTTTTCTTTCCTTGAAACAGAAGAAGAAGTTAATAGTGCCCAGCCTATTCTGATTTTTGTTTTACTATGTGAATCACTTTTGAGAAAGGTGTGCCTTCTAACATGGCCTCAGAGAAGAGAGACCAACAGCACTGACGTGCCTTTCCATCTGTCCCTTTGATATTTGTCCAGCTGAACTTGTTCTGTTGAAACAGAGCAACTTCCAGAGTTTGAGCTTTAGAGGAACAGGGAATGAGTACATTTCAGTTATACCCCTTGGAATGATGCAGAAAATGTTAGCACTTCCCAAAGGACATTTGTGTATCATTTATTTAATTACAATCGATCCTCATTATTCACGGGTTCCTTATTTGCGAGTTGGCCTATTCGCTAAAAATTCTCGTGGTGCTTTCCCAGACATGTGCATACCCAGGGTGGTGAAAAGTTCCCAGCTGAGGTTGAACAAGGCTCGTTCAGTATTTGCTAGTTTATTGTTTACGGGGACTTTATGGAACATCACTACTGTGGGTAATGAGGGTTAAGTGTACATCACCTTTGAGAAGAGTGTGCAAAGTGTTAGCCTGTTGACAGGGAAGGAAACAGATTCCCAGAGAGGTTAAGCGACATGCCTGGGCTCAGACATGTGGATCAGGCACAGGCACCGACCAGCGGGATGTACTCCAGGTTGACTTCTAGGCAGGGCCCCTGGGGTCCCTTCTGTGACAGGCCCGACCCCTTTGGTTGCTGGATTGTGGAGAGGCCGGGGCTGGGTCGGGGGGCTTAGTGGCAGGAGGGTACTCTGGGCAATCCAGGCTGCCCCAAGCATTTTAACAGGCTGCACAGGCCGCCTGCACACCAGCTCCTCTGAGGCCTGCCTGTGCCATGTGGCTTCACACACAGCCTTTCTGGTGCCCCTAGAGTGACAGTGTGCTGTGGCTTTTCCTCACTAGACTCTTGTTTACTAGTGAGATCAGGTGTGTCAGTTAAACATCCTCTCAGAGAGCTCATGGCCCTCTCCCGCACTTCCCCATCTCTGACACTGTCCTGGAAAGCCGCTAATCATTCTTTGTGTTTCTCCATTTTCCCCCAGCCCCCAGGGCAAAGCCTTCCGCTCTAAAGTGGAGCTGATTGCATACTTCGAAAAGGTAGGCGACACCTCCCTGGACCCTAATGATTTTGACTTCACGGTCACAGGGAGAGGGAGCCCTTCCCGGCGAGAGCAGAAACCACCTAAGAAGCCGAAATCTCCCAAAGCTCCAGGAACTGGCAGAGGTCGGGGGCGGCCCAAAGGGAGTGGCACTGCGAGACCCAAGGCAGCAGCGTCCGAGGGCGTGCAAGTGAAAAGGGTCATGGAGAAGAGTCCTGGGAAGCTCCTCGTCAAGATGCCTTTCCAAGCTTCGGCGGGGGGCAAGGCAGAAGGGGGAGGGGCAACCACGTCCACCCAGGTCATGGTCATCAAACGCCCAGGCAGGAAGCGGAAAGCAGAGGCTGACCCCCAGGCCATTCCTAAGAAGCGGGGCCGGAAGCCCGGCAGCGTGGTGGCAGCCGCGGCTGCCGAGGCCAAGAAGAAAGCCGTGAAAGAGTCTTCCATCCGGTCTGTGCAGGAGACCGTGCTCCCAATTAAGAAGCGCAAGACCCGGGAGACCGTCAGCATCGAGGTTAAAGAAGTGGTGAAGCCCCTGCTGGTGTCCACCATGGGCGAAAAGAGCGGGAAAGGACTGAAGACCTGCAAAAGCCCCGGGCGGAAAAGCAAGGAGAGCAGCCCCAAGGGCCGCAGCAGCAGCACCTCCTCACCCCCCAAGAAGGAGCACCACCACCACCACCACCACTCGGAGTCCCCCAAGGCCCCCGCGCCGCTGCTGCCGCCTCTGCCCCCGCCTGAGCCTGAAAGCTCCAAGGACCCCAAAAGCTCCCCCGAGCCTCAGGACTTAAGCAGCAGCATTTGCAAGGAGGAGAAGATGGCACGAGGAGGCTCGTTGGAGAGTGACGGCTGCCCCAAGGAACCAGCTAAGACTCAGCCCGCGGTTGCTCCTGCCGCCACAGCCGCAGAAAAGTACAAACACCGAGGGGAGGGAGAGCGGAAAGACATTGTTTCATCCTCCATGCCAAGGCCAAACAGAGAGGAGCCTGTGGACAGCCGGACGCCCGTGACAGAGAGAGTTAGCTGACTTTCAACTGAGGGGATTGAAAAAGCAAACCAACAAGAATAAAGGCAGCTGTTGTCTCTTCTCCTTATGGGTAGGGCTCTGACAAAGCTTCCCGATTAACTGAAATAAAAAATATTTTTTTTTCTTTCAGTAAACTTAGAGTTTCGTGGCTTCAGGGTGGGAGTAGTTGGAGCATTGGGATGTTTTTCTTACCGACAAGCACAGTCAGGTTGAAGACCTAACCAGGGCCAGAAGTAGCTTTGCACTTTTCTAAACTAGGCTCCTTCAACAAGGCTTGCTGCAGATACTACTGACCAGACAAGCTGTTTGTCAGGCTGCTTAGGCAACGCCTGCACCTGCCCTCCCACCCAACCCTTTTTACCCTGTGTGGGGCAGGAGTGGCACGCTGCTGGTGGTCATTAGGAACAGAGAGCAGTTTAGAAAATACCCGTTTTCCGTGCCATTGGTGCCCCAGTCTCCTGCCCCCACCCTGCCTGTACCTCTCCCAGCTCCCCCCACCTCCCACTCCCAGCGATAACGGGACAAGGAGGTGTGAGGCAGGAGAGACAGCGGGATTCTTTAGCAGAGCAGACCGAGATGGCAAGTAGCTCTGGCCCCTGCAAGACCACCTATGGCAGGCCAAGTCTGGTCCCACGCCGGTACCCATCCAAACTCGACCAGGACACTTGCCCGAACAGAACAGTAACCCCTGTCCCCTCCAGTCCTGACATGGCCTGGGAGGAGCCATCATGTGAACTGCTGGCTGTAGACTGGCCTGAGCCAGTGGAGAATGGGCAAGGTGGCATTGTCCACTCTCAGGGGACATTCTCCAGAGGGTGGCACTAGAGAGAGAGGCTGGGAGAACAGCCAGCCGAGGACACAGCAGGCTGGCCCAGGGTGGGGACCAGACCCAGCACAGTGGGGCAGAAGGGGTTCCTAGTTACTCCAGGCTGTCTTTACCGGTAGTTAGGGACATAGTGGCCTGGGCGGGGGAGGAAAACTGTTCTTTCAGTTATTTTCCAATTCTACTACTTTAGGGACAGCTTAGAATTATTTGCACTATTGAGTCTTCATGTTCCCACTTCAAAACAAACAGAGATGCTCTGAGAGAAAACTGGCTCACTCCAGCCACCAGAAGTGACAGTGTTCAGACTGCCTGTATTTGTATATATCTGCGCTTGTTTTAAAGTGGGATTAGCACATAGGGTTCCCACGAAGCTTCGAAACTCTAAGTGTTTGCTGCAATTTTATAAGGACTTCCTGATTGTGTTTTCTTCTCTCCTTCCATTTCTTCCTTTCATTTTACCCTTTCATTTCTTCCATTCTCTCCTTCTATTTTGTCCTTTCTGTTCCAGGCAGCCGCAGTGCCCCACCATACCCTGAGCTAACGCTTGTAGGCTCTTGGCCCTGTAGAAGTCTCCCTGCCTATCCCTCTGCCTTCACGCTGCAGCCCCAGCCCCTTAGGAGGCCCCGGTCTCCGCTGAATGAGAGCTGGCCATAGCATTTCAGGGCTTCTCTCCCTGCAGAGAATGAAGGAGCAACAAGGTTTTGTTCTCCTAGGTAGGCCTTTCTTCCCTGGTAAGAAAAAAAGCAAAATGCTCTTCCAACCCTAAGCAACAAGCCTTTGCAAAAACTTCAGCTCCAGAGAAGCAGGCGGGAGAAGTTGGGTGGGTGTGTTAGCTGGGTGCAGCATTGAGGCCCCCAGTGTAGTCTCTGAGGCCCCTGTGCTATCCTGACAGTGGCCTCTGGCTGACTCTGCCCAGCTCCTCCTGGCTTACAGTAGTGCAGACACTCCTGAGACCTGACTTAGCGCCCAGTCTCAGCCCTCAGCTCCTCTGATTCTTAGGAAGTCCTGTCTAACAGAGAAGGCTGGGTGGGGCCAGTGCATCACACATTTCTCTCTGGTCCAAGGTGTGGTGCTGGGGGTAGTAGTGGGCTTGGGCTTGGGATGGGTTTTAATTTACAAGTTTTAGTTTGGGTTCCTGTCTTGTTAACCTCTGTTCAGGAAGTCCTTATTTAGCTGCATATCTTCATCATATTGGTATATCCTTTTCTGTGTTTACAGAGATGTCTCTTATATCTAAATCTGTCCAACTGAGAAGTACCTTATCAAAGTAGCAAAATGAGACAGCAGTCTTATGCTTCCAGAAACACCCACAAGCACGTCACCTGTGAGCTGCTGCAGTGACCTGTCAAATGTGTGTTGTCTTGTGTATTTCTGT
Source organism: Elephas maximus indicus (assembly GCF_024166365.1). Taxonomy (NCBI): domain Eukaryota; kingdom Metazoa; phylum Chordata; class Mammalia; order Proboscidea; family Elephantidae; genus Elephas; species Elephas maximus. The sequence continues at coordinate 2,287,776 of NC_064846.1, forward strand.
TCTTGTCCCCGGCTTTCTTGTTCTGGTGTGATCCTGAAGGAGTGAAACATCATAGAAACCGTGTAGCACTTCCTTGCCAGTCTTAGTGATCAGGAACCATAGTCGACAGTTCCAATCAGTAGCTTCAGATAAAACAGTGTTTGTCTCTTCCGGAATGGTTAGAAGCAAGGGAATTTGCCCCGTTTGGTTCGTAGAGTCATAGCTGGCCTGTTTAGCCTATTTGTATCCATTTTCTTATGCTGTAAAGGCAAGTACTGCAACAAAACCCATGTCAGCCTGATTCCTTGCACCTGCACTTGCTGTCAAACCTTCCAGCTTCTTCTCTGGCTTCTCCCCAGGAAGGGAAGTGGGCGGTCTGGGGAGGGTGCGAGGCCTTCCTAACTCCCCTTCCTCGGAGGACAAAAGGCTCCTGACCTCTGACGTGGCCTCACTCGGTAGGCTTCTGTGATCCTGGAACTCCTGGCTCCTCCGAAGGACACCTGCCCATGTGTGTGTGGCATCCGACCAGTTTGCTGAGACACTGTCACTAAGAAGACATGGGTTGGGCTTGGTCTGGCTTTTATACAATGTGCCTAGTCCAGTGCAGTGTGGCTCTTGGGAGCAAAGTCAGGAGTTGGCAGTCGGGCCCAGGGCTGGCCAGCACCCCCCACTCCCCCAGCTTCTTTCCCTCTGGTTCCCAAAGCTGCAGCTGGTGCCTCAGGCTCCGCAGAGTCTACACTCTCCTCTCCCCTTCCATCTGTCATGAGTCTAAGCTGAGGATGGCCCCTGTGGCTGCCCTGCCTTGAGGTCGATTTGAACAGGAGCTTGGAGGAAGGCTGTGTCCCACCCTGTGTTAAGGGGGCCTCGGGTATGTGTGTTCTTGAACTCGACAAAGATTGAGGGCATCTTTTAGTGACTATGTGAAAAATACAGGCATTGACCAACAGCTTTCACATGCCCATGGGGCTGGAGCCTTGAAGGTCGCGTTCAGTCGTCCCCACCCTTGATCTAGGTGTTAGTTTCTACCTCCTCTCCCTGGTTCGTCCTGCCCTGCCCCGCACTAGAGGGCTTGTCATCAGTGGGGTAGCCAGCCTTGAGTGGGGGCGTGACCACAGCCAGGCACTAGTACAGAGGCACTGGGGCCCCTTAGAAATGCCACATCACCCAGCCCATCAGGGTTGCATGGGCCTGAAGCTCCCTGCTGGCCCCAAGCCTTGTTTGTCATTGCCCTGAAGGGGACCCTGAAAGAAGGGTTATCACCAGAAGCCAACAGCCAAGTTGGGTAGGGCAGGCGTTTCCTTAACTGACAGGACCTCTGACTTGTATCCAACTTTTAATAAGCAGCTCAAGCCCAGGCAAGAGCAGAAAGGTCTGCACTGAGTCCACCTGGTGTACCTGACTGGAGTTGGGCAGCCTGAGCTGTGTATCCGTCCCTCCGCCCTGACTGGGCTGGGGATGGTCACGGGTCACCAGTTCTTTGAGACCTTTATGGTTGTCCCACATTGCTTCCTGATTCGAGTTTAACCCGACAGAAATGAGCTGTTTCTAGAGTCCCCTGTGGAAGTTGGCAGGGCAAGCCCCTCGGTTCCCGCAGACATAGCAGGCCGGGGAGGAAGTGGCCCCGGTGTGAGCAGTGAGTGTTTTGCGTCCCAAGCCCTGTGCACCCCCTCGGTCCCCAGGATGCCCTGCTCCTGCCTGCCCGCCATGCTCTCTCTCTGCTGTCTGCAGGGCCCATCTCTGCTCTGTCCATCAGCGAACTAGCTACACTCCGAAAGAACCTGTTCATTTTCTCCACTTTTGTGTTTTTCTCTTTTAGATACTGTGTCAAGCTTTAGAAAAGGCGTTGTCTTAATTGTTATAAGTCACTAGGATACTGCCTCCTCCAGGGTCTATAATTACATATTAAAGGAGAAAAATTTAACACAGAGACCAATTCTCAAGAATTAGAAGGAAAACCTAGAAAACGGTTGGCAGAAAATTACATTTCGATGTTTCTGAATGAAAAAGAGCAAACTTCTGCAAAAATGCTGATCTAAAAATACTTCGAGCTTGGCCTGAGGTGTCTGGTGAGCAGTACAGGCCAAGGGAAATCCAGCCCGAAGCCACCTGAGACTCTGGGCCACTTTGTCATTGGAGAGCCAGTCTGTCCTTTGGTAGCAGTCCCTGAGGAGCCAGCCTGTGACCTGTTCTTTGGAATTGGGTACGGAGGTTTGCGTAGGAGCCCAGCTCTTGGTATGGAAGGTGGAATGTTTACCGGTGACTCAGCAGGCCGCAAGCTGGCACCACCGGTCCCACCCTACTTCCTGCTCTCTCCTCGTCTTGACAAAGCCCACCCCAGTCACTGACGCGTAGGGAACTTGGACGGAGGGCGTGACGTCTATCCCTCGGCATCTGCCTGTTGGGCACCCTGTCCCCCAGGGACTCCAGTCCCCTCCCACCCCCTCGGCCAGTTCTCCCTGCCTCACTCTCCCTCCGGGTCTTAGGGCCTAGAGTGTTGGGAAGCAGCCCCTTCATGAGACTGCCACCCGGGTTCCCCTCTGACTCCAGAGGTGAGGACAGAGGCTGTGCTGGATGAGCCCCTCACCTCGCGCCTGGCCACCTCCTGAAGCCACCGGGCCCTGTCGGGAGGGGCGGGTGGGAGAAACCCTGGGGCGGAGGCAGGACAGGTGCGAGGAGAGCAGCCCCCACCAGCCCAGCCCAGCCCAGTCCAGTCCCCACCTTCCTGGGTGGAAGCCCAACATTGGAATTTGAGAACATTTGGGAGGCTCGCACATGGCCTTGGCTCTGCTGGCCTCCCGTCTTCTCTTGCCCTTGGTCCTGGCCTGCTTAGCAGGGAGAGGAATCAGGTGAACAGTGCCCTCCTGCAGTGTCCGTGTGTCCAGTGATGCTCCTCGTGACTTAGAGACACCTGCCTAGGCTGCTTGTGCTCCTTGATCCTGGGGCTGGCTTTGTTTTGCTTTTTAGTTCTGCCTTTAGTTTTTCTGTCCCTTTTATTTAATGCACCAACTAGACACAAAAAGCAGTGGAATTTTTATATATATATCTGTATATTGCACAATTATAAACTCATTTTGCTTGTGGCGCCACACACAAAAGACCTGTTAAAATGATACCTGTTGCTTAATTACAATATTTCTGATAACCATAGCATAGGACAAGGGAAAATAAAAAACAAAAAACCAAAAAAACCGACAACTCTGTCTGCTGGTCACTTCTTCTGTCCAAGCAGATCCGTGGGCTCTCCTGCTGGTGTCTCCAGGGCTGCCTCGTGCCAAGCCAGGGCAGGCGCCAAATGTCACCCAGGGTGTGCCCTCCTTTTCCTAGTCTCTTGTGCTTGTGAGCTGTGTCCCTAGACTGGGTGCAGGACAGATCACCTGCACGGGCAGGTGGCCAAGGCTCCCTTGACCTGGGGAAGACTGGAGTGTAGTCAGCTCTGGGTGGGGGAGCTGGAACCCACAGAGAGTCTCGACTTCTCCCTCCCCTGCCAGTGAGCTGGGCGTGGTGATCAGCATGGGGAGTCAGGGGACGGAGGGGAGATGGGAAGGCCAGGAAGGGCCCCAGGGACTCCAGAACCCCATGCGTCCGGTGTGCCCCCACCAGGAGTTGGAGAAGACTCCAGAACCACCCCTTTCTTCTCCCGTAGCCTACCAGTAAATTGCATTTGCTTTTGTAATTCTTAATGAGCAATATCTGCTAGAGAGTTTAGCTGTAACGGTTCTTTTTGATCCTTTTTTAATTAAAAACACCAAAAAAAAAAAAAAAACTAGAAACTTGTTCTTCCAAAGCAGAGAGCATTATAATCACCAGGGCCAAAAGCTTCCATCCCTGCGCCATTGCTGCTTCTGAGGCCCGCGTTCACAAGAGGAATGGGTCTCTGGCCCTTTGGGTGGCTGGGCTGCCCTCAGGACCCTCGAGAGAAAGCTGGGTGGGAGGTACTCACCCTGAAGCTGGTGTTCAGTATTAGCAGTGGGCCGGGTGGGGGAGAGTCGGCCAGGAGACCACTGGCGCTGATGTCCTGCCACTCCCAGGTGGGTGTCCCCATGTGTAAATGCACGTGATTTCTGACCAGAAGTGAAGGCAATGCCGGAGTTAGCCCGCGTGGGCTGCTAGCCCTGCCGGCCGGTGAGGCCCCCTGTTCAGTGCTTCTGTGGAGGACGATGGGTGCAGAAAGGGTCACAGAACTTGAAGCCTGCTCCTTCCCTTGCTACCAAGGCCGCCTTTTTCTGTTTGAGTTTATTCCTGCTTCAATCAATAACAGCCGCTCCAGAGTCAGTAGTTGATGAATATATGACCAAATATGACCAGGACTGTTACTAACTACGTGCCGGCCCGAGTATCCGGACACTGTAGCGCGTGCTGTGTTTGCGCTCCTTTCTCCTTCCTGCCCTGCCCTTGCCTTGTCTTTCTGGGGGGTTTCTGTTTGGGTTTGGTTTGGATTTGATTTTTCCTTTTGTGTTCCAAACATGAGACACTCTCTACTGGTCCTCTTAACTGTGGTGTTGAGGCTTATATTTGTGTAGTTTTTGGTGGGTGAAAGGAACTTTGCTAAGTAAATCTCTTACGTGTTTGAACTGAAGTCTGTATTGTAACCATGTTTAAAGTAATTGTTCCAGAGACACCATTTCTTTACAAATGAACAAAAATTGGAGGGAGGAGGCCGGTGACTGAAATGAGAGGGGCTACCTCTTCCCCCGTTCCGGGGAAATCTGAAGAGATGGCCCCCTGCCCAGGTCAGCCACAACCCCCCCAAAAGACAAAAAGACAAAAGAGAGTCCGGTTCTGGCTGACACGTGGCCATCCTCTAAGAGCAAAACCCCTTTCATACCACCCAGTGGATTCTTTTGGCTTCACCCCACCCCCACCCCAAGATTACTCACATCAGAGTTATTTTTAAGGAAAGACAAGGTGGCATTTGCGAGGGTAGCCAGGAGAGGACTGGATGTGTGCAGCTGCCTTCGCTTAAGTGGGGAGGGAGGGTGGATGGCCTAAGTGGTGGGGCCGGGAGGTCCTCGGAGGGGTCTGGCCCAGCTGGCGCTGGGAGGTGAGTGCTCCCCGCCAGAAGCAGCTCCTCCTGAACAGGCCTGGCGTTTGGATGATCCTCTCCAAGGCGGGTCCCGCGGAAGTTACCATTAAAGACACAGCATCCCCTCCCACCCCATTCATATGCACAACACCAATGTGATGTCCCAGGGCAGTAAGTTGACTTGGGAGGGGGCTCTCTGATCCCTGGCAAAATGTGGCATTGAGAAACCCCCTTCCCTTCCCTCAGAGAAGCTGTCACCCAGCATTAGACATTGTTTGGGGTTCATGGGACACATCTCTGCTCCGTGTCCGGCAGCCCTCCTTGGAAAGGCCAGGGACAGTGCCGGTCGTGGTGGCCACTTGCACGGGGAGGGAGGGGCAGTAGCTACAAAAACCAGGTGGGGGAGGGCTGCCCTCCGGAGGCGCAGTTACACTCCCTGTCCCAGCCTGGAGGCCAGTGACACGGGCCACCCAGCCCGGAAGCCTGTCCGAGGATGGGGGAAGTGTGGAGGGTAGGGAGAGCCTGGGGCAGACTCAGCCTTGATGGCATTAACCTTCGGGTTTTGTGTTTCGGGACAATTACTTTAGAAAATAAGTAGGTCGTTTTAAAAACAAAAAAAATATTGATTGCTTTTTTGTAGTGTTAAAAAAAAAAAAGGGTTCTTTGTGTATAGCCAAATGACTGAAAGCACTGATATATTTAAAAACAAAAGGCAATTTATTAAGGAAATTTGTACCATTTCAGTAAACCTGTCTGAATGTACCTGTATACGTTGAAAAACACCCCCACGGAATCCCTGTAACCTATTTATTATATAAAGAGTTTGCCTTATAAATTTACATAAAAATGTCCGTTTGTGTCTTTTGTTGTAAAACCCAGTGATTTTTCATAAGGTTCTTTTACTATTCGAAAAGATGGGCAGCACGCAGTTTTATTTTATTTTTGTAAGGTTTTTAATACATGTGAAGCAAAGAATACTCAGCATGCCTTTCTAAGTGACGCGTTTGCACCTTTTGTTGGGAAGTACTGTATCCTGTGCTGTTAGCATTCTCGATAAATCTCTCTGTGAAAGTGACTCAAGGTCTGGGCTTTCATTGTCAGAAGTCCCCCTCCCAGGTCACACGGGTTTCCTGACCGTCTCTGGCTTGCCCTTGCCACAGATGGACGGGGTTGAGGCCTGGCAGAGCAGAAAGAAGGGATGCGCTCTTCGTCTGCGGAGGCCACCTCTTTGGGGTGCTCCAAGTCCTGAGGACAATGGGGAACCCCAGAAGGGCCGGCCAGGTCTGCCCTGCCTCCATCTCTTCCAGTCCTTCTAATCACAGCACAGGGACTGGGGGCGGGAGGGTCTGCGTGTCCCTGCCAGGGGCGGGGAGCATCTGGGTGCTTTTGGACCCCTTCTCCCAGCTCTGGCTCTTCCTGTCTCGAACGTCAGTTGTGACCTCTGCATTGGCCTTGGCTGCCTGATGACCAGGCCGCTTGACCCAGCAAGGGCATGCTGACAGATTGCCCTAAGGGGGCCCTGTGGGCCACAAGAGCCTGGTTCCCCAGGAGCGGAAGGGGTTTATAGGCCTGTCCCCCCATCCTCTCTGGTTCCCAGTCAGGGTATGGGCTCTCGGTAGCTGTTTGCCCTGGCTCCAGACTGAGGACGCTGCAGATGCTGGACGCACACGTACTGGAAGGTACACTCAAGTCCTGGCCCTGAATGGAAACTGAAAGGGAGGGGGACAAGATCCCACTCGTAGGCATCTGGACTGTTCTAGGAGCTGACAGCCTGCATGAGCAAGGAGGCCCCAGGCCCTGCTCCCCTGAAGCTTAGCATGTGTGTGGTCATCTCAGATGGTAGGGTGTGTCTCAGGAAGGGCTGTCTCCTGAGAAGTCCTGTGGAAGAAGCTCAGTGGGGATAGATTTCAGGCCCTGTGGGAGGATCTGGCTTCTGGAAGCAGCCCTAAGTCCCTGGGAACACAAGCTGGGGATGCTCCTTTGGGGTCAGGATTGAGAGGGGCCAGGAAGCTGGCGGAGAAGACTTATTGGCAGCTGGAGAAGCCAACTGAAGAAGGAACAGTCCTGCTCCTGGGGACTCCCCGTCTAGTGGGGTGGTGGCCCTGTGGTGAGCAGGATGCACAAGAAGTAAAAGGTGCCGGGTGGACTGCAGTCAGCTCTGTCTGCCGAGGGACCGGAAAAGGTTCGCCACAGCTGTTGGACAAGGAGAATGTTCCAGGCCAATCCAGTGGCATGTGCAAACTCCAGGACACAGAAAACCCTGCATGTACATTTTTGGAACCCTGCAGAGTTCTGAATTGCTTAAGGCTGCTGCTCTGTGGAGAGAGTTAGAAATGAGAGGATGGGCAGGGGCCACATCGTGACAGCCATGTGTGCTGCAAAAAGGAACTGGGACCCCATCAGAGGGCTCCAGGACCCCGGGAAGAGTGTAAGCAGGGAAGGTAATAAAGCAGGCGGGGGCCAGTGGGGAAGGGCTGAGCCCCAGAGATGATCAGGGGACGATGGGAAGATAGTGGCTGCTGAGGTGTGGGGTAGAGGAGTGGAGGGGTGGCCCAAGAATCCAAGGAAATCAGGGTGGAGAACATTTTGAGAGTGGGCAAGAGACACAAACGTGGCTAAAGAAGTCAAACTAGCTGAGCAGAGTTCGAGGTGGTGACTGGGGGAAGCCAGACCCTGCTGTCCTGCCCCAGGGGAAGTGAGAACTGCCTGAGAAGTGTGACAGCAAAACGGAGGAGAGACAGCAGGAGGTGAAGGTGATGCGGGGAGGCACCAAGATCGGTTTTTCGGTCAGAAGAGACTTAGGTGTATGTGCTCATTGGAGGGAGCCAGTAGAGAAGGAAAGTAGAGGAGCTAACACTTGGTGGAGCAGGTTTGAAGGAGAGAAGATGGAGCCAGGGCGCCCTCCCTGACTGGAGTCAGCCAAGGGGGGCCTTTGTGGAACACCTAACTGACCCTGTCCTGCCCAGAACTCTGATGACTAGCCACTGCCTACCACTTAAAGACCAAACATCTTAACGGGACCTCCAAATGGCTCTCTCATGGTCCGGCTGTAGCCACCTGGAAGCACTCTCCCATTCTGAAACATACTGTGCCTTCGCCGTGCCCTGTGCTTCTGGTGCCCGAAGCGCTCGTCCTCGTCCCTCAGCGCCCCACTTAGCAGGCCGCTCCTCTTGGAGGCCCGCCCGGTTGGGCGAGGTGCAGGTCCGACTTCCCGGGCTCGCGGGAGCAGGGGCTGCGGCCGGGCGCGGGCGCCCCCTTGTGGCCAAGGCTTGCGCGGCGGCGGCCGAGATGGCGGCGGGGCCCGGGCACCGCCCCTTCCGTCCCGCCGGGCGTCGCACGAGGCGACTTAAAGGGGAAGTGAGTCAGTGTCCGTCGACCCGGCCGGCCGAGGCCCGCGCCCGCCGAGGCCCCAGAGGCCCCGGCCCGGCGGCGGCGGCGCTAGGCGGGCCATGGCCGGGGGCCCGGGCCCGGGGGACCCCGCGGCCCCCGGCGCCCAGCACTTCTTGTACGAGGTGCCGCCCTGGGTCATGTGCCGCTTCTACAAGGTGATGGACGCCCTGGAGCCTGCCGACTGGTGCCAGTTCGGTGGGTGGCGGCGGACGCGGGCCGGGGCGGGGGGCGGGGGGTCCCCGGGTCGCCGCTGCCCGCCTGACGCCCCCTGCCCCGCAGCGGCCCTGATCGTACGCGACCAGACCGAGCTTCGGCTCTGCGAGCGCTCGGGACAGCGCACGGCCAGCGTCCTGTGGCCCTGGATCAATCGCAACGCCCGCGTGGCCGACCTCGTGCGCATCCTCACGCACCTGCAGCTCCTCCGCGCTCGGGACATCATCACGGCCTGTGAGTGCCCGCTGGCCGCCGGGGGCCGGGGGCCGGGGGTCGGGGGCCGGGGGCCGGGGGCCGGGGGCCGGGGGCCGAGGGCCGAGGCGCCACTCACCCTCTCCCTTTCCTCCGCCGTGCACAGGGCATCCTCCTGCCCCTCTCCCGCCCCCCACCGCCACCACCCCGCCCCTGGGGCCCAGCAGCATCTCTGTCCCCTCTGAGGCCAAGGCCAGGAGCCCCAGGAAGTCGCAGTCCTCAGCCTCCACCCTCCTCTCCCCAGGTAAGAGCCGGGGCTGCTGGACAAGATGGGTTTGGGGAAGAGGCACCTTGACCGTGGTCTCTCACTTTAACAGGTTCCCAGACCCATCCTGGGCCCCACCTCGGCCCCACCGCACACCCTGCCGTCCCCCGACCAGCACTGCCAACTCCAGCCCCTTGCTCCACCGAGGTGGGTGCCCCTTGCCTCAGGCAAGATTCCAGGCACAGAGGAAGAAAGCGGAGCCAGCAGCCAGCTGGGAGGCAGCTGGGGTGGATTTGGGGACCTGGCTGCCCAGGGCAGAGGGGAGGAGACCCAGACACAGGAGCCCACCTGCTGGGGTCTTGTCCCACAGCAGAGCCCAGAGAGCCCACTGGCTTTCCTGCAGGGGGCCCACCCTGCCCCGTTCTGCTGGCCCCTCCCTGAGATTGCCCAGGGCACCCGCAACTTCTCCGAGGAGCTCAAGATCGGTGAGGGTGGTTTTGGCTGCGTGTACCGGGCGGTGATGAGGAACACGGTGTATGCTGTGAAGAGGCTGAAGGAGGTGGGTGTGTCCTCCGGCGAAGGCGCCAGTTCAGGGTCCCAGGCTGCTGGGTTGCAGAAAGTCCGGGAAAGGTGGCAGTGGGAGTGGTGGGGTGGCCATGGTGAGCAGAGCCTCTCCCCTCCCCTCCCCTCCTCACCGGGGCTGCAGGACGCCGATCTGGAGTGGAACGCTGTGAAGCAGAGCTTCCTGACTGAGGTGGAGCAGCTGTCCCGGTGAGCTTCCCCCTACCAAAATGCTTCCAGGGCTGTGCCTGGCTCTCTGGGCCCCCGCCATGGCCAGGGGGAAAGTGTGGTGAAGCCTGAGGCGAGACACGTAGCCCTCCCTTTGTCAAGCAGGTTTCGTCACCCAAACATTGTGGACTTTGCCGGCTACTGTGCTCAGAGCGGCTTCTACTGCCTAGTCTACGGCTTCCTGCCCAATGGTTCCCTGGAAGACCGCCTCCACTTCCAGGTAGCCCCACCTGACCTGGCACAGGTCCCTGGGCCTGTGGCACACGGGGTCCTGGGGAGAACTGGGCATACAGCCTTGGGCTCAGTATTTGTGAACGAGTCTCACCAGTGGGCAGGGCCCGGGCTCCCGGCTCTCCCTGCAGCCCCTAGCTTAGGGCTCCTCCCGAGGTTGGGTGGCCATTTTCTATGGGTCTCTTTTTTTTTTTTTTTTTTATAATAACTTTTATTAAGCTTCAAGTGAACGTTTACAAATCCAATCAGTCTGTCACATATAAGTTTACATACATCTCACTCCCTACTCCCACTTACTCTCCCCGTCTTGAGTCAGCCCTTTCAGTCTCTCCTTTCTTGACAATTTTGCCGGCTTCCCTCTCTCTCTATCCTCCCATCCCCCCTCCAGACAAGAGTTGCCAACACAATCTCAAGTGTACACCTGATATAATTAGCTCACTCTTCATCAGCGTCTCTCTCCCACCCGCTGACCAGTCCCTTTCATGTCTGATGAGTTGTCTTCAGGGATGGTTCCTGTCCTGTGTCAACAGAAGGTCTGGAGAGCATGGCCGCTGGGATTCCTCCAGTCTCAGTCAGACCATTAAGTTTGGTCTTCTTATGAGAATTTGGGGTCTGCATCCCACTGCTCTCCTGCTCCCTCAGGGGTCCTCTGCTGAGCTCCCTGTCAGGGCAGTCATCGATTGTGGCCGGGCACCAACTAGTTCTTCTGGTCTCAGGATGATGTAGGTCTCTTGTTCATGTGGCCCTTTCTGTCTCTTGGGCTCCTAGTTGTCGCGTGACCTTGGTGTTCTTCATTTTCCTTTGCTCCAGGTGGGTTGAGACCAATTGCTGCATCTTAGATGGCTGCTTGTTAGCATTTAAGACCCCAGACGCCACATTTCAAAGTGGGATGCAGAATGATTTCATAATAGAATTATTTTGCCAATTGACTTAGAAGTCCCCGCAAACCATGTTCCCCAGACCCCCGCGCTTGCTCCGCTGAGCTTTGAAGCATTCATTTTATCCCGGAAACTTCTTTGCTTTTGGTCCAGTCCAATTGAGCTGACCTTCCATGTATTGAGTGTTGTCTTTCCCTTCACCTAAAGCAGTTCTTATCTACTGATTAATCAATAAAAAAAACCCTCTCCCACCCTCCCTCCCTCCCCCCCCGTAACCACAAAAGTATGTGTTCTTCTCAGGTTTACTATTTCTCAAGATCTTATAATAGTGGTCTTATACAGTATTTGTCCTTTTGCCTCTGACTCATTTCGCTCAGCATAATGCCTTCCAGGTTCCTCCATGTTATGAAATGTTTCAGAGATTCGTCACTGTTCTTTATCGATGCGTAGTATTCCATTGTGTGAATATACCATAATTTATTTACCCATTCATCCGTTGATGGACACCTTGGTTGCTTCCAACTTTTTGCTATTGTAAACAGAGCTGCAATAAACATGGGTGTGCATATATCTGTTTGTATGAAGGCTCTTGTATCTCTAGGGTATATTCCGAGGAGTGGGATTTCTGGGTTGTATGGTAGTTCTATTTCTAACTGTTTAAGATAACGCCAGATAGATTTCCAAAGTGGTTGTACCATTTTACATTCCCACCAGCAGTGTATGAGAGTTCCAATCTCTCCGCAGCCTCTCCAACATTTATTATTTTGTGTTTTTTGGATTAATGCCAGCCTTGCTGGTGTGAGATGGAATCTCATCGTAGTTTTAATTTGCATTTCTCTAATGGCTAATGATCGAGAGCATTTTCTCATGTATCTGTTGGCTGCCTGAATATCTTCTTTAGAGAAATGTGTGTTCATATCCTTTGCCCACTTCTTGATTGGGTTGTTTGTCTTTTTGTGGTTGAGTTTTGACAGAATCATGTAGATTTTAGAGATCAGGCGCTGGTCGGAGATGTCATAGCTGAAAATTCTTTCCCAATCTGTAGGTGGTCTTTTTACTCTTTTGGTGAAGTCTTTAGATGAGCATAGGTGTTTGATTTTTAGGAGCTCCCAGTTATCGGGTTTCTCTTCATCATTTTTGGTAATGTTTTGTATTCTGTTTATACCTTGTATTAGGGCTCCTAGGGTTGTCCCAATTTTTTCTTCCATGATCTTTATCGTTTTAGTCTTTATGTTTAGGTCTTTGATCCACTTGGAGTTAGTTTTTGTGCATGGTGTGAGGTATGGGTCCTGTTTCATTTTTTTGCAAATGGATATCCAGTTATGCCAGCACCATTTGTTAAAAAGGCTGTCTTTTCCCCAGTTAATTGACACTGGTCCTTTGTCAAATATCAGCTGCTCATACGTGGATGGATCTATGTCTGGGTTCTCAATTCTGTTCCATTGGTCTATGTGTCTGTTGTTGTACCAATACCAGGCTGTTTTGACTACTGTGGCTGTATAATAGGTTCTGAAGTCAGGTAAGGTGAGGCCTCCCACTTTCTTCTTCTTTTTCAGTAGTGCTTTGCTTATCCGGGGCTTCTTTCCCTTCCATATGAAATTGGTGATTTGTTTCTCTATCCCCTTAAAATATGACATTGGAATTTGGATCGGAAGTGCGTTAAATGTATAGATGGCTTTTGGTAGAATAGACATTTTTACTATGTTAAGTCTTCCTATCCATGAGCAGGGTATGTTTTTCCACTTAAGTATGTCCTTTTGAATTTCTTGTAGTAGAGCTTTGTAGTTTTCTTTGTATAGGTCTTTTACATCCTTGGTAAGATTTATTCCTAAGTATCTTATCTTCTTGGGGGCTACCGTGAATGGTATTGATTTGGTTATTTCCTCTTCGGTGTTCTTTTTGTTGATGTAGAGGAATCCAAGTGATTTTTGTATGTTTATTTTATAACCTGAGACTCTGCCAAACTCTTCTATTAGTTTCAGTAGTTTTCTGGAGGATTCCTTAGGGTTTTCTGTGTATATAATCATGTCATCTGCAAATAGTGATAACTTTACTTCTTCCTTGCCAATCCGGATACCTTTTATTTCTTTGTCTAGCCTGATTGCCCTGGCTAAGACTTCCAACACGATGTTGAATAAGAGCGGTGATAAAGGGCATCCTTGTCTGGTTCCCGTTCTCAAGGGAAATGCTTTCAGGTTCTCTCCATTTAGAGTGATATTGGCTGTTGGCTTTGCATAGATGCCCTTTATTATGTTGAGGAATTTTCCTTCAATTCCTATTTTGGTAAGAGTTTTTATCATAAATGGGTGTTGGACTTTGTCAAATGCCTTTTCTGCATCAATTGATAAGATCATGTGGTTTTTGTCTTTTGTTTTATTTATGTGATGGATTACATTAATGGTTTTTCTGATATTAAACCAGCCTTGCATACCTGGTATAAATCCCACTTGATCAGGGTGAATTATTTTTTTGATGTATGGGTCTCTTTTGATGGCTTTACCCTGGCTGCTCCTGCACGGCCTGGAGCTGGGCCCACTGCCTCTCGGAAGGGGGATTTCTGCACAAGAGCGCCCCAACTCATGCTTCTCCCCCTTGTGAGCAGAGTGACGAAAGGGTCTCATCAACCCGGCCTTTGAGAAAAGGGAGCAGTTGGCAGCTCTTCGTGTCTTGTGGGCTTCCTTGCCTTGTCACCTGTGTGCCCAGGATGGGCACACTGTGATGGGGGAGGGCAAAAATCCACTCAGCCAGGACAAGTAGCTGCTTGGAGAAGAACTCGGGGAACTCAGGAGTGACTGTTATAGTTTGTAATGAATCCCGGAAACAGACACTCCACGTTCTTAAAACGTTTCCCAAAACATCGGACTAACTTAGTTTCAGCCCCCTTGTGAAGTAGGTAATGGCAGTTTTGATCCTGTTTTTCCAGAAGGGGCAACTGAGGCCCAGAGAGTGAAGTCGTGACAGGTGGGGGAGGGTCAGAGTCGAGGAACAGGAGTGCTCATGGCTGCCCCCCCAGCCCCCTGTGTCCCTCTGCCCTCCAGACCCCGGCCTGCGCCCCCCTCTCCTGGCCTCAGCGAATGGACATCCTTGTGGGCACAGCCCGGGCAATTCAGTTCTTACACCAGGACAGCCCCAGCCTCATCCACGGGGATGTCAAGAGGTGAGGAGGGGCACAGCCGGCACCCTGGGGCCCATGAGAGCTGTGAAGGGAAGATGCCTCCCAGCCTCCCGCCAGCTTAGAGCAGCGAGTCTGGCCCCAGAGGAGCCCTGCCCTAAGTGCCTCCGTGAGGGGCCTGCCCTCTCCTGCTTGAGGCCTGGGACATCCAAGTTGGGGGGCTCCAGGGCTGCTGAGTACCCCAGCATCAGACCCATGTGGAGATGGAGGCCAAGGGCAGGCCCTGCTGAAGAACGGGAGCCAAAACTGAGTGAGTGAGTTTGGGGGCTGCCCCACCCTCTACTGCAAGGACCCAGTGGGTGTGCCCACTGAGCCTTCTGTCACTGGGCAGTGGGCATGGGATTAGCCAGTCTGCTGGACTATGCAGGGCAGCGACAGACCGTTTTCCTGGGGCAAAGCACCAGGTCAACAATCCTGAATTCCATTGCGTTAGGGGCCAGGCAGGTATGGAGAGACATTAGGGCCGGGGCGGGGCTGACTCCACTCTCTTTCGTCCCCAAGTTCCAATGTCCTCCTGGATGAGAGACTGATGCCCAAGCTGGGAGACTTTGGCCTCGCCCGTTTTAGCCGCTTTACTGGTGCCAGCCCTGGCCAAAGCAGTGCCGTGGCCCGGACTCGGACGGTGCGGGGCACCCTGGCCTACCTGCCCGAGGAATATGTCAAGACAGGGAAGCTGGCCGTGGAGACCGACACTTTCAGCTTTGGGGTGGTGAGCTGCTTGCTGGCCCTTGTGGCGGCCTGGGGGAGGAAAAGGCCACAAATGGTCACAGATGAGAGGGCCTGGAAAATTCCATGTGGGGACCAGAGTTTGGTCTGGTGAGACACTAATGAGGCCGCTTCCAAGCCCTGTACCTCGCTTTCCCTCGAGGTCTAGGCCTAGCTCCCTGCATCCTCCGCGCCCTCCTGCCGACACCAGTTCCCACGGGGCTCTCAGGGGCAGGGAGGGGAGAAGGGCTAGGAACCGAGGGCCTGGCCTCTCCTCTGGATAGACCAGACAGTCCTTAGGTCCCTGGACCATGAAGTGGGCCTCTCTCTAAGGCTGGCAGGCCCCCGCCCCATCAACAGCGGCCTCTCACTCACTAGGGACGTGTGGGGCCACTGCATTCTTTGTCTTCATCTCTGGTCTCTGTCCCCCTGGCGCTGTCCCTTCTGGGAACCAGTGCTCCTCTGCTTGTCTGAGGGCTGTGTGCCTGTTGGCCCCAACCCATGCCATTCTGTCAGCCTTAGAGACCACTTCTCTTTCTTCTGCCCTCTTCCCAGGTGGTGCTGGAGACCCTGGTGGGCCAGAGGGCTGTGAGAACACAGGGAACTGGGACCAAGTACCTGGTGAGCCAGCTCCTGAGGCAGCCCTGGAGGGTAGAACGATCTGGAAGGCAGGGCCCCCCAAAGCCTGCCTCCGCTGTTGCTGACTCCTTTTTGAAAGCAGCCAGGGCCTGGACTGCTCCTTGCTGAGGAGAACCCTGTGTCTTTATATGCACGTACTGCATATGAAAACCCCCTGTAGCTGGCGCTGGGTCCAAGGCTGGAGAGGAACCTCTGGAGGAGGGCGGGGAAGGGGAGGCTAGGCACCCAGCAGGGGACAGTCAGGGCTGCAGGGCAGGTCTGGGTTACCCCAGCCTCTCCCTCCTGTATTCCTGGGTGCCTGTCCATGGCCAGAAGACTAGAGACCTGGGTTCAAGTCCCAACTTGACAGGGGCCTGAGAGGGAGCACTGGGCCTCAGTTTCCCTATCTGCAAAACAGACAGGACACGTGAAACGCCTGGAATGTGCTCTGTCAGTATTTGCTCCTCACCCTTCTGGTGCGTCTGCTCCTGGCTCAGGGAACAAACACGCGTGGCCCTGTCTGTTACTGGTGTCTCTGTGGGGACTCTCAGCTGCTCCTGCCATCTCATCTGTGTTCTCCCCTCCTGTTCTTTGTGCGGCCTCAGCTGCCCTCCCTCATCAACAGACTCCTTTCCTTCACCTTCCACACCCATCCACTTGTGCCCTAGTACGTCCCGGTGGCCCATCTTTCCAGCCAGACCCTGACCAGCTGTTTCTCCACTGTCACCATCACTTGCCAGGTCCTCAGTGGTTGTCTCTCATTGGCCTTCTGAGCCCTTCCTCTTCCCGTCTGTTCTCTAGGCTACAGCCAAAGCCCCGGTGAAGGCCTCCCCACTGCTCTTGGGGTGAAGGGCCTGATCCTATGTGTGTCCCCACTGCCTCGTGCCGTCTGACTAGTTCTGATCCCATCAAGCACTCGTTCAGGGAGGCCTGGCCAACCCAGCAGCCCTGGTCAGCGCCCTCGTGGGCCTCTCCGCCCCAGCATGTCTTTCAGTGGCAGCAGCTTCCCAGGGTCTGTGGCCCCTGGGCATCTCCCCCACTGGAATGTCAGCTCTGTGAAGAGGGCTCAGGGTGTTGGGCTTGGCACCCACTGGGGGATTAATGAATACATAGAAAGAGGCATAAACGATGAAGTTTTTGCTCACTGTGTCTGTTCTACAGAAGGACCTGGTCGAAGAGGAGGCGGAGGAGGCCGGGGTGGCCCTGAAAGGTGGCCACACCACAGCGCAGGCAGGTCTGGCCTCGGATGCCTGGGCTGCTCCAATCGCTGCCCAGATCTACAAGAAACACGTGGATCCCAGGCCCGGGCCCTGCCCACCCAAGCTAGGCCAGCCCCTGGGCCAGCTGGCCTGCTGCTGCCTGCACCGCAGGGCTAAGAGGAGGCCCCCCATGACCCAGGTAGCCCTGGAGGGAGGGCCTGACCTGAAGTCCTGCATTCTTGGCCCTGTACCAGAGTGAGCTGACCAAACTGCCTGCCAGGCCTCTTTCTGGAGTTTCCAAAACAACATTCTTTGCTTGCCCTTCAGCATTCAAGTTTCATCTGCTTCTCTCTGCACCATGGGACCCAGGGCTTTCCTGCTTTGACGCTGGACTTTGAGCCTGGCCCAGAGATAAAAACAAATGACCTTTGCTGCGCCCCCTGCTGGGTGCATGGTGCCACTGCATCTGCATCTTTCTGCCCCCTCCCTGATCTCTATCCCCTCTGGTGACAGCTGAGAGTAGAAAAGGCCCCATTTGAGGACAGCAGGGCAGTGAGGTTCACTTTCTAGAAGATACAGAGAATCCTTTCTCAGTCCTTGGTGCTGGTAGCTGTGACTAAGGGCTCCTGGTGACAGGGACAAAGGGGCAAAGAACAGAGCTTTCCCGGTTACAAGTTGTGCCAGTTTAGTGGCCCTGACAGCCCGAGGACAGGTCACGGACAGCCTGAAGCAGCCTTGTGGTTTGAGCACAGGGCCCCACACCAGGGCCGTGCTCTGAAGACCGTGATTGAAGCTGGTAGCCCTGCCAGAGAGCCCTGGTTCTGCTCCCCAAGGCTTGGCCTGTGGGCAGACCTGCTCTGCCTGGCATTGGGGCTGCTTCTTAAAGGGGTCTGGTGGGGCAGGAGAGCCCCACCTGGGTCCCTCCCAGAGAGCCTTTTCTGCCCCCGCAGGTGTACGAGAGGCTTGAGGAGCTGCAGGCAGCAGCAGGGCTGCCCCTGGAGCCTGCTGAGCCCACCGGCCGTGGTCCACCCTCCCCACAGGAGAACTCCTATGTATCCACCGCCGGCATTGCCCCAAGCAGGGGCGCCCCCTGGCAGCCCCTGGCAGCGCCATCCAGAGGCCTGGCCCAGGCTGCAGACCAGCTCCGGAAAGGCCCCAACGAGCCTGTGGAGAGCGACGAGAGCATGTCCGGCCTCTCTGGTGCCTTGTGCTCCTGGCACTTGACTCCAAGCCCCCCCCCAGGCCCGGCCCTGCCAGGTAGCCCTGGGCAAGGAGCTGCCACCTGGGCCCCAGCGCCCCTCAGACTGGCCAGCTGCACTCAGGCAGGGGGTGTCACCGGAGAGTCAAATTGGGGGAGCGGCCCGGGGTCCTGGCCCACAGCCTTGGAAGGTATCTGGGGGCAGGGGACTCCTTCTGGGAAGAGGAACTGGGGGCCTGCTGTTCAGCCCCATGTGTCCTTAGTAAGAGGCCGCTGTTGATGGGGCGGGGGCCTGCCAGCCTTAGAGAGAGGCCCACATCATGGCCCAGGGACCTAGGGACTGTCTGGCCTCACCAGAGGAGAGGCCGGGCCCTCGGTTCCTAGCCCTTCTCCCCTCCCCACCCCTGAGAGCCCTGCGGGAACTGATGTCAGCAGGAGCTAGGCCTAGACCTCGAGGGTCAGCGAGGAGTGCCTAGGGAAAGCCACGCTGGCACAGCTCTGGCAGCTAAGAGGATGCTGTGTACCCCAGGGTCACCGCTGGCTAGTACCACATCATCTGAGCCACCGCAGATCGTCATCAACCCCGCCCGACAGAAGATGGTGCAGAAGCTGGCCCTGTACGAAGATGGGGTGTTGGACAGCCTCCAGCTGCTGTCCTCGAGCTCACTCCCAGGTACCCCAGAGGCTGGGTGGATGGGGCAGATACCCTGGAGACTTGCACTCCTGCCAGCTGCCACAGGTCCTGACAGTGCAGGCAGGCCACTCCCCCAAGGAGGGCTGAAAACCCAGCCACCCCTGCCCTCCCACCCCTTCTCCCTTGGCAAGTTGTCGACTCTACCCCAGCTCCCTACCTTCTCCTGTGAACCTTGGCTGCCCCTGACAACACCTTTCTCTGCCTGGGGTTGCCAACCCTCGCTGATGCTCCCAGAAACTAAGAAGCCCAGCGAGAACTTTCCATTCCAGATGCTACTGGAAGAGGCGCTTCTTAGAAATAGCCTTGATTCCAGAAAATGCCCCAGGAGATGAGGCAGCAGCAGAGCCCCCACCTGCTTGCTAAGTGTCCTCTCCTCTTCCCTTTCATAGGCTTGGGCCTGGGCCCTGCGGACAGGCAGGGGCCTGAAGAGAGTGACGAGTTTCAGAGCTGAGCATGTGCCCGGTCAGACGCCCCAAACCTGGAAGTCAAAGTTCTCGTGGTCGGAAGTTCTCACGGTGTGCGAACGCTTGGCAGCTCGTGGGCTGCGGGCGTGGGGGCACCGTCCCTGGAGGGAGAAGGGGGGGGGTCACAGGCAGGACTCGGCCAGCCAAGCCATCGATTGGCCTTTGGGTCATCACTTGGGTGTCATTAGAGGGACATGGGGAGTACGGATCTGAGGCCGCTGGCTGCATGGGTGCTGGTGCAGTGGGATGAAGGGGAGCTGGCTCCCCTGAGAGTGAGGTGGGGTATCTGCAGCCATCTATGCTGCAGAATAGAGCAGGTGAGGCCCAGAGCCCTCCCGGGCCGTTTGTAATGTGGAAAGTTGCCATGTGGCTGTCCTGTGGCTCGGTCCACTCACAAGAAGTAGGAGTTCTGAGTCTCTTCCCAGTCCACAGCGCCCCGCCCTCCCCCCGCCCCACAAGTCTGGCCAGTGCCTGCATGCCCCAGGGTTCACTGGCATCCTTGGGTCTATGAACGGCTGCAGACCAGGTTAAGCTCTGGAGGCCATGGGCTCAGCCTCTGACCCAGGCACTGATGGTGAAAGAAGGAGCAGCTAGGCCCAAGCCTAAACAGTGAGGAGGCCCAAGAAGACGGAAGTTGGGAACAAGGCAGAGAGGGAGGGGAAGCATTTTCAGAGAAAAAACAACCTTCGCATGTTAGAAGCAAGTCAGATTTTGTTTAACTGAGCGTCCTCTTGGGTGTCTTAGAAAGTAGCCCCGGGCTGTAGCACAGGCTTATGATGATTGTTTGTCCACAATCATGAGTCACACTACACGCCCCCATGAAGCTAGGCATTGGTGAAGTAAAAGTTGTCCTTGAGTAATAAAATTTTGCATTTTGGATCTCTGGCTATACTTGTGGAGTTTCTTGCACTGAAAGTGTTGAGCTTTCTTTCCATTGCTTTTCATCTTAAGATTCTTGACTGTCCATCTAAAAACACTAGCTCCCCAAATCCTCTGGAGGCCCTTGTTTCCACTCCTAATGAGCCGCACCTACACTGGTGCCAGGTCCACAGTACTGCTGTCCAACAGTGCTTTCCTAGGGCGTTAATGTTTTCTCTAAGTCATTTATGTTTTTTTATTCCACTGTAAATGGCACTTTTATTTCATTTTCCGATTGTTCATTCATAGTATATAGAAACACAATTGATTTTTTTATATATTGACCTAGTAGCCTCTGACCTTGCTTAAATTCATTTATTAGTACTAGTAGTTTTTCGGTAAATACCTTGGGGTAGCCAATGTACATGATCATTTCATCTGCAAATAAAAATAGTTTTACTTCTTTTCAAATGTGTATGCCTTTTAGTTCTTTTTCTTGCCTTATTGCATTGGCTAAGACCGCTAGTAAAATGCCGAATAGAAGTGGTGAAAGTGAACATCATCGCCTTGTTCTCAGTCTTAGGTGGAAAGTGTTGTCTTTCACCATTAAGTATGTTCGCTGTAGGATTTTCATAAATGTATTTGATCAGGTGGAGGAAGTTTTCATATATCCTAGTTTGTTGAGAATTTTGAATATAGATGATTCTTGAATTTTTTTAAGTGCTTTTTGTGCATCTGTTGAGATGATCATAATATTTTTCTGATGTTAATCTGGTGAATCACATTGATTGATTTTCAGATGTTAAATCAACCTTGTGTTTCTTAGATAAAAACACTACTTGGTTATGATTCATTATCCTTTTATATATTGCTGAATTCCGTTTGCTAATATCTGTTGAGAGTTTTTATATCTGTGTTCATGAGGAATATTGATCTGTCATTTTCTGGTAATGTTTTCTCTGTTTTTTACTATCAGGGTAATGCTGGCCTCATAAAATAAGTTGGAAACTGTTCCCTTCTCCTATTACACATTCTTACAAGGTTTGTGTTATTTCTCTAAATGTTTGATAGAGTTCACCAGGGGAGCCATCTAAACCTGGAGTTTTATTTGTGGGGAGGTAATTTTTTTTTTTAATTATGAATTTAATTTCTTTAATTAGATATCAAACCATTTAGATTTTCTATTATGTCAGTTTTGGTAATTTTCTTTCAAAGAATTTGTCCATTTCAGTTGGTATATAGTTAATAATATTCCCTTATTATCCTTTTCATGTCTGTATGCCCATTGTGACATTCTCTTTCATTCCTGATATTGGTAATTTGCATCTTTTTTTTTCCCCTTTGGATCAGCCTAAATACAGGATTCTCCATTTTACTAATAATTTCAAAGAACCGAGTTGTGGTTTCACTGATTTTTCTCTATTGTTTGTTCATTGTCCATTTCATGGATTTCTTTTACTTATACTTTGGGTTTAATTTTCTCATCTTTTTCCAGCTCCATGGGGCTGGTGTCACATTGTACTTCCTTCAGAAACCTGCTGTGACCCTCTGCACTCTCTCCCTTATAAGTGATGATATGAACATTTCTCTGCCAGGATCTGGTAACACTCTGAAATTGCTAGAATTTAGATTAATGCTAACGCTTTTTGGTGACACTTTAGATACAGTCAGCATTCAGGGACCTAAACTTCCCAAATTGATGACAACCACTTTATTTATTTTATTCTTTTTTAAATTTTTGATTGTACTTTAGATGAAGGTTTACAGAACAAACTAGCTTCTCGTTAGTCAATATACGAATACA
Source organism: Elephas maximus indicus (assembly GCF_024166365.1). NCBI lineage: Eukaryota > Metazoa > Chordata > Mammalia > Proboscidea > Elephantidae > Elephas > Elephas maximus. Next base: position 2,309,448 of record NC_064846.1, read on the forward strand.
TGGGTTGCCAACCCCACCACATGTCAACGCTCTCCCCTTCTCGACCTTAGGTTCCCCATTACCAGCTTTCCTGTCCCCTCCTGCCTTCTCTTCCTTGTCCCTGGGCTGGTGTGCCTATTTAGTCTCATTTTGTTTTATGGGCTTGTCTAATCTTTGGCTAAAGGGTGAACCTCAGGAGAGACTTCAGTACTGTGCTAAAAGGGTGTCCAGAGGTAACACTCTTGGGATTTCTCCAGTCTCTGTCAGACCAGTAAGTCTAGTCTTTTTTTGTGAGTTAGAATTTTGTCCTACATGTTTCTCCAGCTCTGTCTGGGTCCCTCTACTGTGGTCCCTGTCAGAGCAGTCGGTGGTGGTAGCTGGGCACCATCTAGTTGGGCCTGACTCAGTCTAGTGGAGGCTGTGGTAGTAGTGGTCCACTAGTCCTTTGAACTAATCTTTCCCTTGTGTCTTTGGTTTTCTTCATTCCCCCTTGCTCGCGACGAGGTGGGACCAGTGGAGTATCTTAGATGGCTGTGCACAAGCTTTTAAGATTCCAGGCGCTACTCACCAAAGTAGGATGTAGAACATTTTCTTTATAAACTCTGTTATGCCAGTTGAGCTAGGTGTTCCCCAAAATCATGGTCCCCACAGCCCTCAGCCCAGTAATTTGATCCTTCAGGGAGTTTGGATGTGTCTGTGGAGCTCCCGTGACCTTGCTTTGTACAAGTTGTGCTGATTTCCCCAGTATTGTGGATTGTTCTTTTCCAGCTTCTTAAGGTGTGACTGTAAATCATTGATTTTAAACTTTTCTAATAAAAGCATTTAAAGCTTAAGATTTCCTTTTAAGCACAGCTTTAGCTGCATCCTACACGTTTGGATATGTTCTATATTCATTGTCATTCAGTTCATAATATTTTCTAATTTACCTTGAGATTTCATCTTTGATCAATGACTAACTTCCAAGTGTGTTGTTTCATTTCCAAATATTTGGATATTTTGCAGGTATCTTTTTGTTATATGCAGTGCAGCGAATTACTTAATATGGGCCTTCTAACCATAGTTACTCCTACCAAATGACTGGGTGAGAATATGCATATGAGGTGCTTGTGGCCCACCAAGGGGGTTGGATAGCTTGCTAATAATCTAAATAAGGTGCATGGCACCCATGTGGGGGTGGGACCATGCAAATAAGGTATATGGAACCCTAACAAGGGGATTGGTCAGTTTTGCTATCCCACTAGGCTTAAAAGAGAGCCAATCCCAGAGCAAAGGGGGACCTGACTACCACCAGAAAGAAAAGAGGGGACCAGAGCGTGTCCATTGGACCCGGGATCCCTGCACTGAGACCCTCCTAGACCCAGTAGACAGAGTGAGAGCTGTTAACAGTGGAGACAGCAAGACGGCGAGAAACAGCAGCAGCAGAGGCAGCAGAACCAGGAGGCTGGCAGTAGATGGCAAAGTGAGCTTCTTGGCCCAAAGAGTGAGAAAGCTGAGCACCTTTGGGCAGGAGGCTTGCTGGTGGAGTGGGGTGCCCCCAGGTACTTATGGGTGGAGCTAAAGAGCTTTGTAATGCTTGCGGGAACAGGGCAGAGGCCAGGTTGAGGGGCTACGGACCAGAGAGAGGCCTGCCCATGGGCACGGCTGAGAAGAGGCTGTCCTGATCGAAGAGCTGTATCCTGAATTGTAACCTGTTGCTTCCCAAATAAACCCCATAACTGTGAGTATGGTCTGTGAGCTCCGCGTGGCCATTGCAATGAATTATCGAATCCAGCAGAGCAGTGGAGAGTGCTGTGGGATGGCTGGTGTCAGAACTGGTAAAAAGGTTGGTGAGAGGAGGCCTGTCTGAACCTGCCTCATAGGAATCAGCCCTAGGCCGTTGATACTGCTGATGACTCACCTTCCCCCTTGTGAAGTTAGAGGAGGTCAGACGCTGCCCCCACACCATTGTTATATTATGTGTTTCTAATTTAATTCCATTATGGGCAGATCATTCATCCTATATGATTTCATTTCTTTTCCATTTATTGGGAACTTGTTTGATGGCCTCATGTATGGCTTAGCTTGGTGAATTTTCCATGCCTATTTGAAAATAATGTATGTTCTGCAGTTGGGTGGAGTGTTCTATAAATGTTAATTAGGTGATAGATCATGTTCAAGCCTTCAGTATCCTTGCAGATTTTCTGTCTGCTAGGTCTGTCTGGTAGACTGAGACAAGGGTGTTGCAGTCTCCATTATAATTGTGGATTTATCTTTCTCCTTTCAATTCTGTCAGATTTTGTCTCATGTAATTTAAAGCTCCTTTATTGGGTACATACACATTTAGGATTGTTACGTGTTTTTGATGAATTGACCCTTTTTTTAATTATGAAATGCCCCTCTTTATTTCTGGCAATATTCCATCCATTTGTCTGGTACGAATATAGCCATTCCAACTTTCTTATGCTTAGTTTTTTTTTTTTGTGGTATAACTTTTTCCATTCTTTCCTTTTAACCTATCTGTGACTTTATATTTAAGGTATATTTACTATAGACAGCATATGGTTTGGTCTTCCTTTTTTAACCCATCTTAACAGTCTCTACTTCTTAATTGGTCTTTTAATCTACTTGCATTTAGTGAATAGGTTCAAGTCTATCATCTTGTACTTGTTTTCTATTTGTCCCCTCTGTTCTTTGTTCCTTTTTCTCTTCCTGACTTCTTTTGGATTGATCAAATTATTTCTGGTACTCGTTTATCTTCACTGTTGACTTACTAGCTTTAGGGTTTATGATATGCGTTTTTAGCTTTTCACACTCTCCCTTCAAATAATAATATGCCACTTCATGTGGAATTTATACACTTTACACCAAATACTTCCACTCCATCCTCTGTGCTATTGTTACGTATTTTACTTCTACACATGTGACAAACTCCACAATACCTTATTTTTATTCAATTATCTTTTAAATAAATTAAAAATTCATTAAAAAAAAACTTGTATATTTACCTACATGTTTACCATTTCCAACACTCTTCATTTTTTAAAGATTTAGACCTCGGTTTCCATCTGGAAACATTTTCCTTTGGCATTTCTGGAAGTGCAGGTCTGCTGACTAAGATTTTCTCTCCATTGGTTTTTTTTTTTTTTAATTTTTATTAAGCTTCAAGTGAACATTTACCATTCCAATCAGTCTGTCACATGTAGGTTTACACACATCTTACTCCCTTCTCCCACTTGCTCTCCCCCTATTGAGTCAGCCCTTACAGTCTCTCGTTTCGTGCCAATTTTGCCATCTTCCCTCTCTCTCTATCTTCTCATCCCCCCTCCAGTCAAGAGTTGCCAACACACTCTCCAGTGTCCACCTGAGTTAATTAGCTCACTCTTCATCAGCATCTCTCTCCCCCCCACTGACCAGTGCTTTTCATGCTTGATGATTTGTCTTCGGGGATGGTTCCTGTCCTGTGCCATCAGAAGTTCTGGGGAGCATCGTCTCTGGGATTCCTCTAGTTGCAATCATACCATTAGGTATGGTCTTTTCATGAGAATTTGGGGTCTGTATCCCATTGGTCTCCTGCTCCCTCAGGAGTTGTCTGTTGTGCTCCCTGACAGGGCAGACATCGATTGTGGCCGGGCACCAACTAGTTCTTCTGGTCTCAGGATAATGTAGGTCTCTGGTTCATGTGCCCCTTTCTGTCTCTTGGGTTCTTAGTTGTCGTGTGACCTTGGTGTTCTTCCTTTGCCTTTGGTCCAGGTGGGTTGAGACCAATTGATGTACCTTAGATGGCCGCTTGTTGGCATTTAGGACCCCAGGCGCCACAATTCAAAGTGGGATGCAGAGTGTTTTCATAATAGAATCATTTTGCCCGTTGACTTAGAAGTCCCCTCAAACCAAGTTCCCCGGACCCCAGCCCCTGCTCCGCTGACCTTTGAAGCTTTCATTTTATCCCGGAAACCTCTTTGCTTTTAATCCAGTCCAATTAGGCTGACCTTCCTTGTATTGAGTGTTGTCTTTCCCTTCACCCAAAGCCGTTCTTATCTACAGATTGATCAATAAAAAGCCCTCTCCCTCCCTCCCTCCCCCCTTTGTAACCACATAAGTATGTGTTCTTCTCCGTTTTTTCTATTTCTCAAGATCTTATAATAGTGGTCTTATACAATATTTGTCCTTTTGCAACTGACTCATTTCGCTCAGCATAATGCCTTCCAGATTCCTCCATGTTAAGAAATGTTTCAGAGATTCGTCACTGTTCTTTATCGATGCGTAGTATTCCATTGTGTGAATATACCACAATTTATTTACCCATTCATCCGTTGACGGACATCTTGGTTGCTTCCAGCTTTTTGCTATTGTAAACAGAGCTGCAATAAACATGGGTGTGCATATATCTGTTTGTGTGAAGGCTCTCGTATCTTTAGGGTATATTCCGAGGAGTGGGATTTCTGGGTTGTATGGTAGTTCTATTTCTAACTGTTTAAGATAACGCCAAAGTGGTTGTACCATTTTACAATCCCACCAGCAGTGTATGAGAGTTCCAATCTCTCCGCATCCTCTCCAACATTTATTATTTTGTGTTTTTTGGATTAATGCCAGTCTAGTTGGTGTGAGATGGAATCTCATTGTAGTTTTAATTTGCATTTCTCTAATGGCTAATGATCGGGAGCATTTTCTCATGTATCTGTTGGCTGCCTGAATATCTTCTTTAGTGAAATGTGTGTTCATATCCTTTGCCCACTTCTTGATTGGGTTGTTTGTCTTTTTGTGGTTGAGTTTTGACAGAATCATGTAGATTTTAGAGATCAGGCGCTGGTCTGAGATGTCATAGCTGAATATTCTTTCCCAGTCTGTAGGTGGTCTTTTTACTCTTTTGGTGAAGTCTTTAGATGAGCATAGGTGTTTGATTTTTAGGAGCTCCCAGTTATCTGGTTTCTCTTTGTCATTTTTGGTAATGTTTTGTATTCTGTTTATGCCCTGTATTAGGGCTCCTAGGGTTGATCCTATTTTTTCCTCCGTGATCTTTATCGTTTTAGTCTTTATGTTTAGGTCTTTGATCCACTTGGAGTTAGTTTTTGTGCATGGTGTGAGGTATGGGTCCTGTTCCATTCTTTTGCAAATGGATATCCAGTTATGCCAGCACCATTTGTTAAAAAGACTATTATTTCCCCAGTTGACTGACACTGGTCCTTTGTCAAATATCAGCTGCTCATACGTGGATGGATTTATATCTGGGTTCTCAATTCTGTTCCACTGGTCTATGTACCTGTTGTTGTACCAGTACCAGGCTGTTTTGACTACTGTAGCTATATAATAGGTTCTGAAATCAGGTAGGGTGAGGCCTCCCACTTTCTTCTTCTTTTTCAGTAATGTTTTGCTTATCCGGGGGTTCTTTCCCTTCCATATGAAATTAGTGATTTGTTTCTCTATCCCCTTAAAGTATGACATGGGTATTTGGATTGGACATGCGTTATATGTATAAATGGCTTTTGGTAGAATAGACATTTTTACTATGTTAAGTCTTCCTATCCATGAGCAGGGTATGTTTTTCCACTTAAGTATGTCCTTTTGAATTTCTTGTAGCAGAGTTTTATAGTTTTGTTTGTATAGGTCTTTTACATCCTTGGTAAGATTTATTCCTAAGTATTTTATCTTCTTGGGGGCTACTGTGAATGGTATTGATTTGGTTATTTCCTCTTTGGTGTTCTTTTCGTTGATGTAGAGGAATCCAAGTGATTTTTGTATGTTTATTTTATAACCTGAGACTCTGCCAAACTCTTCTATTAGTTTCAGTAGTTTTCTGGAGGATTCCTTAGGGTTTTCCATGTATACGATCATGTCATCTGCAAATAGTGATAACTTTACTTCCTCCTTACCAATCCGGATACCGTTTATTTCTTTGTCGAGCCTAATTGCCCTGGCTAGGACTTCAAGTACGATGTTGAATAAGAGCGGTGAGAAAGGGCATCCTTGTCTGGTTCCCGTTCTCAAGGGAAATGCTTTCAGGTTCTCTCCATTTAGAGTGATATTGGCTGTTGGCTTTGCATAGATGCCCTTTATTATGTTGAGGAATTTTCCTTCAATTCCTATTTTGGTAAGAGTTTTTATCATAAATGGGTGTTGAACTTTGTCAAATGCCTTTTCTGCATCTATTGATAAGATCATGTGGTTTTTATCTTTTGTTTTATTTATGTGATGGATTACATTAATGGTTTTTCTGATATTAAACCAGCCTTGCATACCTGGTATAAATCCCACTTGATCAGGGTGAATTATTTTTTTGATGCGTTGTTGGATTCTATTGGCTAGATTTTTGTTGAGGATTTTTGCATCTATGTTCATGAGGGATATAGGTCTAAAATTTTCTTTTTTGTAATGTCTTTACCTGGTTTTGGTATCAGGGAGATGGTAGCTTCACAGAATGAGTTGGGTAGTATTCCGTCTTTTTCTATGCTTTGAAATACCTTCAATAGTAATGGTGTTAAGTCTTCTCTGAAGGTTTGGAAGAACTCTGCAGTGAAGCCGTCCGGGCCAGGACTTTTTTTTGTTGGAAGTTTTTTGATTACCGTTTCAATCTCTTTTTTTGTTATGGGTCTATTTAGTTGTTCTAGTTCTGAATGTGTTAGTTTAGGTAGGTAGTATTGTTCCAAGAATTTATCCATTTCTTCTAGGTTTTCAAATTTGTTAGAGTACAATTTTACGTAGTAATCTGAAATGATTCTTTTAATTTCATTTGGTTCTGTTGTGATGTGGTCCTTCTCGTTTCTTATTTGGGTTATTTGCTTCCTTTCCTGTTTTTCTTTAGTCAGTCTAGCCAATGGTTTATCAATTTTGTTAATTTTTTCAAAGAACCAGCTTTTGGCTTTGTTAATTCTTTCAATTGTTTTTCTGTTCTCTAATTCATTTAGTTCAGCTCTAATTTTTATTATTTGTTTTCTTCTGGTGCCTGATGGGTTCTTTTGTTGCTCACTTTCTATTTGTTCAAGTTGTCGGGACAGTTCTCTGATTTTGGCTCTTTCTTCTTTTTGTATGTGTGCATTTATCGATATAAATTGGCCTCTGAGCACTGCTTTTGCTGTGTCCCAGAGGTTTTGATAGGAAGTATTTTCATTCTCGTTGCTTTCTAAGAATTTCCTTATTCCCTCCTTGATGTCTTCTATAACCCAGTCTTTTTTCAGGAGGGTATTGTTCATTTTCCAAGTATTTGATTTCTTTTCCCTAGTTTTTCTGTTATTGATTTCTAGCTTCATTGCCTTGTGGTCTGAGAAGATGCTTTGTAATATTTCGATGTTTTGGATTCTGCAAAGATTTGCTTTATGACCTAATATGTGGTCTATTCTAGAGAATGTTCCATGTGCACTAGAAAAAAAAGTATATTTTGCAGCAGTTGGGTGGAGAGTTCTGTATAAGTCAATGAGGTCAAGTTGGTTGATTGTTGTAAGTAGGTCTTCCGTGTCTCTCTTGAGCTTCTTACTGGATGTCCTGTCCTTCTCCGAAAGTGGTGTGTTGAAGTCTCCTACTATAAATGTGGAGGTGTCTATCTCACTTTTCAATTCTGTTAAAATTTGATTTATGTATCTTGCAGCCCTGTCATTAGGTGCGTAAATATTTAATATGGTTATGTCTTCCTGATCAATTGTCCCTTTTATCATTATATAGTGTCCTTCTTTATCCTTTGTGGCGGATTTAAGTCTAAAGTCTATTTTGTCAGAAATTAATATTGCTACTCCTCTTCTTTTTTGCTTATTGTTTGCTTGATATATTTTTTTCCATCCTTTGAGTTTTAGTTTGTTTGTGTCTCTAAGTCTAAGGTGTGTCTCTTGTAGGCAGCATATAGATGGATCGTGTTTCTTTATCCAGTCCGTGACTCTCTGTCTCTTTATTGGTGCATTTAGTCCATTTACATTCGGCGTAATTATGGATAAATAAGTTTTTAGTGCTGTCATTTTGATGCCTTTTCATATGTGTTGTTGGCCATTTCATTTTTCCACATGCTTTTTTGTGCTGAGACGTTTTTCTTAGTAGCTTGTGAGATCCTCATTTTCATAATGTTTAACTTTGTGTTTGTTGAGTCGTTACGTTTTTCTTGGCTTTTTTCTTGAGTTATGGAATTGATATTCCTTTTTGTGGTTACCTTATTATTTACCCCTATTTTTCTAAGTAAAAACCTAACTTGTATCCTTCTATATCGCCTTGTATCACTCTCCATCTGGCAGTTCAATGCCTCCTATATTTAGTCCCTCTTTTTGATTATTGTGATCGTTTATCCATTGATTTCCATGATTTCCTGTTATGTGTATTATTTTGTTTATTTATTTATTTTTTAGAATTAGTCTTAATTTGTTTGTTTTTGTGCTTTCCCTATTTGAGTTGCGTTGATATCAGGACGTTCTGTTTTGTGACCTTGTATTGGGCTGGTACCTGATATTATTGGTCATTCGGCCAAACAATCTCCTTTAGCATTTCTTGCAGTCTTGGTTTAGTTTTTGCAAATTCTCTAAACTTGTGTTTATCTGTAAATATCTTAATTTCTCCTTCATATTTCAGAGAGAGTTTTGCTGGATATATGATCCTTGGCTGGCAGTTTTTCTCGTTCAGTGCTCTGTATACGTCGTCCCATTCCCTTCTTGCCTGCATGGTTTCTGCTGAGTAGTCTGAACTTATTCTTATTGATTCTCCCTTGAAGGAAACCTTTCTTTTCTCCCTGGCTGCTTTTAAAATTTTCTGTTTGTCTTTGGTTTGGGCAAGTTTGATGATAATATGTCTTGGTGTTTTTCTTTTTGGATCAGTCTTAAATGGGGTTCGATGAGCATCTTGGATAGATATCCTTTCGTCTTTCATGATGTCAGGGAAGTTTTGTGTCAGGAGTTCTTCAACTATTTTCTCTGTGTTTTCTGTCCCCCCTCCCTGTTCTGGGACTCCAATCACTCGCAAGTTATCCTTCTTGATAGAGTCCCACATGATTCTTAGGGCTTCTTCATTTTTTTTAATTCTTTTATCTGATTTTTTTTCAGCTATGTTGGTGTTGTTTCCCTGGTCCTCCAGAAGTCCCAGTCTACATTCTAATTGCTCGAGTCTGCTCCTCTGAGTTTCTATTGCGTTGTCAAATTCTGTAATTTTATTGTTAATCTTTTGGATTTCTACATGCTGTCTCTCTATGGATTCTTGCAACTTATTAATTTTTCCACTATGTTCTTGAATAATCTTTTTGAGTTCTTCAACAGTTTTATCAGTGTGTTCCTTGGCTTTTTCTGCATTTATCCTAATTTCATTTGTCTTTAAGCATTCTGTAAATTAGTTTTTTATATTCTGTATCTGATAATTCCAGGATTGTATCTTCATTTGGGAAAGATTTTGATTCTTTTGTTTGGGGGGTTGGAGAAGCTGTCATGGTCAGTTTCTTTATGTGATTTGATATGGACTGCTGTCTCCGAGCCATCACTGGGAAACTAGATTTTCCAGGTAATCAGCTAAAAAAAATGCAGGCAGATCCCTATCTGAATTCTCCCTCTGGCTCCGGGTATTCGGATGTTAATGGAGCCGCCTGGGGAGGGTGGGGGAGGGATCAGAGAGCTAGGAGTGTAGCACCATAGAATATAGAGCTGAACACCGCGTTCACGCTCCGCCCCCGTCCGCCAAAATCCGTGCGGGACGGGTCCCCGGCTGGGATGCTGCTCTCCCTGCTCCGAGACCAGTCACTTCCTCCCCGGGACTTCTCCCTCAGAATATAGCCAGAGTTGTTTGTCTTACTTGGAATGACTCTTATATCTGAGATTTCCGCGGGGCACGTCGCCTATATGTACTGGCTGTGTGGAGATTGCCCCCCGGGGGGTCTGGCCTGCTGGCGTCACGGTCAGATCCTCCGCTGTCAGCCCCACCCGCAAGGTTAAGGCTCCCTTACTGGGACGGTGCACTCCCGTCTCGAAAACCAGTCGCTGCCTTCCGGGGACTCCCCGTCCCGCCAGCCGCGTCGCGCGCCGCTCTCGCGAACCGAGTGGGCTCCCCCCCCCGGGTCAGCTCAGGAGAGCGGAGCAGCTCCCGGCGCCTGAGTTGCGACTGCACATCCCGGCTGGGACGCCACTCTCCCCGCTCCAAGACCAGCCACTGCCTCCCGGGGACTTCTTCCACCGGCTGCTCCGCCACACCACCCGCGCGAACCGGCTGGGCCCGCGCGAACCGGTTGGGACTGCCCCGGGGTCAATTCAGGGGAATGTAGCTGGTTCCCGCGCTCACGCCCCGCCCGCGCCCACCAAAATCCCGGCGGGACGGCTCCCTGGCTGGGACACTGCTCTCCCTGCTCCGAGACCAGTCACTGTCTCCCGGGGACTTCTCCCACCGGCTGTGCCGCCACGCCGCCCTTGCCAACCGCCAGGTACGCTGGCTCCTGGCTCTGAAAACAATCGTCTCCCCGTATTTGTTCGTTCTCCATCTCTAAATCTGTGTTTGTTGTTCAGAGTTCGTAGATTGTTATGTATGTGATCGATTCTCTTGTATTTCCGAGTCTTTGTTGCAAGAGGGATCCGCGGTAGCGTCCACCTAGTCCGCCATCTTGGCCCCGCCTCTCAATGAATTTTTATATATGCACACAGCCATGGAACAGCCTCCACTTAGATCACAATTTAGCAAACCAGCCCAAAACCCAGTGGCTTAAAACAACAATGATTACGTTGCTCCGGAATTTGCAGTCAGAGCAGGGCTCGGCAGGGCTGGTTCCTTGGCTGCACTAGGTGAGAGCTGGGTGGTCGAAGGCTGTGAGCTGGGTCATAGGAAGGCTTACTCTCACGTCTGGAGGTTGAAGCCAGCTGTCAGCCGACGGCTCTACCAGGACTGGAACACCTACACAGACCTTTTCCAGGTGGCTCTTTGGCTTCTTCACAGTATGGTGGCTGGGTTCTAAGGCTGTGTGCCTCGAGAGAGGACCCTATGCAGTTATGGGAGCTGGTTAAACATTATGGCTTGTATTGGGTCTGCAAAAAATATGTGTTGAAATCCTAACTCCTGTACATGCAAATATGACCCTGTCTGGAAATAGGTTTTCTTCTGTCAAGTTAATGTGGTCATACCAGAATAGAGTGGGTCCTAACCCTAATCACTTCTGAGTGACAAAGAAAGTGGAATAGACACAGAGACATACACAGGGGGAAGACAGGCGCCAAAGAACTCCTGGGGCTACCAACAAAGAAAGACCTCCCCCTAGAATTACACCCTGAATTTGGACTCCTAGCCTCTTGAAACTGTGAGGTAATTTCTCTTCTTTAAAGCCACTCGTATTTTTTGTTATATCAGCACTAGATAGCTGTCTTAGTTATCTAGTGCTGCTGTAACAGACATACCACAAGTGGATGGCTTTAACGAACACAAATTTATTCTCTCACAGTTTAGGAGGCTAGAAGTTTAAATTCAGGGTGCCAGCTCTAGGGGAAGGCTTTCTCTCTCTGTTGGCTCTGGAGGAAGGTCCTTGACTCTTCTGAGCCTCCGCTCCTGGGCGATCTTTATGTGGCTTGCGGTCTTTATGTGGCTTGCGGTCTCTTCCCCTAGCTCTGCTTACTGGCTTGTTTGTTTAAATCTCTTTTATATCTCAAGAGATTGACTCAAGACACACCCTGAACTAATCCTGCCTCATTAACATAACAAAGACAACCCATTCCCAAATGGTATTATAACCATAGGCATAAAACCCAGTGCCCTCCAGTCGCTTCGACTCATAGGGACCTTATAGGACAGAGTAGAACTGCCCCATAGAGTTTCCAAGGAGCGCATGGTGGATCTGAAATGCTGACCCTTTGGTTAGCAGCCGTAGCACTTAACCACTACAGCACCAGGGTTTCTACCATAGGCATAGAGTTTAGGAATTTCAACGCATTTTTGAGGGGAACACAATTCAATCCAAGTCTCCAAGTCTAAAATCTCATCTTGTAAAGCATCTAAATCAAATATGGGTGAGGCTTTAGGTGTATTCCATCCTGGGGCAAAAAAAATTTCTCTTCATCTGTGAACCTGTGAAATCTAGAATACAAGTTAGCTGTTTCCAAAGTATAGTTGTGGAACAGGCACAAGATAGACATTTCCATTATAAATGGGAGAAATTGGGGGGGAAAAAAAAGGGGGGGGGGTAACAGGCACCAAGCAAGTCCAAAGCCCAGCAGAACAAATTACATTACCTCTCATGGCTCAAAAACAATTCTTCTCTGAGACCATCAGGGCAATGACCCCAGTCTCCAGACACTGGGTGCTGGCCACGCCCTCTAGATTCTGGGGTGGAGGCCCCTTGGCCCTGGGCTTCAACTCTGCTCCCTTGGCTTTGGGTGGCTCCATTCTGCTAGTCCATCTGAGTAGCAACCCTACCGCCATGGCCCCAGCAGGCCCCATTCTTCTGCCCCTTGGGCATGGCAGCCTCACTCCCTCTGCTTTGGGCAGTTGCCCCATCCCCCTGACATACCTTAAATGGTAGCCCCACACTCCGGAATCAGTTGGCCAAGATCTGACTCTGAAACCTAGGAGGCTGTGGCCCCCACTCTTTGAAACCAAGAAGGCCCTGCTTCCTGTGCTCCTTCCAACGGCTCTGCTGGTCCCCGAGCTGCTCCAGGGATGTTCCTTTTCTTGTAGGACAACAGATGTAGCTCCTTTGGCCTGTTCCCTGCCTATAGAATTCCAATGGGCAAGACATAAATCTCTCCTTTTGTTCTTTGTCTGTCCCCTTCAATCTAAACTGATGGGTTATCTGCTGTGGTAGTTGGTTAGATCCATCAGCCACAGGCTTAATCTCATTAGTGCAAGATTGTGTAGCCATGTCCTTGGTGAGCATTCTAGGACACATGTCCTTGGTTTGTACAACAGAATTTTCCAAATCTTTAAGTTTTGTTTTCATTTCATACAGTTCATTTTTAAGGAGAGAGAGGGACTTAAAAATAAACTGTGTGAAATGAAAACAAAACTTAAACATTTGAAAAATTCTTTTGTACAGACTAAAGACTCGTGTCCTAGAATGTTTCTCTTTGGAAACCCTGGTGGTGTAGTGGTTAAGAGCTACAGCTGCTAACCAAAAGGTCAGCAGTTCAGATCCACCAGTCGCTCCTTGGAAACCACATGGGGCATTTCTCCTCTGTCCTATAGGGTCACTATCAGTCGGAATCAACTCGACGGCAATGGGTTTGGTTTTGGCTCTTTCCTCTTGCATGTTACTATAAGCGGCAAAGAGAAACCATGTGGCCCCTTTGAGATCTTGCTTAGAAATCTCCTCACCCAGATATCCAAGTTCATCACTTACAAGTTTTATCTTCCACCAAACATTTTAACATAATTCAGACAAGTTCTTCGCCGCTGCATAAAAAGCATCACCCTTCCTCCGTTGTCCGATCACATGTTCATCGTTTTTTTTTAGAGCCTCACCAGAAGCCCATTTAACGTCCACATGTGTAGCAGCAGTCTGTTGCTGGCGTCTTATGTGTTCTCTAAGACCACAAGACTTTCCCTGTGGCTCTCCTCACTTCCTTCTGAGCCCTCACCAGAATTGCCTTTGACACCCATAATTCTACCCAACAGTCTCTTCAAGGCAGTCTAGACTTTTGTTATTACCAAAAACCAAACCCAGTGCTGTCAAGTCGATTCCGACTCATAGCGACCCTATAGGACAGAGGAGAACTGCCCCATAGAGTTTCCAAGGAGTGCCTGGTGGATTTGAACTGCCCACCTTCGGTTAGCAGCCGTAGCACTTAACCACTGCGCCACCAGGGTTTCTGCTTTAATATCAGGCACCTTAAAACTTTTCCAGCTTCCACCCGTTACCCAATTCCAAAAGCACTTCCACATTGTAGGTATCCGTTAGAGCAGCACCCCCACTTCTCAGTACCAAATACTGTCTTAGTTATCTACTGCTGCTATAACAGACGTACCACAAATGGGTGGCTTTAACAAACAGAAATTTATGTTTTCAGTTAAGGAGGCTACAAGTGTGAATTCGGGGAGCCAGCTCTAGGGAAAGGCTTTCTCTCTCTGTTGGCTCTGGAGGAAGGTCCTTGTCTCTTCTGAGCTTCTGCTCCTGGGCAATCTTCATGAGGCTTGACATCTCTCTTCCACCATCTCTGCTCGCTGGCTGGCTTGTATTAATTTCTTTTATTTCTCAAGACACACCCTATGCTAATCCTGTCTCATTTACATAACAAAGATAACCCATTCCCAAATGAGATTATAACTACAAGCATTAAAAAAAAAAAAACTTGCCTTCCAGTGGATTCCAACTTACAGCAACCCTATAGGACAGGGAAGAACTGCCTTATAGGGTTTCCAAGGAGTGGGTGCTGGATTCGAACTGCCAACCTTTTGGTTAGAAGCCTGCACCACCAGAGCTCCACCACAAGCATAGAGGTTAGGAATTACAACACATACTTCTGGCGGACACAATTCAATCCATAACAGTACCTAAGACAGTCATCTATGTTGGTCTGTTGCTTCTGTGCCTCAAGTCAGCAGGGTCCTGGTCCCTGGGTGGTGTAAATGGTGAACACAAAAGCTGCAAACAATCTAACTGACCTTCTGTAGAGGACTAGTTAAAAAAATTGCAGTATAGTCACACAATAGACTATTCTTCAACTCTAAAAAAGAACAAAATATATGTGCCAATTGCAGAGCAGTGGGTTTCTTTATATGGCCTTTCTGACCCTGGGTTTGTAATTCTCCCAAGATGGCTGGTCAGGCTGCAAGTGATTGGTCAGTTTACTACCCACCCTATGTTCGGTTGTTGTTAGGTGCTGTCCAGTTGGTTCCAACTCATAGCGGCCCCATGTACAACAGAACGAAACACTGCCCGGTCCTGTGCCATCCTCACAATCCTTATGCTTGAGCCCATTGTTGCAGCCACTATGTCAATCAATCTCGAGGGTCTGCCTCTTTTTCACTGACTCTCTGCCAAGCATGATGTCCTTCTCCAGGGACTGCTCCCTTCTGATAACATGTACAAAGTGTGTGAGACGTACTCTCACCATCCTTGCTTCTAAGGATTATTCTGGTTGTACTTCTTCCAAGACGGATTTGTTCATTCTTTTGGCGGCCCATGGTATATTCAATATTTTTCTCCAACACCACAATTCAAAGGCATCAACTCTTCTTCAGTCTTCCTTATTCATTGTCCAGCTTTCACATGCATATGATGCCATTGAAAACACCATGGCTTGACTTAGGCTCACCTTAGTCCTCAAGGTGATATCCTTGCTTTTCAATACCTTAAAGAGATCTTGTAAAGCTGATTTGCCCAACACAATGTGTCTTTTGATTTCTTAACTGCTGCTTCCATGGGTGTTGATTGTGGATCCAAGTAAAATGAAATCCTTGACAACTTCAATCTTTTCTCCGTTTATCATGATGTTGCTCATTGGCCCAGTTGTGAGGATTTTTGTTTTCCGTATGCTTGAGGTCCAATCCATACTGAAGGCTCTGGACCTTGATCTTTATCAGTTAGTGCTTCAAGTCCTCTTCGCTTTCAGCAAGCAGGGTTATGTCATCTGCATAACGCAGGTTCTAACCGAGTCTTCCTCCAGTCCTGATGCCTTGTTCGTCTTCATATAGTCCAGCTTCTTGGATTATTTGCTCAGCATACAGGTTGAATAGGTATGGTGAAAGAATACAACCCTGACACACACCTTTCCTGACTTTAAACCATGCTGTATCCCCTTGTTCTGTCCGAACAGCTGCCTCTTGATCTACATATAGGTTCCTCATGAGTGCCAATTAGATGTTCTGGAATTCCCATTCCTTGCAACGTTATCCATAATTTGTTAGGCTCCACACAGTCCAATGCTTTAGCATAGTCAATAAAACGCAGGTAAACATCCTTGTGGTGTTCTCTGCTTTCAGCCAGGATCCATCTGACATCAGCAATGATAGCCTTCATTTGACATCCTCTTCTAAATCTGGCTTGAAATTCTGGCAGTTCCCTGTCGATACACTGTTGCAACCACTTTTGAATAATTTTTGGCAAAATAGTGCTTGCGTGTAATGTTAATGATATTGTTTGATAATTTCCACATTCAGTTGGATCACCTTTCTTGGGCATAGGCATAAATATGGATCTCTTCCAGTTGGTTGGCTAGGTAGCTGTCTTCCAAATTTCTTTGCGTAGACGAGTGAGCACCTCCAGCACTGCATCCGTTTGTTGAAACATCTCCATTGGTATTCCATCAATTCCTGCAGCCTCATGTTTCCCCAGTGCCTTCAGAGCAGCTTAGACTTCCTCCTTCAGTACCATCAGTTCCCGATCATATGCTACCTCCTGAAATGGTTGAACGTTGACGAATTCTTTTTGCTGTAGTGACTCTGCGTATTCCTTCCATCTTTTCTTTGATGCGTCCTGTGTCGTTTCATATTTTTCCGGTAGAATCCTTCACTATCGCAACTCCAGGCTTGGATTTTTTCTTCAGTTATTTCAGCTTGAGAAATGCTGAGAGGTTTTCTTCCCTTTTGGTTTTCTATCTTCAGGTCTCTGCACATGTCATCATAATTGTCTTCTCGAGCAGCCCTTTGAAATCATCTGCTCAGCTCTTTTACTTCATCATTTTTTCCTTTTGCTTTAGCTACTCGACATTCAAGAGCAAATTTCAGAGTCTCTTCTGACATCCGTTTAGGTCTTTTCTTTCTCTCCTGTCCTTTTAACGACCTCTTGCTTTTTTTTTTAAATAATTTTTATTGTGCTTCAAGTGAAAGTTTCCAAATCAAGTCAGTCTCTCACACAAAAACTTATATACACCTTGCTACATACTCCCAATTACTCTCCCCCTAATTGAGACGGCCCGCTCCCTCCCTCCACTCTCTCTTTTCGTGTCCATTTCGCCGGCCTCTAACCCGCTCTACTCTCTCATCTCCCTTCCAGGCAGGAGACGCTAACATAGTCTCAAGTGTCCGCCTGATCCAAGAAGGTCCCTTCTCACCAGCATCCCTCTCCAACCCATTGTCCAGTCCAATCCATGCCTGAAGAGTTGGCTTCAGGAATCGTTCCTGTCCTGGGCCAACAGAAGGCCTGGGGGTGATGACGACCGTAGTCCTTCTAGTCTCAGTCAGACCCTTACGTCTGGTCTTTTTATGAGAATTTGGGGTCTGCATCCCACTGCTCTTCTGCTCCCTCAGGGGTTCTCTGTTGTGCTCCCTGTCAGGGCAGTCATCAGTTGTGGCCGGGCACCAACTAGTTCTTCTGGTCTCAGGATGATGTAGGTCTCTGGTCCATGTGGCCCTTTCTGTCTCTTGGGCTCATATTTACCTTGTGTCCTTGGTGTTCTTCATTCTCCTTTGCTCCAGGTGGGTTGAGACTCATTGATGCATCTGAGATGGCTGCTTGCTAGTGTTTAAGGTCCCAGATGCCACTTTTCAGAGTGGGATGCAGAATGTTTTCTTAATAGATTTTATTATGCCAAAAGACTTAGATGTCCCGTAAAACCATGGTCCCCAAACCCCTGCCCATGCTATGCTGGCCTTTGAAGCATTCAGTTTATTCAGGAAACTTCGTTGCTTTTGGTTTAGTCCAGTCATGCTGACCTCCCCTGTATTGTGTGTTGTCTTTCCCTTCACCTGAAGTAATTCTTACCTACTATCTAGTGAATTAGATAGTAATTGGGCTGGGTTATCTAATTAGTGAAGACCCCTCTCCCACCCTCCCTCCCTCCCCCCTCTCGTAACCACAAAAGAATGTTTTCTTCTCAGTTTAAGCTATTTCTCAAGTTCTTATACTAGTGGTCTTATACAATATTTGTCCTTTTGCATCTGACTAAACTCTGTCCTGTTGTAATTTCACTCAGCATGATGCCTTCCAGATTCTTCCATGTTATGCCATGTTTCACAGATTCATCACTGTTCTTTATCGATGGATAGTATTCCATTGTGTGAAGATACCATAATTTATCCATTCATCCGTTGATGGGCATCTTGGTTGCTTCCATCTTTTTGCTATTGTAAACAGTGCTGCAATGAACATGGGTGTGCATATATCTGTTTGTGTAAAGGCTCTTATTTCTCTAGGATATATTCTGAGGAGTGGGATTGCTGGATCGTATGGTAGTTCTATTTCAAGCTTTTTAAGGAAGTGCCAAATCGATTTCCAAAGTGGTTGTACCATTTGACATTCCCACCAGCAGTGTGTAAGTGTTCCAAACTCTCCGCAGCCTCTCCAACATTTATTATTTTGTGTTTTTTTGGATTAATGCCAGCCTCGTTGGAGTAAGATGAAATCTCATTGTAGTTTTGATTTGCATTTCTCTAATGGCTACTGAACGTGAGCATTCCCTCATGTATGTGTTAGCTACCTGAATGTCTTCTTTAGTGAAGTGTCTGTTCATATCTTTTGCCCATTTTTTAATTGGGTTATTTGTCTTTTTGTAGTTGAGATTTTGCAGTACTATGTAGATTTTAGAGATCAGGTGCTGATCAGAAATATCATAGCTAAAAACTTTTTCCCAGTCTGTAAGTAGTCTTTTTACTCTCTTGGTGAAGTCTTTAGATGAGCATAGCTATTTGATTTTTAGGAGCTCCCAGTTAATCTGGTTTTTCTTCTGCATTCTTAATAATGTTTTGTACACTGTTTATGCCATGTATTAGGGCTCCTAACGTTGTCCCTATTTTTTCACCCATGATCTTTATCATTTTAGATTTTACGTCTTTGTTCCATTTTGAGCTCGTTTTTGTGCATGGAGTGAATTATGGGTCTTGTTTCATTTTTTTTGCAGATGGATATCCAGTTATGCCAGCACCATTTGTTAAAAAGACTGTCTTTCCCCCATTTAAGTGTTTTGGGGCCCTTGTCAAATATCAACTGCTCATATGTGGATGGATTTATGTCTGGATTCTCAATTCTGTTGCATTGGTCTATGTATCTGTTGTTGTAGCAGTACCAGGCTCTTTTGACTACTGTGGCTGTATAATAGGGTCCTAAGGTCAGGTAGAGTAAGGCCTCCCACTTTGTTAGTCTTTTTCAGTAATGCTTTACTTATCCAGGCCTTCTTTCCCTTCCACATGAAGTTGGTGATTTGTTTCACCATCTCATTAAAGAATGTCGTCGGAATTTGGATCGCAATTGCATTAAATGTATAGATCGCTTTTGGTAGAATAGACATTTTTATACTGTTAAGTCTCCCTATCCATGAGCAAGGTATGTTTTTCCACTTATGTAGGTCTCTTTTGGTTTCTTACAGAAGTGTACTGTAGTTTTCTTTGTATAAGTCTTCTCCATCTCTGGTAAGATTTATTCCTAAGTATTTTATCTTCCTGGGGGCTACTGTAAATGGCATTGATTTGGTGATTTCCTCTTCGGTGTTCTTTTTGTTGGTGTACAGGAATCCAACTGATTTTTGTATGTTTACCTTGTATCCCGATACTCTGCTGAACTCTTCTAATAGTTTCAGTAGTTTTATGGAGGATTCTTTAGGGTTTTCTGTGTATAAGATCATGTCATCTGCAAATAGATATAATTTTACTTCTTCCTTGCCAATCTGGATGCCCTTTATTTCTTTGTCTAGCCTAATTGCTCTGGCTAGGACCTCCAGCACAATGTTGAATAAGAGTGGTGATAAAGGCCATCCTTGTCTGGTTCCCAGTCTCAGGGGGAATGCTTTCAGGCTGTCTCCATTTAGGATGATGTTGGCTGTTGGCTCTGTATAAAAGCCCTTTATTGTATTGAGGAAGTTCCCTTCTATTGCTATTTTGCTGAGAGTTTTTATCATGAATGGGTGTTGGACTTTGTCAAATGCCTTTTCTGCAGCAATTGTTAAAATCATGTGGTTCTTGTCTTTTGTTTTATTTATGTCATGGATTACATTAATTGCTTTTCTAATGTTGAACCATCCCTGCATACCTCGTATGAATCCCACTTGGTCGTGGGGAATTATTTTTATGATATGTTGTTGAACTCTGTTGGCTAGAATTTTGTTGAGGATTTTTGCAGTGCAATCAAGTCGATTCATGAGGGATATAGGTCTGTAATTTTCTTTTTTAGTGGTGTCTTTACCTGGGCTTGGTATCAGGGATATGGTGGCTTCACAGAATGAGTTGGGTAGTATTCTTTCCTTTTCTATGCTCTGAAATACCTTTAGTAGTAGTGGTGTTAACTCTTTTTTGAACGTTTGGTAGAACTCTGCAATGAAGCTCTCAGGCCCAGGGGTTTTCTTTGTTGGGAGTTTTTCAATTACCTTTTCAATCTCTTCTTTTGTTTTGGGTCTATTTAGTTGTTCTACCGCTGTTTCTGTTAGTTCAGGTAGGTAGTGTGTTTCTAGGAATTCATCCCTTTCTTCTAGGTTTTCAAATTTGTTAAGAGTACAATTTTTCAAAGTAATCTGATATGATTCTTTAAATTTCATTTGGGTCTGTGGTGATATCGTCCATCTCATTTCTTATTCAGATTATTTGCTTTCTCTCCTTTTTTTCTTTTCTCAGTTTGGCCAATGGTTTATTAATTTTGTTAATTTTTTCATAGAACCAGCCCTTGGTCTTGTTGATTCTTTCAATTGTTCTTCTGTTTTCTATTTCATTTAGTTCTGCTCTAATTTTTATTATTTGTTTTATTCTGGTGCCTGAGAGTTTCTTTTGTTGCTCTCTTTCTGTTTGTTCACGTTGTAGGGATAATTCTTTGATATTGGCCCTTCTTTTTGTATGTGTGAATTTATTGATATAAATTCATCTCTAAGCACTGCTTTCACTGTGTCCCAAAGGTTCTGATAGCAAGTGTTTTCATTCTTATTAGATTCTATGCATTTCTTTATTCCCTCCTTAATGTCTTCTATAATCCAGTCTTTTTTGAGCAGGGTATTGTTCAGTTTCCAAGTGTTTGATTTCTTTTGCCTGCTTTTTCTGTTATTGATTTCCAGTTTTATGGCCTTATGGTCAGAGAAGATGCTTTGTAATATTTCAGTGTTTTGGATTCTGCTAAGGCTTGCTTTATGACCTAATATGTGGTCTATTCTAGAGAACGTTCCATGTGCACTAGAAAAGAAAGTATACTTGGTTGCTGTTGGGTGGAGTGTTCTGTATATGTCTATGAGGTCAAGTTGGTTGACTGTGGCATTTAGATCTTCTGAATCTTTATTGAGCTTCTTTCTGGATGTCCTGTTCTTCACCGAAAGTGGTGTGTTGAAGTCTCCTACTACTATTGTGGAGCTGTCTATGTCACTTTTCAATGCTGATAGAGTTTGTTTTATGTATCTTTCAGCCCTGTCACTGGGTACATAAATATTTAATATGGTTATATCTTCTTGGCATATTGCCCCTTTAATCATTATACAGTGTCCTTCCTTATTCTTTCTGATGGATTTAACTTTAAAGTCTATTTTGTCAGAAATTAATATTGCCAGTCCTGCTCTTTTTTGATTTTTTGTTGTTTGCTTGATATATTTTTTTCCATCCTTTGAGTTTTAGTTTGTTTGTGTCTCTAAGTCTAATGTGTGTCTCTTGTAGGAAGGATATAGATGGATCTTGTTTTTTAATCCATTCTGCCACACTCTTGTCTCTTTATTGGCGCATTTAGTCCATTTACATTCAGGGTAATTATGGATAGGTATGAATTTAGTGCTATCATTTTGATGGCTTTTTGTGTGTGTTGTTGACAGTTTCTTTTTCCCACTTGATTTGATGTGCTGAGTAGATTTTCTTTATATATTGTCCTTTCCTCATATTTGTTGTTGTTGATTTTGTTTCTGCTGAGTCTGTATTTTTCCCTTGTATTTTATTTTGATGAGTAGGACAGTTTGTCTCCTTTGTGGTTACCTCATTATTTACCTCCATTTTTCTAGATTTAAAACTAATTTTTATTTCTTTGTATCACCATATCTTCCTCTCCATATGGAAGGTATATGATTACATTTCTTAGTCCCTCTTTATTGTTTTAATATTGTCTTCTTTTATATAATAACATCACTATTACCCTGTTTTGAGCTTTTTTTTTTTTTTTTTTTGAATAATCTTGCTTTGTTTTTTTGGGTTTCCCTGTCTGGGTTGACTTCCGGTTGCTCTGCCCAGCGTTCTAGTCTTGGGTTGATACCTGATATTATTGATCTTCTAACCAAAGAACACCCTTTAGTATTTCTTGTAGTTTTGGTTTGGTTCTTACGAATTCCCTCAACTTCAGTTTACCTGGAAATGTCCTAATTTCGCCTTCATATTTAAGAGACAGTTTTGCTGGATATATGATTCTTGTCTGGCAGTTTTTATCATTCCATTTTTTAAATATGTCATCCCATTGCCTTCTTCCTGCATGGTTTCTGCCAAGTAGTCTGAGCTTATTCTTATGGGCTCTCCTTTGTAGGTGACTTTTCATTTCTCCCTAGCTGCTCTTAAAATTCTCTCTTTATCTTTGGTTTTGGTTAAGTTTGATTATAATATGTCTTGGTGACTTTCTTTTAACATCTACCTATGTGGAGTTCGATGAGCATCTTGGATAGATATCTTCTCATCTTTCACAATATCAGGGAAGTTGTCTGCCAACAAATCTTCAACAATTCTCTTTGTATTTTCTGTTATCCTTCCCTGTTCTGCTACTCCAATCACTCGTAGGTTATTTCTCTTGATAGAGTCCCACATGATTCTTAAGGTATCGTCTTTTTTTTTTTTTAATTCCTCTATCTGATTTTTCATCACATATATTAGTGCCAAGTGATTTATGTTTGAGTTCAGGAATTCTGGCTTCTACTTGCTCAATTCTGCTCCTCTGACTTTCTATTGAGTTCTCTACTTCTGTAATTTTATACGTAATGTTCTGAATTTCTGATTGTTGTCTGTCTATGGATTTTTCCAGCTTATTAAATTTTTCATTATGTTCCTGAATAAGCTTCCTAATTTCTTCAGTTGCTTTATCCGTGTGTTCCTTG
This sequence comes from Elephas maximus indicus, assembly GCF_024166365.1. Taxonomy (NCBI): domain Eukaryota; kingdom Metazoa; phylum Chordata; class Mammalia; order Proboscidea; family Elephantidae; genus Elephas; species Elephas maximus. Next base: position 2,332,229 of record NC_064846.1, read on the forward strand.
GCTTGTTCTGCATATTGCCTCATTTCCTTCCTGATGTCTTGAAGGGTTCTGTATATTAATCTCTTGTATTCTGCCTCTGGTAATTCCAGGAATGCACTTTCATCTAGTAGATCCCTGGATTCTTTGTTTTGAGAGCCTGTTGAGGTGATCGTGGTCTGTTTCTTTATGTGACTTGATATTGACTGTTGTCTCTGAACCATCCATAAATTATTGTATTACTTTTTGCTTGCTTACTGTGTCGTAACTTCTTGCTTTGTTTTGTTTTGATACACCCAAATGTGTTGCTTGAGTGAGCTACCTTGATTGTTTTCGCCTTTGGACCTCTGACGTCCTGTCCTGAGATGGCTAGAGCTGTTATCATGTATATCAGTCTAGGAGTCCATTCCCTTCTCTTGTATGAATTCAGCTCAGGTGTCCAGGTAGCTGATCATCAAGTGTGTGGTACAGGCTCTGTCCTACAGTCATAGAGGGGCAGGGGTGATTAGTTTAGGTACCGGTATCTGATTACAACAGGGGGTCACGCTCTGAACAAGGCAGGGGGCTGAGAACTGACCCCCAAGTGTCTCTGAGGAAAGCACATCCCTGTTGCCTAGAGCGTGCAGGTGGGTGGGTTCTGCAGACGGACCATGGCCACCCAAAGTTTTTGGTTGTAAGGACTGGGAGGTACCAGTTATTGTTGGACCCCTGTCATGGATGGCTGGGTGACCTGAGTGGAGCTCCTGGTCCTTAGGTCCCTGATGTAGTTAGGTGAGGAACTTGTTTAATAGGCAAAACAATGTCAAACATCAAACACCCACCTCTCCACCGCACAGCTGACATGGTTGTAGTCTGCCAACAAGGGCCTATTCTCCGGAAATAGGCCCACACTGGTCCATGCTGATGGGAAAGGTGCTCAAAGTCCACGGACCGTTTATGCCTGGACAGGAGCCACTTCTGTCCTGAGCTCCCCTGGTTAGTGGAGCTGGCAAATTATCTTTTCCCCCAGTTGCAAATTTTTTCCTTCTCCAAGGCCGGGAGGATGGCTCTAGGTGTTCAACAGGGCCGATCTCAAGCCCAGGGAATTCAGCTGTTTAAGCCAGCTTGGGGGTAGGGGGGTGGGGGCGTGGTAAAATATCGGCAAGTACTTAGCTTTGGCCAAGAGCGCCCTTCTCCTCAGGTCCCGGAGGTGTGAGTGGGCTATGTGGCTGCTGCTTCTCCCTGAGGAAACTGCGTTCTCCTCAGGTCCCGGAGGTGTGAGTGGACTGTGTGGCTGCTGCTTCTCTCTGAGGAAACTGCGGCCGAATGCTAGTACCAGGCCGCTGCCGCTGCCACCGCTCTCAGGAATGGTGCCTAAGGGCTCCCCACGATTCAGGTCCAGTAACTCCTCTCTGCTTCTGAACAGTCTCTTCCTCCCCCTGACCCTCAGTTCGTTTTCTAACCTTGCCTTTGAAGCTCAGGGCTCCCAGCTTGTCACAAATATACTCATTTCACTTATTTTTTCAGGTCTTTGTTGTAAAGAGGGCTCACTGGAAGCATCTGTCTATTGCACCATCTTGGCTCACCTCTTGCTTTCTTTATGTATGATGTCCTTGATGTCATTCCACAACTCATCTGGTCCTCCTTCACTGGTATTTAACGCATCAGATCTATTCTTGAGATGATCTCTAAATTCAGGTGGAACATATTCAAGGTCGTACTTTGGCTGTTGTGGACTTGTTCTGATTTCTTCAGTTTCAATTTGAGGTTGCATATGAGTAATTGATGGTCTGATCCACACTCTGCCCCTGGCCTTGTTCTGACTGATGATATTGAGCTTTACCATTGTCCCTTTCCACAGATGTAGTCAATTTCATTCCTGTGTATTCCATCTGGCAAGGCCCATGTGTAGAGACGCCATTTATGTTTGTGAAAGAAGGTATTTGCGATGAAGAAGTTGTTCGTCTTGCAAAATTCTATCATGCAGTCTGCAGTACTGTTTCTATCACCAAGGCCATATTTTCCAACGACCTGTCCTTCTTCTCTGTTTCCAACTTTCGCATTCCAGTCACCAGTAATTATCAATGGGTCTTGACTGCATGGCCGATCAATTTCAGACTGCAGCAGCTGATAAAAATCTTCTATTTCTTCATCCTTGGTCCTAGTGGTTGGTGCGTAAATTTGAATAATAGTTGTATAAACTGGTCTCTCTTGTAGGCGTATGTATGTTATCCTATCACTGACAGCCTTGTACTTCAGGATAGATCTTGAAATATTCTTTTTTTTTAAAATAATTTTTATTGTGCTTTAAGTGAAAGTTTACAAATCAAGTCAGTCTGTCACATATAAGCTTATATACACCTTACTCCATACTCCCATTTACTCTCCCCCTAATGAGTCAGCCCACTGCCTCCTTCCAGTCTCTCCTTTCGTGACCGTTTTGCCAGTTTCTAACCGTCTCTACCCTCCTATCTCCCCTCCAGACAGGAGATGGAACACAGTCTCAAGTGTCTACCTGATACAAGTAGCTCACTCTTCATCAGCATCTCTCTCCAACCCATTGTCCAGTCCCTTCCATGTCTGATGAGTTGTCTTCGGGAATGGTTCCTGTCCTGGGCCAACAGAAGGTTTGGGGACCATGACCGCTGGGATTCTTCTAGTCTCAGTCAGACCGTTAAGTCTGGTCTTTGTATGAGAATTTGGAGTCTGCATTTTTTTTTATCCCACTGTTTGTTCTCCTCCTCCCTCAGGGGTTCTCTGTTGTGCTCCCTGTCAGAGCAGTCATCGGTTGTGGCCGGGCACCATCTAGTTCTTCTGGTCTCAGGACGATGTAAGTCTCTGGTTCACGTGGCCCTTTCTGTCTCTTGGGCTCATAGTTATCGTGTGACCTTGGTGTTCTTCATTCTCCTTTGATCCAGGTGGGTTGAGACCAATTGATGCATCTTAAGATGGCCGCTTGTTAGTATTTAAGACCCCAGACGCCACATTTCAAAGTGGGATGCAGAATTTTTCATAATAGTATTATTTTGCCAATTGACTTAGAAGTTCCCTTAAGCCATAGTCCCCAAACCCCCGCCCTTGCTCCACTGACCTTTGAAGCATTCAGTTTATCCGGAAATTTCTTTGCTTTTGGTCCAGTCCAGTTGAGCTGACCGTCCGTGTATTGAGTATTGTCCTTCCCTTCACCTAAAGGAGTTCTTATCTACTAACTAATCAGTAAATAACCCTCTCCCACCCTCCCTCCCTCCCCGCCTCGTAACCACAAAAGAATGTTTTCTTCTCAGATTAAACTATTTCTCAAGTTCTTATAATAGTGGTCTTATACAATATTTATCCTTTCGCAACTGACTAATTTCACTCAGCATAATGCCTTCCAGGTTCCTCCATGTTATGAAATGTTTCACAGATTGCTCACTGTCCTTTATCGATGAGTAGTATTCCATTGTGTGAATATACCATAATTTATTTAACCATTCATCCGTTGATGGACACCTTGGTTGCTTCCAGCTTTTTGCTATTGTAAACAATGCTGCCATAAACATGGGTGTGCATATATCTGTTCGTGTAAAGGCTCTTATTTCTCTAGGTTATATTCCGAGGAGTGGGATTTCTGGGTTGTATGGTAGTTCTATTTCTAACTTTTTAAGAAAATGCCAGATAGATTTCCAAAGTGGTTGTACCATTTTACATTCCCACCAGCAGTGTATAAGAGTTCCAGTCTCTCCGCAGCCTCTCCAACATTTATTATTTTGTGTTTTTTGGATTAATGCCAGCCTTGTTGGAGTGAGATGGAATCTCATCGTAGTTTTAATTTTCATTTCTCTAATGGCTAATGATCGAGAGCATTTTCTGATGTATCTGTTAGCTGCCTGAATATCTTCTTTAGCGAAGTGTCTGTTCATATCCTTTGCCCACTAACACAACCACCACCCCTTCTCCTTCATTAACATTATAGAAGCAGGATTTACAACATACAGGAAAATCACACAATACCAGGAATCATGGCCCAGCCAAACTGATACACACATTTTTGGGGGGTGTGGGGTGGGGGATGTAATTCAATCCATGACATTTCGCCATTCTAATAGGTGTGAAATGTCTAATGTGGACATTTCATATAAATGGAATCTTAAACTATGTGGTCTTTTGTGACTGGCTTCGTTCACTCAGAATCATGTCTTCAAGGTTCATCCATGTTGTAGCATGTGTCCCTAGGTCCTATTCTATGGTATGGATGCATCGATGTTTATGCATTCATGAGTTGAATTTCCTTAATGACTAACATTGTTGAGTATTAGTTCACTTGCTCATTGGCCATTTGTATATCCCCTTTTATGAAGGTGTTGTTGTTGTTAGGTGTTGTTGAGTCGATTCCGACTCATAGAGACCCTATGCACAAGAGAACGAAACACTGCCCGGTCTTGCACCATCCTTACAATTGTTGTTATGCTTGAGCTCATTATTGCAGCCACTGTGTCAATCCACCTCGTTGAGGGTCTTCCTCCTTTCTGCTGACCCTGTACTCTGCCAAGCATGATGTCCTTCTCCAGGGACTGATCCCTCCTGACAACATGTCCAATATACGTAAGACGCAGTCTCGTCATACTTGCCTGTAAGAAGCATTCTGGTTGCACTTCTTCCAAGACAGATTTGTTCGTTCTTTTGGCAGTCTGTGGTATATTCAATATTCTTCGCCAACGCCACAATTCAAAGGCGTCAACTCTTCTTCAGTCTTCCTTATTCATTGTCCAGCTTTCACATGCATATGACGCAACTGAAAATTCCATGCCTTGGGTCACAGGCACCTTAGTCTTCAGGGTGACATCTTTGCTCTTCAACACTTTGAAGAGGTCCTTTGCAGCAGATTTACCCAATGCAATGCATCTTTTGATTTCTTGACTGCTGCTTCCATGGCTCTTGATCGTGGATCCAAGTAAAATGAAATCCTCGACAACTTCAATCTTTTCTGCGTTTATCATGATGTTGCTCATTGGTCCAGTTGTGAGGATTTTTGTTTTCTTTATGTTGATGTGCAATCCGTACTGAAGGCTGCGGTCTTTGATCTTCATTAGTAATTACTGTGCTTCAAGTCCTCTTCACTTTCAGCAAGCAAGGTTGTGTCATCTGCATAACGCATGTTCTTAGTGAGTCTTCCTCCAATCCCGATGCCCTGTTCTTCTTCATATAGTCCCCAGCCCAGTGCTGTCGAGTCGATTCCGACTCATAGATATAGTCTAGCTTCTGGTATTATTTGCTCAGCATACAGATTAAATAGGTATGGTGAAAGAATACAACCCAGACGCACACCTTTCCTGACTTTTAACCAATCAGTATCCCCTTGTTCTTTCCAAACAACTGCCTCTTGATCTATGTAAAGGTTCCTCAGGACCACAATTAAGTGTTCTGGAATTCCCATTCTTCGCAATGTTATCCATAGTTTGTTATGATCCACACAGTTGAATGCCTTTGCATAGTCAATAAAACACAGGTAAACATCTTTCTGGTATTCTCTGCTTTCAGCCAGGATCCATCTGACATCAGGAATGATATCCTTGGTTCCTTGTCCTCTTCTGAAACCAGCCTGAATTTCTGGCAGTTCCCTGTCGATATACTGCTTCAGCCGTTTTTGAATGATCTTCAGCAAAATTTTGCTTGCATGTGATATTAATGGTATTGTTCTATAATTTCCACATTCGGTTGGATCACCTTTCTTGGGAATAGGCATAAATATGGATCTATTCCAGTCAGTTGGCCAGGCAGCTGTCTTCCATATTTCTCGGCATAGACGAGTGAGCACCTCCAGCGCTGCATCTGTTTGTTGAAACATCTCAATTGATATTCCATCAATTCCTGGAGCCTTGTTTTTCGCCAATGCCTTCAGAGCAGCTTGGACTTCTTCCTTCAGTACCATCAGTTCCTGATCATATGCCACCTCTTGAAATGGTTGAACATCGACTAGTTCTTTTTGGTATAATGACTCTTTGTATTCTTTCCATCTTCTTTTGAAGATGCTTCCTGTGTTGTTTAATATTTTCCACGGAACCCTTCACTATTTCAACTCGAGGATTGAATTTTTTCTTCAGTTCTTTCAGCTTGAGAAATGCCGAGCGTGTTCTTCCCTTTTGGTTTTCCATCTCCAGCTCTTTGCACATGTCATTATAATACTTCAGTTTGTCTTCTCGAGAGGCCCTTTGAAATCTCCTGTTCGGTTCTTTTACTTCATCAGTTCTTCCTTTTGCTTTAGCTGCTCGACCTTCGAGAGCAGGTTTCAGAGTCTCCTCTGACATTCATCTTTTTCTTTTCTTTCTTTCCTGTCTTTTCAACAACCTCTTGCTTTCTTCGTGGATGATGTCCTTGATGTCATTCCACAACTCGTCAGGTCTTCGGTCACTAGTGTTCAATGTGTCAAATCTGTTCTTCAGATGGTCTCTGAATTCAGGTGGGATATACTCAAGGTTATATTTTGGCTCTCGTGGACTTGCTCTGATTTTCTTCAGTTTCAGCTTGAACTTGCATATGAGCAATTGATGGTCTGTTCCACAGTCGGCCCCTGGCCTTGTTCTGACTGATGATATTGAGCTTTTCCATGGTCTCTTTCCACAGATGTAGTCAATTTGATGTCTGTGCATCCTACCTGGCAAGGTCCATGTGTATAGTCACCGTTTGTGTTGGTGAAAGAAGGTATGTGCAATGAAGAAGTCGTTGGTCTTGCAAAATTCTGTCATTCGATCTCGGGCATTGTTTCTGTCACCAAGGCCATATTTTCCAACTACTGACCCTTCTTCTTTGTTTCCAACTTTCGCATTCAAATCGCCAGTAATTATCAATGGGTCTTGATTGCATGGCCGATCAATTTCAGACTGCAGCAGCTGATAAAAATCTTCTGTTTCTTCATCTTTGGCCCTTGTGGTTGGTGCGTAAATTTGAATAATAGTCGTATTAACTGGTCTTCCTTGGAGCTATATGGATATTATCCTATCTCTGACTGTTATACTTCAGGATAGATCTTGATGTGTTCTTTTTGACGGTGAATGCAACACCATTCCTCTTCAAGTTGTCATTGCCAGCATAGTAGACTATGTGATTGTCTAGTTCCAAATGGCCAATACCTGTCCATTTCAGCTTACTAATGTCTAGGTTACCGATGTCTATGCATTCCATTTCACCTTTGACGATTTCCAATTTTCCTGGACTCATACTTCGTACATTCCAGGTTCATATTATTAATGGATGTTTGCACCTGTTTCTTCTCATTTTGAGTTGTGCCACATCAGCAAATGAAGGTCCCGAACGCTCTACTCCATCCACGTCATTAAGGTTGACTCTACTTTGAGGAGCCAGCTCTTCCCCAGTCATTTTTTGAGTGCCTTGCATCCTGGGGGGCTCATCTTCCTGCACCATATCAGAGAATGTTCTGCTGCTATTCATAAGGTTTTCAGTGGCTAATGCTTTTCAGAAGTAGACTGCTGGGTCCTTCTTCCTAGTCTGTCTTAGTCTGGAAGCTCAGCTGAAACCTGTCCTCCATGGGTGACCCTGCTGGTATCTGAATACCGGTGGTATAGCTTCCAGCATCACAGCAACACAGAAGCCCCCAGAGTATGACAAACTGACAAGACACGTTTATGAAGGTGTATTAAGATCTTTTGCTTAGTATTTAAGCAGGCTGTCTTTTTCTTACTTATTTGCAGTATTTCTTTGCATATTGTGGTTACCAGTCTTTTATTTGGGTTGTAAACATTTGCCATTCTGTGGTTTGCCTTGTTACTCTCTTGATGTCTTTTGATTAATAAAATAGGTCTTAATTTTAGTGAAGTCCAATTTATCAGTCTTTTCTTTTAGGGTTAGTTGTTTGTCCACCTTCTGGCTATTATGAATAATGCCATATTAGTGTGGGCAGTTCCTGGCCTCTCTATTCTGTTACATTAGTCTGCAGCAATACCACACTGGCTTAATTACCACAGCTTTATAGTAAGTCTTGATTTCCGTTAGTTTATGGATTGAATGGTGTCCTTCAAGAAGATGTTTAGGTCCTAACCCCAGTACCTGTGAACAGGACCTTGCTTGGAAGTGAGGTCTTTGAAGATGTTGTCAGTTAACAGGAGGTTATACCAGAGTAGGGTGGGTCCTAATCCCATCTGAGTGGTGTCCTTATAAAAGGGGAGAACAGACTGGAAGAGATACAATGGAGGGAATGCAAATTTGGGGTTGCTTCAGGCTGGAAAGGCGTTTAAGGGGAGAATGGGGAGTGGCTGCTAACTAGATTCTGGTGACTCCAAAAGTATTAAAAGACATTGAATTGCACACTTTAAACAGGTGAACCTAATGGTATGTGAATTATATCTTACTAAGGCTGTTAAAAAACAAACCCACCATGCTTGCCCCTAAACCAAAACACGTTGTATTTTTTTTTAAAGCTGTTAAAAAACAAACCCAGCACGCTTGCCCCTAAACCAAAACACATTGTATCGAGTCGGTTCTAACTCATAGCCACCCCTATAGGAGAGAGTAGAACTGCCCTATGGGGTTTCCAAGGAGCGGTTGATGGATTTGAACTGTCAGTCTCTTGGCTAGCAGTCCAGCTCTTAACCACTACACCAGCAGGGCTCTGTGCTAGGCCTAGTCCTCTTAATAAATCAGGGCTTTAAACCCTTAGTTTCGGTTGGAACCCTTGCTGAGAATTTGCCTCTCCACCCCAGATGTACTGAATCACAGTCTACAGTTTAACAAGATCCCCAGGTGATTCTTATTTATAATAAATTTTGAGAATCACTGCTCTACTAGCGGAAACCCTGGAAGCGTCGTGGTTAAGAGCTAAGCCTGCTAACCAAGAGGTCGGCAGTTCAGATCCACCAGATGCTGCTTGGAAACCCTATGAGGCAGTTCTATTCTGTCCTATAGTGTCGCTGTGAGCAGGGATCAACTTAATGGCAATAGGTTTTTTTTGGCCCTTACTGGTGGTTTTTAGAATTGGACCCTAGCCGGGGGCATTAGCATCACCTTGGACCTTCTTAGAAATGCAGATTTTCAGCAGGGGTTCAAACCGGGATGAACTTGTTTGAAGGTCTGTAATGAACACATGTAAAGAGGCTCATAGTCCCCCCCGTCTGTGTCTTAGGGGAGAATGCAGGAGTATATTCTTATTTAAGGTGTTTCTGCGAACTTGCTGAATTCCTGGTGGCATAGTGGTTAAGAGCTATGGCTGCTAACCAAAAGGTCAGTAGTTTGAATCCACCAGGCACCCCTTGGAAACGCTACGGGGCAGTTCTACTCTGGGTCGCTATGAGTCAGAATCCACTCAACCGCAACAGCAACCAAGTTTGGTTTCATTTATTTATTTATTTTTGGTTATGCTCTGGGGCCCATAGGTTTTGGTGATGTTTGTGGGAGGAGTAAAACTCAGCAAACAGCTGACAATGGGTGTTTTCTCATATCCTTTAATGTCTCCAATTGTAATGTTATCCTCTGGTTATTTTTTGACCTTATTTTCTGCCAAGAAATAGTCATTTCAGTACTAAGGAAAGAAGGAAGGAATGGAAGGAGGGAGAGAAGGAAAGAGAGAGGGGAAGAAAGAAAGAGATTTCAGAGGGAAGAAGAGACCTGCAGGAAGGCAGGAAGAGCCCCAGAAAGGGTAGGTATGTAGGGAAGAGTGTGGTAAGAGTGTGAAGATGGTCTGAAGTCAGGGGAAAAGGAAGGAACAAAGGACAGAAGGGAGGCTGGGATAGAAGACAAATGGTAAGACAGTACTCTTAAACGCAACTATATCAGTAAATACATTAAAATGTAAATGGATAAAACACACAGATTGCCAAAAACTGCATTAAAGAAAAAAATATGCTACTTAGAAGAGATACATTTTATTTTTTAAAACATCTTTATTGCTGGTATAGTCGACATATAATAAACCCCACATGAAGGGTTTGAGAAGTTTTGACATATGTCTGTGAAACCATTGCCACAATCTAGATAAGGAACATATCCATCATCCCAAAAGTCTCCTTCTGCCCCTTTGCAATCCCTCCCTTCGGCCCCGCCCTCCTCTCACCCCAGGCAACCACTGATCTGCTCTCTGTCTCTGTACATTAGCTTGCTTTTCCTAGAAGCGTATGTAAATGGTTCCTACTTTAGGTATGCTGGTTCTGTCCGGCGTCACTCCCTGCTGTAGTGTGTAGCAATAGCTTATTCCCTTCTATTGCTGAGTAGTGTTCTCTTGTATGCATATACAAGTTGTTTATCCACCTACCTATAGTGAATATCTCGATGAACACTCCTGTGGGAGTCTGTGTGTGGACATACGTTTTCATTTCTCTTGGGTAAATCCCTAGAAGTGGAATTGCTGGGTCATATGGTTACCCCCAAAAAGTGTATGGAAACCCTGGTGGCATAGTGGTTAAGTACTATGGCTGCTAACCAAAGCGTTGGCAGTTTGAATCCGCCAGGCACTCCTTGGAAACTCTATGGGGCATTTCTACTCTGTCCTATGGGGTCGCTATGAGTCCGAATCGACTCGATGGTAATGGGGTTTTTTTTTTTTCGTATGGTTAAGTGTATGGTAACTTTTTAAGACACTGCCAAACTGTTTTCCAAAGGGGCTGTACCATTTGCCATTCCCACAAGCAATGTATGGCGTTCTAATTGTTCCACAATTTATATGGAAATGCTAAGAACCTAGAATTGCTTTAACAATCTTGAAGAAGAAATTGGAGGGCATATTAGTGTCTTGGGGCTGCCACAACAATATACACAAAGGAGTGGCTTTAAACAACAGAAATTTATTGTCTCACAGTTCTGGACATTAGGAGTCCAAATTCAGGGTGTTGGCAGGGCCCTGCTCTTTCTGAAGGCTCTAGGGGGAGGTCCTTCTTGTCTCTTCCAGCTTTCAATAGTCCCAGGTGTTCCTTGGCTACTAGCCAAGAAGTTGACGGTTCAAATCCACCAAGGGCTCCTTGGAAACCCTATGGGGCAGTTCTACTCTCTCCTATAGGGTGGCTATCAGTTGGAACCGACTCGACACAATGGGTTTTGGTTTAGGGGCAAGCACACCGGGTTTCCTTTTTAACAGCTTTAGTAAGATATAATTCACATACCATTAGGGTCACCTATTTAAAGTGTGCAGTTCAATCTCTTATATTTGGGGTCCTGCAACCAACACCATAATCTAGTTAGCGGCCACCCCCCATTCTCCCCTTAAACCCCTTTGTAGCCTGAGGCAGCCACAAATTTGCATTCTGTGTGTATGGATTTGCCTAATGTGGACATGTCATATAAATGGAATCTTACACTATGTGGTCTTTTGTGACTGGCTTCTTTCACTCAGAATCATGGCTTCAAGGTTCATCCATGTTGTAGCATGTGTCATGTGTCAGTAGGTCCTGTTCTGTGGTATGGGTGCATCGGTGTTTATCTGTTCATCAGGTGATGGACACTTGGGTTGTTTATCCACCTTCTGGCTATTATGAATAATGCTGTTATAAACATTCATGTACAAGTTTTTGGGTGGACATGTTTTCATTTCTCTTTAGTAGATACCTAGGAATGGAATTGCTGGGTCATAGGGTAACTCTATGTTTAACTTTTTGAGGAACCGTCAAACTGTTTTCCAAGGTGACTGAGCTATTTTCCATCCCCACCATCAAAATTGGAAGGTTCCAATTTCTCCACATCCTCACCGACACTTACTATCATTTGCCTTTTTGGTTATAGCCATTCTAGTGGTATCTTATTGTATTTTGATTTGCATTTGTATCACCCTAAAGACTAATGAGGAGCTCTGGTGGCACAGTGGTTAAGAGCCCGGCTACTAAACAAAAGGTCGCAAGTTTGAATCCACCAGCTGCTCCTTGGACAGTCTGTGGGGCAGTTCCACTCTGTCATTTAGGGTCGCTATGGGGACTTTTAAGGACTAATCACAGCAGCTCCACTGGAGAAAGATGTGCCATCCTATTGGGTAAAGATTACGGCCTTGGAAACCATATGGAGCAGTTCTACTGTGTCCTACAGGTTGCTAGGAGTTGGAATTTGACTTGCTGGCAATGGGTTTGGGTTTGTTTTTTTTCTTTTCCGTTTAAGGACTAGTGATGTTGAGCATCTTTTCATGTGTAGGATCACTTTCCTTCATTTGAAGACTTCCCTTTAATATTTCTTGGAGTGCCGGTAGGCTGACATTGAATTGCCTCAACCTTTGTCTGAAAATGTATTTATTTTGCCTTCACTTTTTTAAAGGATATTTTTTGTCACCTGTAGAATTCTAGGCTTGCAGTTTTTCAGCACATTCATAGATATCATTCCATTGCCTTCTACTATTTCTATTGAAAAGTCAGCCCTAAGTCTTATTATTGCACCTTTGTAGGTAATTGAGCCCTGGTGGCGCAGTGGTTAACAGCTTGGCTGCTAAGCAGAAGGTCATCAATTCGAATCCACCTTCTGCTCTGAGGGAGAAAGATGTGACAGTGGGCTTCTGAAAAGATTTATAGCCTTGGAAACCCTATGGGGCAGTTCTACTCTGTCCTCTGGGTCCCTGTGAGTAGGAATTGAGTTGATCTATTGGCCCATTTCCTCACCTCCTCCCCCAACATCAAATAACCAACACAACTCATCTTCTTCCAAAAGCTCTATTTCTTCCATATACCTCTCACCATCTGCCTGGCCCGCGCCCTGGCCTTGGCCCAGGCCCCCGTCATCTTTTATAGGGACAGCCACTCATTAACCTCCCCGCAGTCTGTGGACACGGGCTCAGCAGGGGCACCCACAAAACGAACTCATTTTGATCCTTCTGGTCTCAGATATTAAACTTTATTGTTGGTTTATCCTCATTTGAAACAGATCTGTCCCCAGGCAATTCAGAATGAAGTAAAGTCAAACTTGGGTCCCTTAGCTTTCCACTCTGCTGAATTTGTGAACCATATTCAACTCCACCACTAGTGGTGAGGTTTTTTTTTTTTTCTGAACATTCCAAGAGCCATGCTTGTGGTCTATAGGACCCTGGTTGCTGTAGGAACCTTGACCAAGCCCTTGTGAAAGGAAGCTTGTTTGCCACTGTCAGCAGGAGGGCTGAGAATGAAGTGTCCATAATGGAGGCTGCATATTAAGTAGAGCCAAAGGACTGGCTGAAAAGGGAACCTGTGGATTCCTAGGGACAGGGGAGCAAGGAAGCCCACCTAGTGAGCAACTAGACGAGAAGGTCATCTTCTTTATACCACCTTCATTTTTTATCATCTCACCTGATTGCCAATGTACCATCAGAAATATTCCCTAGCTCTTGTTTTTCTGGAAGAGAATGAAAGTCAGCAGGGGAAAACGGAAGGGACGGACACCTCCTGCCAAGGCTGGCTGGGTTTTCTGCTGAGTCACTGCCTTAATGGCTACCGGAGATACCCAACCCCCCTCGCTTCCCCTGTTTCTAAGGCAACCATTGAGCACAGCCAGCCCAGATCAGAAGAGAGGCCCGTTCCCAGCCACCATGATCTTATTTTTTTCTACCCAGTACGTTTTTAGAGCCTATGTTTTTAAAACAAGCTTTTCCTTTGAAAAATCCCTACTCGTTAAAAAAAAAAAAATTTACAGCAACATACAAACTCAAGTCAAAGTTCACTGCCATCCAGTCAATTCCAAGTCATAGCAACCCTATGCAATGTACAAAGGAAGAAAAATCCCTTCTCACTCTCCCCACCTATGATACTTTCCAATGTATCTATTGCTTCGCCCGTATATAATCCTCTTAAGCAGCTCCGAGTCCCTGGGGGTGCAGATGGTGAAGGCGCTCTGCTGCCAATGGAAAGGTTGGTGGTTCCAGTCCACCCAGTGGTGCCTCAGAAGAAACGCCTGGTGATCTACTTCCGAAAAATCAGCCATTGAAAGCGCTACGGAGCACAGTTCTACTCTGAGACGTGGTGGTCACCGTGAGTCGGGATCAATCCAACAGCCACTGGTTGAAGAGCATCCCCTGTCTCCAGTCTCCTCCTGGGATCCCCGAAGTCCCCGTGTTTAACGCCCCTGTGACTCATACTTCACATGTCATGCTGCCCCTTGCTTGTTTCCCTTAACAATATACATTAAGATTCTTCTTCAAGGACACGTATTTTGTGCTCTTTTCGAGTTGCAGAGTAGTCCACGCTGTGAACATACTATAATTTATTTAAGCAGTCCTCTATGGAGGCTCGGAAACCCTGGTGGCGCAGTGGTTAAGTGCTACGGCTGCTAACCGAAGGGTCGGCAGTTGGAATCCACCAGGCGCTCCCTGGAAACTCTGTGGGGCAGTTCTGCTCTGTCCTATAGGGTCATAGGGTCGCTACGAGTCGGAATCCACTCGAGGACACTGGGTTTGGTTTTCTGGTTTTTTATGGAGGGTCAGTTAGGTTGTCCCCACCTGCTGTGTTTTTGTTTTGCCCTAGGCCTGACAGTGCAACGTCATTTTGATTGTTGTTGTTAGGTGCCTTCAAGTCTGTTCTGACTCGTAGTGACCCTATGTAAAACACAGTGAAACACTGCCCAGTCCTGTGCCATCCTCACAATCCCTGCTATGTTTGAGCCCCTTCTTGCAGCCACCCACCCGTCAATCCCCCTCTTTGAGGATCTTCCTCTTTCCCACTGACCCTGTACTTTGCCCAGCATGACGTCCTTCTCCAGGGACTGATCCCTCTTGATAACATGTCCAAAGTACGTAAGACGGAGTCTGGCCATCCTTGCTTCTAAGGAGCATTCTGGTTGTACTTCTTCCAAGACAGATTTGTTCCTTCTTTTGGCAGTCCGTGGTATATTCGATATTCTTCGCCAACACCACAATTCAAAGGTGTCAATTCTTCCTTGGTCTTCTTTATTCATTGTCCAGCTTTCACATACATATGAGGTGACTGAAAACACCTTGGCCTGGGTCTGGCACCTTTGTCCTCAATGTGGCCTCTGCAGCATTGAGTATTATAATGCAAACGTTTCACCTTTGTGAATCTAACAGGGGAAAAGGTGCATCTTGTTTTTTATTAGCATTTCTTTCATGAGGAGAAAGTTTGAACATTCCTTCATCAACTTCATTAACCTTTTGAATTTCTTCCTCCCAGCCCTCAGGTCAGAGCCTTAGTCATTTTTCTCAGGGGCTGTGGGTCTTCTTGTTGGTGCATGGAGTTCTTTCCACACTCAGGAGAGTGACCCGTGGTCTCTCCCTGAGGGTTGCCAGTCTTCTCTCCTGGTTGGTGATTTGGCCTTGACTTTGTTCCTGGAACTTGCAACAATGGATTCTTATTTTCCTTTATAGCCTCTGGCTTGTTTATTTCCCCATGTCAAGGGCATTTAAAAAGTCACTCATGTTTTCTTCTACTATGAGTAGATTTTTTCATGTTTAAATACTTTATCCAAGAGAACAACAATTGGCATAATAGATATTGTTATGTGTTGAATATTGTTCCCAAAAAAGACATGTTCAGTCCTAACCTCTGTGCACAGAGACAGAGAAACAGAGGGAGGATGCCATGGGACGCTGCATCTGCAAGCAAGGCACCCCTGGAGTCACCAGAAGCTGGGAGAGAGCCCTGGAACAGATTTTCCCTCAGAGTCTCAGAAGAAACTAAGATGATTGACACCTTGATTGGGGTTTTCAGCCTTGAGAACTGTGAGCCCTGGTGCCATAGTGGTTAAGAGCTTGGCTGCTAAGGGAGAAGGTTCCCCATTTTCCCAACTGCAATTGTTGGCCATAACCAAAAAAAATCCCACTGCTGTCCAGTTGATTCTGACTCACACACCATGTTGTTGCTGTTGCTAGGTGCCGTCGAGTCGGTTCAGACTCATAGCGACCCTGTGTACAACAGAACGAAACACTGCCCGGTCCTGAGCCATCCCCACAATTGTTGTTATGCTTGACCTCATTGTTGCAGCCACTGTGTCAATCCACCTCATTGAGGGTCTTCATCTTTTCCGCTGACCCTGTACTCTGCCAAGCCTGATGTCCTTCTCCAAGGACTCATCCCTCCTGACAACATGTCCAAAGTATGTAAGACGCAGTCTCGACATCCTTGCGTTTAAGGAGCATTCTGGCCACACTTCTTCCAAAACAGATTTGTTCGTTCTTTTGGCAGTCCATGCTATATTCAATATGCTTCGCCAACACCACAATTCAAAGGAGTCAACTCTTCTTCCGTCTTCCTTATTCACTGCCCAGCCTTCACATGCATATGATGCAATTGAAAATACCATGGACTGGGTCAGGCGCACCTTAGTCTTCAGGGTGACATCTTTGCTCTTCAACACTTTGAAGAGGTCCTTTGCAGCAGATTTGCCCAATGCAATGCATCTTTTGATTTCTTGACTGCTGCTTCCATGGCTGTTGATTGTGGATCCAAGTAAAATGAAATCCTTGACAACTTCAATCTTTCCTCCATTTATCATGATGTTGCTCATTGGTCCAGTTGTGAGGATTTTTGTTTTCTTTATGTTCAGGTGTAATCCATACTGAAGGCTGTGGTCTTTGATCTTCATTAGTAAGTGCTTCAAGTCCTCTTCACTTTCAGCAAGCAAGGTTGTGTCATCTGCATAACGCAGGTTGTTAATGAGTCTTCCTCCAATCCTGATGCCCCGTTCTTCTTCATATAGTCCACTTTCTCAGATTCATTTGCTCAGCAAACAAAATAAATCTTTGCAAGTGTGACCCTTGTAACCTTTATATTGTTGTTGTTCTTGTTAGGTGCCGTCGAGTCGGTTCTGACTCATCGCGACCCTATGCACAACAGAACGAAATACTGCCCAGTCCTGAGCCATCCTTACAATCGTTGTTATGCTTCAGCTCATTGTTGCAGCCACTGTGTCAGTTCACCTCATTGAGGGTCTTCCTCCTTTCTGCTGACCCTGTACTCTGCCAAGCATGACATCCTTCCCCACGGACTGATCCCTCCTGACAACATGTGCAAAGTATGTAAGATGCAGTCTCACCACCCTTGCTTGTAAGGAGCATTCTGGTTTTATTTCTTCCAAGGCAGATTTATTCATTCTTCTGGCAGTCCATGGTATATTCAATAATAATTGTTAATGCTATTGTGTTTCTCCGAGGACCTTCTTTTATCTTCCCCTCTCCCCCCCCGTAAGGTTTTTAGGGTCTGATTTAAGGCAGGTCTGTTTAATGAGGGGGACTGTTTGGGATTGAACAAAAGGTGTTTAGGATTAGTGGGTGTAGTAAGGCAAAGGCCTTGAAAAGCCCAGCTGAGTGATGTATTTTTTTCAAAAGGGGGCTGTTACCCTGAAGAGGGCTAGTTAACTAAACTTAATGCTTGGATAAAGGATTTTCAGGAAGTCTTTTAACTAAGTAGCAAAGTTATTTGCAACTTCCTCTTCCTAGACAAGAACTTCTTGGAATAGTAAAGTCATGTTAAGGCAAGGAGTGCAGTAGTAAAGCCCCGGTTCATGTCAAGTGCAGATGCTGGATAACCTGGGATGTGGAGCAACAGGAGCTGTCACTCAGTGCTGGCGGGAATGTAAAAGGGACAGCCACGTGGGAAGACAGCTCTGGCAGTTTCTTACAAAGCTAAATATAATCTTACCATGTGACCTGTTACCCAATTGGGGTCCGTGCCCTGGAGCAGTCGAGCCAATGAAACGTACTCCAAGTTAGAAGGTCGAGGAAGTTTCATTAGGAGGTGACACCACTGAGGGGGCAAGCGACAGCAATGCAGGCTGTCCTTGATGGAGTCCCCCCAAAAGCAATTTTTACATCAGAGCTTATGTATCATTTTGGCAAGGATTACCTAACGTTTTTAAGCCTGTAGCCCACAGATGGTTGTATATATCACAGAACTGCAAGAAACTCTTTATTGAACTAAAGATATGCACGTCGGACACCTGGACTCTAATCAGTATGTTTGTAACACGCTGAAAAATAAACTTACATAAGAATCTCTCGGCTAGTGAAGTTGGTCTGCCAAGTCCACTCTGACTGAGATAAGGAGTAAGAAAGAAAGTCGGAGACCAAAAGTGCCAGGCAGCCTTCCTAGCTGCTGCCTTGCAGGCTGAAGGTCATTTCTCAAGAGAACAAAGAAGAGGAGAGGGACCAAGGCTGCAGGGAGCCGAGAGGGCTCCTCACGCCTTTGCAAAGAGAGCAGTGCAGCTGGTGCAGTAAAAAATGCTTATAGGTTACTTAGAGCATCATTATGGCATTAGTTAGGTCAAGCTCTCAATCACCCATTTTGAAAAGGAGAAAACATGTTTCGAGGTATTAGGGTCACATGACCTAGCAATAGTGCTCCTAGATATCTACCCAAATCGAAAACTTCTGTCCACAGAAAAACCTACACATGACTGTTTATAGCACCTTTATTCATAATTGGCAAATATTAGAAGCAACCAAGATGTCCTTCATTAGGTGAACGGATAAACAAACTCTAGTACATCCATGCAATGGAGTACTATCCAGCAATAAAAAGAAATGAGCTATCAAGCCACAAAAAGACATGAAGGAACTTTAAATGGATACTGCTAAGTGAAAGAAAACCAAAAAAACCAAGCCCGCTGCCATCGCGTTGACTCCAACTCATAGAGACCACATAGGGTTTCCCAGGCTGTAGATATTTACGGAAGCAAGCCAGTCTGAAAAGGCCGTATATCATATGATTGCAAGTAAATGAATTCTAGAAAAGGTCAAAGTATGGAAACAGTAAAAGAAATCCATGGTTGCCAGGGTTTCAGGCAGGGGGCAGATGAATAGGTGGACCACAGGCCATTTCTAGGGCAGTGAAGCTGTTCTGTCTGTACATTTGTCAAAACCCGCAGGACTGTACAACAGAATGAACCCTAACGTATTGGGTTGCTATCGGTCAGAACCAACTGGGAAACAACTAACAACAACAGAGTGAACTATGGACTATAGTTAATAATGATGTACCCAGATGGGTTCCTCAACTGTCCCAAGGAGAGTGCAGAGCAGAGGGGGATATGACAACTCTCTGTACTTCCTGTGCAACTTTTCTGTAAACCTAAAACTGCTCTAAAAAAATGAAGTATAAAAATTCAAAAGAAAAACTGGTGTGTTTCAGGGCAGCTGCCGCTTGTGGTCTAGGATGTGATCAGTGTCTTAGATGCCGTCATGGACTTGGGAAAATCATGTGTTTGGCATACATCCTGGGGGCAGGGTTTCCAACCTGTCCAGGTTTTGTTATTGTTATTAGTTGTCATAGAGCTGGCTCCGATTCATGGTGTCCCCATGCACAACAGAACAAAACCTTGCTGGTCCTGCACCATCTTCAAGATCGTTGGTAATCTCTAAGTCCCTTGTTTCAACTATTTGTGGCACCTTCCAACCCAGGGGGCTCTATATCAGGATTTTCATTAGCTAATTTTCAGAAGTAGATCGCCAGGCCTTTCCTCTTAGTCTGCCTTAGGAAGCTCTGCTGAAACCTGTCCACTATAGGTGACCCTGCTGGTATTTGAAATACCTGGGGCATAACTTCCAGCATCACAGCAACATGCAAGCCACCACAGTAGGACAAACTGACAGACAAGTAGTGGACTTGTCCTTTAGATTGCCCTTAGTCACGAGGTTGTTCCCATCTTTTGCATCTTACTGAATTGTCTGCTCAACCCAAAGACATTCGAGGGAAGTGCAGAAACCTCCATCCATGGTGGTGGACCTGCCTGTCTTCCTCTGGAGTTCCATCAGCTTTTGTTTCATACGGTAAGGCCATTTTAACATTATTCCTAAAACGTTTTTGTTTGTTCTCAAAGTCTATTTTGTCTGATGTTAATATAGCAATGCCACCTTTCTTTCAGTTCCTAGTTGCCTAGAGTTATCTTTTGGCTCATTCTTGTCCACTGACTCTTTCCACGGACATATGTTTGAGGTACGTCTCTAGTAAACAGCACAAGCGTGGATCTGAAGGTTTGGGTCCAATCTGCCAATCTCTGTACTCCTGACGATTCTGCGATCTGAAGTTCTTGCTGAGGCTACAGCTGCCATTTGCTGGAGCTATCCCCGCAGCAGCTTCCGAAGGCCGGCCCAGCATCCCTCGGTTCACGGTGGAGGTCCAGGCCCAGGTCCTCCCGCTGTTTTGGCTGACAATATAAAAGACAACTGGGTAGGGGGAAGCCAATCTGAACGGCAAAGGCAGAAGCTTCAAATGGCGAACGTCTCTCAACAGCTCAGACTGCAACGGCAGGACCCCCTTCATGAGGCCGAGATGCCGGCATGGGCCACGCCACACGATATGTGACCCAGCTGAGTGCAGGTGCTCTTGTGGTGCTGGTGACAGTTTTTCGAAGTTGAAAATGTATTTTCCGACCACAACGAGATACTACTCCATGCCTACTAGAATGGCGATAATCGAGCAGACAGACAACAGCACGTACCGACTAGGACGTGGAGAAACTGAAACCCTTGCGTATCGCTGGTGGGAATGTAAAATGGTGCAGCTGCTGTGGAAGAGAGTTTGGTAGTTTCTCAAGAACTTAAACATACAGTTACAATTTGAGCTAGCAATTTCACTCCTAGATATATACCCAAGAGAATTGAAATCAGGGACTCAGAGACTTGTACACCAGTGTTCACTGCAGCACTATTCACAATAGCCAAAGAGTGGAACAACCTAAGTGCCCATCAACAGATGAATGGATAAACAAAATGTGGTATATCTATACAATGGAATATTATTCAGTCATAAAAAGGAATGAAGTTCTGAAGTGGGCTACAATGAACCTTGAAAACCAGATACAAGAGGCTACCTATTGTGTGAATCTGCTGATATAAAATGTCCAGAACAGGCAAATCCATAGAGACAGAAGGTAGATAGTGGCTGCTGGGGGCTAGGGGCAGTGGGGAGGGGATGGACAGTGACTACTAATGGGTACAGGGTTTCTTTTGGGCTAATGAAAATGTTCTGGACTTCAACAGTGGTGATGGCTGCACAACCTTGGGAATACATGACAAACCACTGCACTGTACACTTTAAAAGGGTGAATTGTATGGTATGTGAATTCTCTATTGCTTTTTTTTATTTTATTGTGCTTTTAGGTGAAAGTTTACAGCTCAAGTTAACTTCTCACTCAAACATTTATTCACGTATTGTTTTGTGACACTGGTTGCAATCCCCACAATGTGACAGCACACTCCCCCTTTCCACCCCGCGTTCCTTGCGTCCATTCAACCAGTTCCTGCCTTTTCCTCTTTGCTTTTGGGCAGGTGTGGCCCATTTGGTCTTGTATACTTGATTGAGCTAAGAAGCACATTCCTCATGTGTGCTGCCTAATCTTTGTCTGAAAAGTGGGCTTTAGGAATGGTTTCCGTTCTGAGTTAGCAGAGTGTCTGGGGGCCATAGTCTCAGGGGTTCCTCCAGTCTCTGTCAGACCAGTAAGTTTGGGCTTTTTTCATGAATTTGAATTTTGTTCTACATTTTTCTCCTGCTCTGTCCAGGACTCTTTGCTGTGTCCCCTGCCAGAGCAGTTGGTGGCAGTAGCTGGGTACCGTCTGGTTCTTCTGGGCTCAGGCTGGTGGAGGATCTGGTCTCAGTGTGGTCCTTTGGGGTAATATTTTCCTTGTATCTCTGGTTTTCTTCATTCTCTTTTGCTCCAGATGGGATGGGACCAGTAGGATGTATCTTAGATGGCTGCTCCCAAGCTTTTAAGACTCCAGACCCTACTCACCAAAGTAGGATGTAGAACATTTTTTATTGTGCTTCAGGTAAAAGTTTACAGCTCAAGTTAATTTCTCATTCCAACATTTCCACACACATTGTTTGTAACTCCCACAATGTGACAGCATGCTCCCCCTTTCCACTCCGGGTTCCCTGTGTCCACTCAACCAGTTCCTGCCCCTTCCTGCCTTCTCGTCCTGCTTTGGGACAGGAGCTGCCCATTTGGTTTCATGTATCTGATTGAACTAAGATGCACATTCCTCAAGTGTGTGGTTTTCTTTGTTTTATAGAGCTGTCTAATCTTTGCCTGAAAAGTGGGTTTCAGGAATGGTTTCAGTTCTGGTTAGCACGGCATCCGGGGAGAACATTTTCTTTATGAACTATGTATACTAATTCTAATTGACCTGTATGTTCCTCTCTCAGAATAAAACATGTATTTTCAAAGTGAAAATTGAAGCCAAAGTTGTGGAGGCTCAGGCTTCACGGAGTCTAGTTTGAAACATCAAGGTAGAAGCCCAGAGCACAGGAGGGAAGTCCAAAGCCCCAAGTCCCACCTTGACCCCTTCCTATCTCCATGAACTTGGAAGTCACTCAACTTCCCTCAACTCAGTTTCCTAGATACTAAGCCCTCAGTAACCTTCAGCTACTACCATGATGATTCCTGTCTCCTGCCCTGCCTCCCTCACAACACAAGGCTGTGATCAAGTTGACATTCACCAACAACTTATTACATGCAGTGCCTTTCCTAAGCTATTTCTGCGGTGTTATGGATTGAATTGTGTCCCACCAAAATATGTGTTGTAAATCCTAACCCCTATAAAAAATCCCTATACCTGTGGTTATAATCCCATTGGGGAATGTGTCCCCCCAAAATATGTGTTGTAAATCCTAACCCCTATAAAAAACCCCTATACCTGTGGTTATAATCCCATTGGGGAATGGGTTTTCTTTGTTATGTTAGGAGACCTATCAGTATACGGTGTTTTAAGACCATCACCTTTGAGATACAAAACGAGCAGATTGGGCAGTGCAAAGCAAGCAGAGATGGGGGAAGATAGATGCCACGGCACATGAAGATCGCCAAGAGCCATGGAACAGAAACTGAAGAGACAAGGCCCTTCCCCCAGAGCTGCCAGAGAGAGAAAGCCTTCCCCTGGAGCTGGTGCCCTGAATTTGGACTTCTAGCCTCCTAAACTGTAAGGAAATAAATTTCTGTTTCTTAAAGCCACCACTCGTGGCGTTTCTGTTATAGCAGCACTAGGAGACTAGGACACATGGCTTACCTCGTCTAATCCTCACAAGCACCCTACACCCTGGGAGGGAGGCACTGTTAGCATCTCATTTTAGGGAGAGGAAACTGAGGCACAGAGAGCTTAAGAAACACCAAGGCCTCCCAGCTAGTGAATTGCAGAGACGAGATCAACCTCAATTTTAAGCAGGGAAAGGTAAACCAAGGTGAAATGGAATTCTCGTTCACCCCCATCAGATGGGCGGATGGTAAATGTTCTGACAACACCTAGTGCTGTGGAGCAACCAAAACACTGGTGGACATGCAGTTTCAGGCAAGCGTTTTGGCCAGGGATTTGGCAACTTCTCGTAAAGTTGAAGACACCCTCATGGCGTAGTGGTTAAGAGCTACAGCTGCTAACCATAAACGTCGGTGTTTCGAATCCACCAGGCACTCCTTGGAAACCCTATGGGACAGTTCTCTGTCCTATAGGGTTGCTATGAGTCGGAATCGACTCGATGGCAACGGGTTTGGTTTTTTTTGGTTTTTAGTAAAGTTGAAGGTGGATCCCCTAACGAAGCTTGCACATGTTGGCACCGAGAGTCACATACAGAAAATGCACAAAATGAGGGACCACCCCAATGGGAGACTGTGGAAGGAAACTGTAATGGACCTGGTCCTGCAGCCAGTCACAGAAGGGTCTGGACAGCATGGTGCCATTTGTATAAAGTGAAAGCAATGCAAGCCCATGTGGTGGCTATATCCATATAGGAGAGGTGTAAGAACATGTGTGTGGGGGATAACTATCAAAATCCAGGTGGTGGTTACCTGGGGGCAGGAAGGTGGGGTATAGTGTTTCCGTTCTTTAAAAGGAAGAGATCCGAGCTCACCAAAATGGTTGCTGCATGGATGCCCTGGTGAGGTCCTGGCAGTCAGGCAGGGCCCCTGGGAAGGCGAGAAAGAAAAGGCAGAAACAAAACCTGAAGTCCGCTTTCTGAAGAGAAAAAGAGAGCAAAGATCAAAGTGAAAGGTAGGCAACGGAACAAAAGACTAGAAAAAAACCACGAAAAGGGGTAGCAGGACCTGAGGGACAACCACTGTCCAAGCAGCAGCTGCACTTCACGTAGAGAAAGGCAGGAGCTGGGCTCTCCGTTGACTAGCACACTCCAGCAAATCACTGAATAGCGCCCTGGGAACCCCGCAGAGAAGCAGCTTTCTGTGCTGGCAGAAAGAGGCTAGTTTATATTTATACAAATATTCCTACTAATGGAGACCTGCAGATGGGGGAGGGAAACACTTTACCTAGTTGATGTGCCTAATTTTAAGTGCCAAGAAACAAAATCTTTTTTCTCCCAGGCTGCAATGAAATGACGCCCACAGGATTCTGGCATTTCTTTGCCTTAATCAAACACAATCACACAAGGTGCTGGTTAACTACAGTTTGGTAAATCATCAGGTTAACAATGATGACATTTGCTGTATTTTATTATATTGTATTTATACATATAAAATTCAACTATTTTATAATAATTTATATAGTGGTTATTATTTTACAAGAAATAGATCTGAAGCAGCCGTAGGAGATGTTAAGATTTGACTAAGCTAGCTGATGCGCGGACAAGTATAACCTGGGTATCTGGAAGGCTGTTTCAAGCAAGACCAGAACCCCAAGGCTATGATGGGGTTGGCACAGATGATTTCTAAGATCCTTCCCAGCTTTATAACCTTGAGCAAAGTTTGGGGTAGAGGACCCACCTGGTAAACAGGGGCTTCTTGGCTGCTCATGGGGTCCGATGGCACAGTAATACCGACAGCAATACTAAAAACCCTCTCCCCCAGCAGATGGCCCAGCTCTTCTGAACTCAGGGCCGTTCCTGGCTCTCTGAGGAGACAAGGCACAAAAGGACAGAGAAGGAATTCCTCAGAATTCCAGCCTCCTTCTCTGCATCTCAAACATCCGAGCCTCCGCAAGGAATGGGGTCCCCAGGGCTGGTGCAGGACATAGGGCCCCTGCACAGACTTCGGGCCACTGGGCTCAATGTAAGGTGGCCAGGTTTAGCAAATAAAAAAAGGGGTGTCATGCTGCTACATTCATGAACCTCGAAAAGCTGATGTTGAGTGAGAGAAGCCAGACACAAAAGACCACCTATTGTATGATACACTGATAAGAAATGTCCAGAAGAGGCAACTTCATAGAGACAAAAAGCAGACTTGTGGTTCCAGGGGCTGGGGGAGGAGAAAATGGACAGTGACTGCTAAGGGGTCAGAGATCTCCTTTTGGGGTGATGCATGTTCTGGAATGAGATGGAGGTGGTGGTTGTACAACTTTGTAAAGGTACTCAATGGCAATGCATGGTACACTTTAAAATGCTTAGTTTAGTCTTATGTGAATTTGACTTCAGTTAAAAAAAGCTTTAAAACAAATACGAGTGTACAATAGTCGCTGACATATCCATCCTATCCAATATCCAACATCTCCTTCGTGACAGATGGGTAAACGTGGTTTATCCATACAATGGAATACTACTCAGTCATGAAGAGAAATGAAGCCACTATGCATGCCGCAACATGGATCATGAAAGCATCATGCAGAGCAAAACAAGTCACAAAAAACACAAACGCTGTATGGTCTCACTTGCATGAAATAAGCAAATATATAGAAATCGAACATTATTAAGGGTTACCAAGGGTGGGAAGAGGGGGGAGAAGGGGAATTACTGTTTACGGAGCTGTTATGGATTGAATTATGTCCCCTAAAAATATGTGTTGTAAATCCTAACCTCTATGCCTGTGGTGGGAACCCTGGTGGTGCAGTGGTTAAGAGCTCTGCTGCTAACCAAAAGGTTGGCAGTTCGAATCGAATCCATCAACCACTCCTTGGAAACCCTCTTGGGCAGTTGCACTCTCTCTTACAGGGTTGCTATGAGTCGGAATCGATGGCAACTTTTTGTTTGTTTATGCAAATAAAAGAGCCCTGGTGTTGCGGTGGTTAAACCAATCGATTGCTAACCAAAAGGTTGGTGGTTTGAAACCACCAGCGGCTCCACAGGAGAAAGATGTGGCAATCTGCTTTGGTAGAGATTTACAGCCTTGGAAACCCTATGGGGTCACTGTGAGTCAGAATCAACTCAATGGCAGTGGGTTTGGTTTCTTTTCGGGTTATGCAAATAATGTGCCTGTGGCCCACCAAGGGGATTGGACAGCTTGCTAATAATACAAATAAGGTGCATGGCACCCTTGTGGGAGTGGGACCATGCAAATAAGGTATATGGAACCCTAACGAGGGGATTGGTCAGTTTTGCCATCCTGCTAGGCCTAAAAGAACAGCCAATCCCAGAGCAGAAGGGTCCTGACGACCACCAAGAAGAAGAGCCAGGAGCAGAGCACATCTTTTGGACCCAGTGTCCCTGTGCTCAGACCCTCCTAGACCCAGCAGTGAGAGAGAGCTGTAACACTGGAGTTGGCAAGATGGTGATAAGCAGCAGCACAGAAATGGCAGCAGCAGAACCAGGAGACTGGCAGGAGACGGCGCATTGAGCTTCCTGGCCCACGGAGCGAGAAAGCTGAGTGCCTTCCGGCAGGAGGCTTGCCAACCCATGGAGCGAGAGACCTGAGTGCTGTTGGGCCAAGGCCTACTGGCAGAGTGGTATGCCTCTAGGCACTTATTGGTAGAGCTAAAGAGTTTTATAACACTTCCCTGAGCAGGGCAGAGGCCAGCCAAGGAGCCAACGTCTGGAGAGAGAGGCCTGCCTCTGGGCACCAATGAGAAAAGGCTGTCCTGATTGAAGAATTGTATCCTGAATTGTAACCTGTTGCTTCCCTAATAAGCCCCGTAATCATGAGTATTGTAAGTTCCGTGTGGTCACTGCAATGAATTATTGAACCCAGCAGAGAAGTTGAGAATGCTGTGGCAGGGACAGCTGGTGTCAGAATTGGTAAAAAAGATGGAGGGTGGAGGTATGTTTGACCCCTGCCTCTTAGCAATCAGCCTTGGGCTGTTGATTTTGATTATCTTTCCCCCTTGTGAAGTTAGTGGAGGTCAGATGTCTCCGCCAAGTGACTGTTACAGAGGGATACTAGGGGCAGTTGTTTCCCTGCCTTGAAAGGTCACTGCCCCATCCACCCCCACCCTATGTTCTAGTTCCCCTTAAACGCTCCTGAATCACCGTAATCTGAAAGTGCCATCTGTTTCCTGTAGGGACCCCATCTGACCGAGGAGAGACATGAAAACCAGAAGGTTCGCAGGGTTAGTTAGTAAATAGTTATTGGCTAAAAATAAAATTATCATTGGTGCTGGCAGCTCAAAGGTGAGGAATGGAGGATACTAAACCCCTGGGACCTCTCAGGGAACGAAGCCAACCCCTTGAATGCCCACTCACTGAAGGGTGTGAAGATAGCACTCACTCGGTCAGTAGAGGAGCCACCCTCCAAGGCCCTAGTGCCCCCAGGTTTCTGTGTGCCACCGAGGAGGCCTCTGTAATCGAGGAGGCCTCTGTAATCAAAGAGCAGGCCTTCGGGAACCCCAGAGCCAGGTTCCTTTCCTCGGGCCCATGGCTTTTGAGATAGAACTTGCGATGAAACCAAGCCCTGCGTATCAGCCAGCCCTGCTTCCGTGCCCCAAGTCTGGGCCTGGACACATCCAATGGCGGGTCAGATCAGAGAGCCCAGTTCACAACTGTCTCCACGTGGGAGGCACGCTGGGAGGGTGGGGGAGACTCTGAGTTAGGAGATGGTGGTTTGTAAGGACCTGGGGGGATGGGGACGCAGGAATCCTCAGGCCTTGCCTTGTGTCTCCAATGGCAACAGACACCGGGCCCTGCAGTAACCCTAGCCTCTAAGGACATCTAAGTCACACCCTGGCTCCCAGGCTATACCCACCAAGCAACATTCAGTTTAGAAGTCAGCTTTGGAGGTCTGTGTGTTGGTTTAGTCATCTAGGTCTGCCCTGCCTTGTCCACGCAGGATCCGAGGTGGCGTAGCTTCCGTGTGACTTGCCCGCAGCCAACGTGAAGGTCACGTCAGCTGGGGAGTCACAGTGCTCGTGGTTTCTCCATCAAGCTGCTGGGTACATGTGTAGGGTGCCCCAGCCTCCCTGACTCATTCATCTCTGGGGACACTCACCAGCCCCACCCAGAGCTCACAAACAGCTTGAATCTGGCACAGGGCAGTTTTCTCTCCTGCCTCGAGTGATGAATTTCTCGAGTTCATCACCTTCCCGCCAACGTTTTATTTTGGCAAGTTTTAAACTACAGAACATTTAGGAGAACAGCACAATGAACACCCTTCACCTAGACCTGGCCCCACTGAAAGGGAACTGCAGCAGTTAGAACATTTGGTGACTGAAATACTGACGTACGGCACTTCGGAGGGAAGGATCACCTTCCCCCGCAACCACTGGACTATCATCACCCCCAAGAATTGAACATCGGAAACCCTAAGTACCCTCTCAAGTCCATTTCAACACTGGGAGGATTCATCGGTTATAAGGCAGTTTAAAGCTACTTCTCAGGGGGGAGTCTTTGGGGACTGTCTAAATTTGTCAGGAACAAAAATGCAAAGTGGAACTGGAAGACGTCACAGACTTTGGACCAGAAATGGCCCGTCAGCTGCTGAAAGGGATGCCACTGTGCAAGCTGGTGGTCCCATAGCTTGAGGACCACGAAGCCCAGGCAGGAGAGCATCCCCAGGGCTAGATACGTGCCTGAGGTGGCACTGCCAGCCCCTGCCTGGGCGCGCAGGGCTAACCCCACAGTGGCCAGGATATGCATGCCTAGGGCAACCTCAAACCCACAGGGATGCAGCAGGGCCAGGCAGTAGCTGGCCAGGGAGAGGCATTCAATGGAGAGGAACAACCAGGGCCGCCAGCCCTTGTCCAGGTAGAAGCACCAGGCCACTGGCCATGCAAAAATGGGCAAGGTGAGCCACTGGTCGAGCACGGCAGCAGGGTGTGCCTGAGTCCCAATCCGCAGCCACTGGACGGGGCCGTACAGGAGGGCCATAGCGGCAAAGACATCCTTCAGGTAACGGGCCCTTGGCGCCTCTGCCAAGCATCCCAGCGTGCCCTCATCTCTGTGGAGCCAGTACCATCCCAGGAGCACGTAGGCCAAGTTGATCAGTGAGTTGAAGGGCATGATTACGAAGGCAGGGAGACTGGCCACAGGGGCCTCTGCATAGTGCTCGTGGCCCACTTGGATGAAGACATCCTCAAAAACGCCGGTGTAGACAGTGGCCACACAGAGGCAGGCACCCAGGGCCACGTGGAACAGGGCCTGCCTTGACTCTGGCTCCATCTGGAGCCTTCTCTCCTCTGACCAGAGTATGAATCCTGGTCAGAGAACTTAAACGGTCGGCTGCTTCACAGTTACTTCTGAGTCCAGATAAACAACGTTTGTGTGAGCCTCCTCCCCTCACAGCTGGACCAGCAGAACCAAGTTCCGTGATTTCCGAAGCTGGTGCTGTGATCTTCCCCAGGCGAGGTGGTGGCAGGCTGACTGGCTGGCACCAGCGGAGAAAACGCTCTGCCTTCTTCCTTTGTGGTTACAAGAAAGAGCATGATTAGAAAGAAGGCCATCCTCAGTGATAAAAGAAAAACAGGTGTTGGTGAGGGTGTAGAGAAATTGGAACCCTCATCCATTGCCGGTAGGAATGTAAAATGGTGCAGCCATTGTGGAAAACAGTTTGGCGGTTCCTCAAAAAGTTGAACATAGAACTACCATGTGACCCTGTACTTCCAATCCTAGGTATATACGCAGAAGAAGTGAAGGCAGGAACGCAGAGACTTGTACACCAATGTTCGCTGCAACACTATTCACAATAGCCAAAAGGTGGAAACAACCTAAAGACCCATCAACAGACGAATGGATAAACAAGTTTTGGTCTATGCACACAATGGAATACTACTCAGCTATGAAGAGAAAAGAAATCCTGATACATGCCCACAACATGGATGAACCTTGAAAACACCATGCTGAGTGAAATAAGTCAGCACAAAAAGATGAATATTATATGATCTCAATTATTTAAAATAAGCAAATATACAGAAACCAAAGATTATTAGTGGTTACCAGGAGTGGGAGGAAGGGGGGAAGTAGTTTATGTTAATGGTAGTAAAATGATTTGGAGAAGATTAACCAGATTGCTTGCACGACTTGAATATAACCAAAGTTACTGAATTATACATGTAGAAATCATTGAATTGGTATGTTTTGGTAAGTATATCTTCACCACAATAAAATTCAAAAAGAAAGAAAGAAGGCCATCCCAAAAAGCGTCTCCATCTTCCAGACTCTTAGCCTCGGGGTGCACCAATGGTTTTTCCTTTTTGCACTATAGGAAGCATTGTTGCTGTTCTAATTCCCTTAAAGCCACTGCACTTAGACGTTTAACCCTTTCTAGATCTACTGTCATGTGGTGAAATGAGTTCCTTTATGTGGCCTTTTGCCTTGGTTCTTTGGAAAAACAGCTTGAGAAGTTTTTCCCCTAAACCCTGAGAAGTTACCTTTGCCCTAGTTTTCTACTACAGAGGCTTTGTTGCTTTTGTCCAGGTTGACTGATGTCTCCTGGGCAGGCTGTAAACAACTTGAGGTTTGATACCTGTTATCTGGCCCTAGGTGGTAAGCCTGCTCTGTGATTGGTCCATTTTATGTAACTTGCAGGGATGGGTCAATATACTAGACTATGCAGATGAAGTGACTATGGTCCATCAGGGGGACTGGTCAGCTTGTTGACCTGCTGGGAGGGCCATGCCTTGAAATTGACAAGGAGTTTGGTTATATATGCAGCCAACCCCACAGATGTTTCCGAAGGAAGAAAGAAGCAAAAAGGAGAAGCAGCAAGAAAGGCAAGAAGGGAGAAGAAACAGAGAGACAGGAGGTAAGAAATCTCCTAAAAGAACCATAACAAGGGTCAAGGGCCGTTAACACTGATGATAGTGAGAGGCCTGGAGGGCCCCTGCAGCTGAGTCAGTAGTGACAGCAGAAACCCACTGCTAAGAATGCAGCTAAGACAGCTAAACAAAGCTGCTACATTGGCTGTGAGCTGGGTCAGTTCGCGGTGGAGAGGCTGATGGCAGGGAGGCTGAAGGCAGAGAGGCCTGCACAGCCAAGAGAAAGCCTGTCCTGAGGGGACTGAAAGGAGACCCGCATGGCCTAGAGGGGGCATGCATGACCAAGGGGGGTATCCATGACAGAGAGGGTCTGTTTGCTTGTATGGCCGAGAGGAGCTGAGGGAGCTCTCCTGCACTGAAGAAGGGAGGGATGGACCCTCCACTTTGGGGAAGACTTCCAGACTTTGCCTGTGTGCTTTCCGATCCTGGGTTGTAGCCTGTTGCTTCCTTAATAAACTTGTATGGTCTGTGAGTTCTGTATGGCCATCGCAATGGATTATCAAACCCAGCGGAGAAGTAGAGAGTGCCGTGGCGGGGGACGGCTGGTGTCAGAATTGGTAGAAAGGTTGGAGAGTGAAAGTATGTGCAGTGCAGTGACTTATTTAATATGATAGTCTTTGTAACTCCCTCCAAGCAACTGGGTGGGACTATGCAAATGAGGTGTCTGTGGCCCACCAAGGGGACTGGATAGCTTGCTAATAATATAAATAAGGCGCATGGCACCCTTGTGGGGGTGGGACCATGCAAATAAGGTGTTTGCAGTCTTAATGAGGAGACTGTTATCCTGCTAGGCTTAAAAAGGAGCAGTTAATTCCAGAGCAGAGGAGGGACCTACTACTACCAAGAGCTAGGAGTGCAGTGTGTCCATCGGACCCATGATCCCTGCACTGACACCTCCTAGACCCAGAAGACAGAGCTGTAATGCCGGAGACGGTGAGAGATGGTGAGAGGCAACAGGAGAGAAACCGCGGCAGCAGAGGCGGCCAAGCCAGAAGACAGCATGGTAGGCTTCCTGGCTCACAGAGCAAGAAAGCCGAGGGCCTTCAGGCAGGAGGAGGCTTCCTGCTGGAGTGGGGTACCTCCAGGCACTTATACCGGAAAAAAATCCCATTGCCTTTGAGTCGATTCAGACTCATAGCAACCTTATAGGGCAGGGGAGAACTGCCCCATAGGGCTTCCAAGGAGCGGCTCGTGGATTCAAACTGCTGCCCTTTTAGTTAGCAGCCGAATGCTCAATCACTGTGCCACCAGGGCTCCCGGGTACTTACAGGCAGAGCTAAAAGAGCTTTGTAACACTTGCCTGAGCAAGGCAGAGGCCGAGGGGCCAGGGAGAGGTGTGCCTGCAGGCACAGCCGAGAAGAGGCTGTCCTGATCAAAGAGCTATATCCTGAGCCTGAATTGTAACCTGTTACTTCCCTAATAAACTCCATAATCGTGAGTATTGTCTGAGTTCTGTGTGGCCGTTGCAATGAATTACTGAACCCCAGCAGAGAAGTAGAGAGTGTTGTGGGAGGGATGGTTGGTGTCAAAATTGGTGAAAAGGTTGGAAGGTGAAGGTATGCGTGACCTCCACCTCACAGCAATCAACCTTGGACTGCTGATCTTGATTCTCTTTTATCCCTATGAAGTTAGAGGAGGTCAGATGTCTCCATGCCATTTATACAGTAGCTTTGGGCCGACGGTGATTCTCTCTTCCTCCTGAGGTCAGAGGCCTTCAGGTGCTTCTACACGAACGTTACACTCCACAACTCAAAATGCACTTTCCCACCTCAGTGGTGTTAGAATGTGGAGGTTTCCAGGCCAGCCCCAAAGCCCTTTTAACCAAATACCCCTCGGAACTAGAGACAAGTAGCCGGGTGGCACAGGAAGAGAAAGACGAAAATCTCCCCCTGCTTCTTGGGCAGTGCATGGAGCCCTCTCCCACAGCCCTTCCCCAAAATGCCATCCAGCCCCAAACCACCTTCTTTTCTTTGCCCACGATAAAACCTTCCATTTCCTTGCAATCACAGGCCAGACCATTTAAAGACAATATGGAACTATCGCTGATTGTCAACTGCTTTGAGGGCAGCTGTGGTGTGAGTTGGCCTAGAAGCCGAGAATGTGTTAGTCTCAAAGGGAAGAGGCCTGGAGCCCTGAAAATGACTCAGCCAAAGAGGGTGGGCGGCGGGTGAGTGGTCCTAGGGTTCAGCACGGTTTGACACCAGACTGGTTGGCACAAACTCTGGTCACCCTCCCACTTACCACCTGTGTGACCTCAGTTTGCTCACCAGCAAAACAGGGATGCTGTCAGCACCTCCCCTGCAGGTGCTTTGTGTGGAATCCACCTGTCCTACTTGCCATTTCACTCCTCAGCCGCCAGTGTGGTCAAATATCCATAGGATTGAATGGGATCGTGTCCCCCTGCTCGCCATTCTCTGTGGCCAGCTCCTCACTGTGCACTCGCTACAGGGCCCAATAAGCACCTTCCCCATCCAGCCTCTGCCAGCTCCCCAGGCTCAGTCTCTCTTCTAGTCTTCTAAGCCCTGGGCCCTCCTGCCCCCAGGCCACTGCAGAGAGCTGCTTCCCTGGGCTCCTGGCAGCTCACACCCCCAACCTGGCTGTCATTTCCTCTTGGTCTAGGGTCGGGTCTCCACGGGCACTTCCCCATTCGGCTGGCTCTGGGTGGTTTCAACCAAACTATGCCAGCGGAGTCCCTGCCTGGCATCTCCAGGCCCTCCCCTGCACCCATCTGGGGCCTGCCGCCCAGGCTTTTGAGGTCTTATGCTGCCTCCACTGGCCTGACCCTCCTGTCTTCCCGGAAGCAGGGTGGAAGGACAGGAGTCAAACACTGTCTTCTGGCTAGGGGGAGGGGGAAAGGTGGTGGTGGAAAGGACTCTTCATTTCTGGTGCCTGGGCAGAGTCCACCTGAGCCCAAGGGAAAGCTGAAAGTGATGTCACCAAATGAACGCCCTAAGTCCACAGAAAAGCCAGGCTCCTAGATCATCCATACACCTGAATTGCCATGACCCTTGTTATGGGCACTCAGAGCTTCCCTCGCTGCCTGACAAAGGCTGAGGGCTCTACAGCCTCAGACATCGAGTTCTTGCTGGGCAAAGCCTGACAGTCTCCTGGCTAAGATGGTTCCTGTGGGTAAATGCGCCTTGGGATACTTCTGCTTCCCATGACTTTATTGTTGAAACAAGAGCCAGTGTCACCACCAGGCTAGGGAACAGTGGTGCCTTCTTCGGCCTGTGACATTTACAACCGCTTGCTGTGCCCCCAGACAGCCGTGACTGCCTTTCCACAGATAAGGCAACGCCAGCCTGGAGGCTGGAACGTGAGCCCGCAGCTCAGATGTCCCAGGAGCCCTGGCAACCACAGTACTTCCTGAACCCTGGGAAAAGCACTGAGTGTGCACAAGGCCCTGGAAACCCACCTCTCTCAGCTTCCTCATTTCACAGGGGTAAGGTGAAGGGGCCAAGGTCACATGAGGCAGTTGGTGGCACAGCCAGAGGTAGGGAATGCCCCAGCCTCCTGGCTGCCCCAGTGAGAGCTTGGCTTCTTTGGCTGTACAGTGGACTTCTCCGGCGTGTTGGTGTTCCAACTGCTTCGAACCCCTGTTGAGAACTTGCAGTTCTAACATGGGGTTGCTGTGAGCTGGAACTGACTCCATGGCACCTAACAACAAGTTCCCAGGAGATGCTGATGCTACTGGTTGGGGACCAATTCTGAGAACCACTAGTAGAGGCCCCAAGGCCAAGCCCGTTGCTGTCCAGTCGATTCGGACTCATAGCGACCCTATAGGACAGAGCAGAACTGCCCCATAGAGTTTCCAAGGAGCGCCTGGCGGATTCAAGCTGCCGACCTCTTGGTTAGCAGCTGTAGCACTTCACCGCTACGCCAACAGGGTTTCTAGTAGAGCAATGGCTGTCAAAACGTATTAAACGTAAGAGTCACCTGGGGATCTTGTTAAACTGTAGATTCCCATTCAGTATATCTGGGCTGGAATTGGAGCCCTGGTGGCGCAGTGGTGCAGAGCTATGGCTGCTAACCAAAAGGTTGGCAGTTCAATCCGCCAGCTGCTCCTTGGAAACCCTATGGGGCAGTTCCACCCTATCCTATAGGGTCTTTATGCGACGGAATCGACTGGAAGGCCACGTGTTTGGGTTTAGTTTTGGTTTTGGAGGTAGAAATGCATATTCTGGGCAGGGCTTGGAACCGGAAGGAACTGGTTCGAAGCCCTGCTCCAGACCCTTTCTCAATTGCGTTTTTACAAATGGATAAAATACATAAGTCGCAAAATAAATTCACGTTGAAAGGCAGTCATTTAAAATATGTTTGGAAATATGTGATTTAATAAAATATGTGCTTTTTTATAATCACATTAAATTACAAGATCAACGTTACTTCAGAGTAGTGCTTTTTTATAATCACATTAAATTACTAAGAACTCGTTACTTCAGAGTAGTGCTGAGTGTGAAAGAAACGTGAAGACAGCTACAACAAAAACAAAGCGGTATGAAATCATCTGTGATTTCTGTTGGTGATAAAGTCCCAGGTATAGCGAACGTTCCTGGGCTTTGCTGCCTACGTTCGTAATTGCCGGAAATGCTACGTTCAGGGAGAGATTAGTGAAAATAAAGATGGAATAAAGCAGGAAAAAGATCTGTGCCCGGCCCACGCTCCCAGCCCTACAGCAGGCGTCCTGTCCTGGAAGTTGGAATGATGGCGCAACCCCCTGGATCGTCAGCCTCCGGGGGGCTTCTCACAGGGGGGCGATCGCAGTACCCACCTCGCCAGGTTCTGGTGAGAGATTACCGTGTTGGCGCGAAAACGCTAGCGAACGCCATCCGGGTATTTTGCCTTTCTCGCTCTGGACTTGCGGAGATTCAAATTCCGAAAAAGGGCGGACCAGACACGCGGCCATACGCATGCGCGCCGGGCGCGGCGGCTCTGGGAAGAAAGCTGGATGACGCCAGGGGACGCGAGGTGTCGTGAAGCGACGCGGAGCCGTTCCGCGCCCGCCCGAGTGCTGGGCTGCAGCCCCCGTACCTCCGGCCGGGCTGCCCACCCTACTGGGTGGAAGGCGGCCCGGCGCTCGGGCTGCCCCCGGGAGTGCGGCCCGCCCCGCCTTTGTTTGAGTCCGGGCGCCGGAAACGGAGCCCGGGGGCGGGGCCGTGAGGGCTGGCTTCTGGGTGGCTCCGCCCCTTCCGCCCCCGCCCCCGGTAGCTCACCAAGCCGGACCTCCCGCCATCTCGCCTACAGCCGCCGGCTGTCCCGAGCGGAAAAGTGCCCGCCCCAACTACGCTTCTCCTGCACCTTCAGCAAACCGTGCCGCTTGTTGCCACTGCTAGTTGGAGGAAATTCCTTGGGGCTCTGCCCACCCAAGGACCAGAAGACATTTCCCAACGGGGGGGCGGGGCTGAGCCAATCTAATGTTTTAGAATTTTCATCCGGGCATTTCGCAGATGCCACCGCCGCCATTTTTGTTTTGTGCTGAAAGTCGCTATTGACGCCTGCAGACGGCCGGGCGAAGGGAAGTGGCAAGATGGCGGCTCCCAGGGCGGAGGCGTGGAGCCGCGCTCGGGGGGCCTGCGGGGCGGGGCGCGGCTACGCCTGACCCGAGCGCGGCCCGAACGCGGTCCGAGCGCGCCCGAACGCAGCCCGAGCGCGCCCGAACGCACCCCGAGCGCGGGGGCGGCCCAGACCCCCTGCCGCGAGTCAGGACAGGGGACCCTTTAAGAGGCTTCGGCTCAGAGCCGAAGCGGTGCGAGGGGCGGGGGGCACTGACGTCACTAGGCTCCACCCCCTCGCCCGACCGCCGCCGCCATGTTTAGTTGTTACTGCTTCACACAAGATGGCGGCTCCCAGGGAGGAGGCATGAGCGCCTTGCCGTTACCGCTCGTCCTGCCGTACAGTTGCCACATCGGGGCCTAACTCTGCCCCTTTAGAGCGGTCCCTGTGGGGAGGAGTCATAAGGAGGAAAGTGAGGATCGGACGCTGCCTTGCATTCGGTTTGCAATAGAAGAACAGACCCAGGAGGAAGAGAATAGGGGGGAAGGGAGAGCTAGTCTCAAGATGGCGGCTCCCAGAGCGGCAGGCGCAGCCTGAGCAGCAGAGCCGGACTCAGGGGAGAGGCGCGAGACCTCACGAGCCGTACAGGGCGAACGCCCGAGTAGCTTCCGAGAGTTCGAGCTCGTCCCACTGGCCTCCGGCGCGCCTCCATTCCTTAGGAGTATTGAGGCTGCTGCGGGAGCGGCGGCTGCACTAAGCGCTGGGCGGGGAAGCGGCACGGTCTCAAGATGGCGGCTCCCACAATTGTGGTCTGAGCGCCGGCAGGGCTGGGACAACCGCGGCGCTTGTGGCTCCTTTCCACCCGCCCCGGAAGCCGGCCAGTGAAGGGTACTTGGGGGTGTGGGAACCGGGCCGGGGCTCCGCCATTTCCGGCGGGGGAGGGCTACGACTGAGGAAGGGAGGAGAGAGAGGCGGCTCAAGATGGCGGCTCCCAGGGCCTCCCGCCCGAGGCTGTGAGCGGGAGCGCCCGGGCAAGTTGTCAGGGCGGCGGGACTCGGCGGCCTCCAGCTTCTCAGGCTTAGACGTTGGACAGTTCCGGGAGGTGTTTGAGGAGACGGGGTGAGCGAGAAGAACGGGAAGAACTGGAGGGACGGAGGGTAGTTAAGATGGCGGCCTCCATGGAGTCCGCCGCTGTGTGAGGAACCGCTTCTCTGTGAGAGCTGTCTTAGACGAAAGGGGGTGTGTGTTAGAGGAATCGGGGGGCTCCCTTCCCGCTTGGAGACTTTCTTCCACCGCGCCTTTTGCCGGAACTATGGCTTCGGCCGTGTCGCCCGCCAACTTGCCAGCGGTGCTCTTGCAGCCCCGCTGGAAGCGAGTGGTGGGCTGGTCGGGTCCAGTGCCCCGGCCCCGCCACGGCCATCGCGCTGTGGCCATCAAGGAGCTCATCGTGGTGTTTGGCGGTGGCAACGAGGGGATAGTGGACGAACTGCACGTGTACAACACGGGTGAGTGCGAAGCCCGCTGGGTTCTCGGCTCTTTCCCTCCCTCCATCTCCTCCCTCTTCCTCCTCTGCCCTCTCTTCTCTCCCTCCCCCTCTCTCCCTCCCCCTCGCTCTTCTCCCTCCCTCTTCCCTCATTCTCTCCTCCCCCTCTCCCCTTCTCTCTCCTCTCCCCCCGTTCTCTGCCCCATCCTCCCCCCCACCTGCTCTTCCCTCCCCTCCCTTCCTCTCCCCTCCCCACCCCTCCCGACCCCTGGCCCTGCCAGCTTCTCCTCCGCTTTTTCCGGCTCTTCTCCCCAACCCCGCCCTCCGCGTTCTCACACCCTATGTCTCTCCGGCGTTTGAGCGTTGCTTTTCGTTATTTGTGGGGGGGTGTCGCCGGCGTCGGGGACTTGGAGATCCGCAGTTGGCGCCCGGCGGATGTGCCCCCCTGCAGGGCCGAGCCCGCGCCCTGCCCCCGCCCGCGCTGCTCCTCCCCTTGTCTAGTGCCCGGTCTGGAGAAATGACCTGCTCTGGATTACAGATCCCATTCTCCGTCTCTAGAAAAGGGAAGGGGCAGAGCTGAGCAGCCCCAACGCCTGGGGGGACCCGGCCTCCTGGGGTACTCTTGCGGCATTTCCCCCCACCTTGCCAGAGATTTTCTGGGTCTGGGGCACGTTCTCTGGCAGTGGGCCGGGGGAGGTGGTGCTGCCCGTTTGCTCACCTCCCCAGCCCCGTGAGGTGGCTGAATGCCCTGAGACCTTCTCTGCCCAGGTGTCACTGAGGTACCAGCCTGACTTCTGCCCCTCTCCATGGGAGGAACATCGTGCTGCCTAGACTTGTCATCTTGTTAGGTCTCTAGGGTAGAAGGCCAACTTTTTCACTACACTTTTGGCCCATCCTTCACCACGGCCCCCGACCCCTGATAACCACTTGGCCTGTTTGCTACCCGCTAGCGCGGAGCTTGGCCCAGGAGCCTCCCCTGGCTCGGAAGGCTTCTGGCCGTCTCACTGGAGACAGGTCTCTGGGAGTTTTAGGTGACACCTTGCAAGACTAAGGGTGCGGGAAGAAAGCCTTCTCCTGCCAACATATGGTCTCTTAGGAAGCGGGGGGTCGCTGGGGTCAGTCGTGGCCCAGGGTCACCTTCCAGCTCTTTCCCCTTTGCTGGTGGTCGCATTTCGCAAGCTCTTTTTTGCTCCATGTCCATCCTCTCCCAGGGCACTGGCTGGACTGGGTCCTTGAGTCTGGACATCTCCCCCAAGCTTTGAGGTCAGGCCTGCCTTGGGGCCCTGAAGACCAGCCTGCCTGGGCGCCGGCATAGGGCCTCCCACTGGCCCCAGTTGCCTGGAGTCTCAGGGCGGAGAGCTGGTGGACGGAGTCACCCGAGGGAGAAGTCTGTTTGAGAGAGAGGTGAGGTTGGAGCTGGCTACCAACCCACTCAGCTTCCCACCCCTCAGGGTGGAGAGAGCCACCTGGCAGTACCCCTGCACCTTGTGGGTTGTCTTCCCACTCTGGGCTTTCCCCAGGCTGGTGGATTGCTGATGACCCCTTAACTCTTGTCAGCACCTGTTGCCTCCAGCAACCGTGAGACTGTCAGGGTGCAGGGTGGTTCGGAGCTTTGGATGCCAGCCCAGGCAGCTGTAGTTTCAGGAGTTAGCCAGGTAAGGTAAGGCCAAGGGGAGGGAGGCAGTTCTCCAGTGTTGGGTCTGTTTTTGGAGATGCAGTTGACAAGAGCAGCAACTCCTCAACTCCTTGGGCTGACTTTACTCCAGTAAGGCCTGGAGCAGGCTCCTTGGCAGGAGAATGCAATTTTAGTAAGTAGGGCAGGGGCCTAATTACAATAGCTCCAAAGTCCACCACTGGCCGCTGTCTTCGCTTCCTGGGGCTGCCACATAATTCATTGGCTCCTTGAGGTGAACAGGACCACCCTGGCATTTGCTCCTCAGCAGTGCGCAGAGATATGTCGTGTGTTGTGGGCTAGTTAGCTGGCCACTGGGCCACTTAAAGCTAAGTCCCAGAGTCCTCCGGGCTAGCAGTTTGGAACCTGTCATCATAAATCCTGTGGGTGACTTCTCAGGGAAGCACCTGGCAAACCCGTCTCCTTGTTTGTTCTGGAGCTTTTGTTTTTGGTGGGATGTGGCTCTGCCAAGCACTTGATGTCCACTCGTGTTTCTTGTGCCGAGGCGAGTTCGGGCGTTCATGGACGTGGAGTGGGCTTGGTGTGTCAGGTTTGTAGGCACCTCACTCCCTCAACTAGGTGGTCAGTGTTTGCCCTTCCGGAGACTCAACACCCCCTCCCTGCCAGGCGGCTCAGATGCCCAGGCCCTCAGCAACCCTGCTTCTGCTTCCCCTTGTCGTCGTCGTAATGAAGTCAGCAGATGCTCCTTATCCCCTGCCCAGTGCCCTTTTCCATCTGCAGGATTAGTCCTCAAAAACACTCCCGCTTCTGGAGGGACATCCGACCTTCAGCATTCCCTATTGCTAAGAGATAAAGCTCCACGGGGTGTGTTCAGGGGACGGGTGTGCCCGCCTCAGCCTCGCCCGCTTGCCGGCAGTTATCTTGGCGACCTGAGGCTAATGAGGGATTGCCGAGGCTGTTGCTGGTGGAGGGGGTGTGCCTGAGGGAGGGGTGCACGTGAGGAGGGGGGCATGTGTATTTGAAATTCCGTGTCCTCCCTCTTAGGTCACAGTGGCCATGGGACACTTGACTGGCCTTTGGGTGGTCTTAGGTGGGCTCCTGTTGCAGTTTGGAACCTGTCATCATAAATCCTGTGGGTGACTTCTCTGGGAAGCACCTGGCAAACCCAATTCCCTGAAACGTCCTGGAGTTTTTATCATCAGTGGGATGTGGCTTTGCCCAGCACTTGATGTCCACTCGTGTTTCTCGTGCCGGGGCGAGTTCAGGTGTTCATGGATGTGGAGCGGGCTTGGTGTGTCAGGGAGTTTCATGTCAACGTGGCAGAGCTGATTACCCAGAGGCCGGAGCAAAAGCCGTCCAAGGGCAGAAGGGTGGTGTGGGCCTGGGCTTTCTTTCCTCAGTTTTTGCCTCAGTGGTTCTTTAACTTTCATCGAATGTTAACAGCTGGAAGGAACCTTGGAAAATATCTAGCGTAACTTCCTCATTTTTGCAGATGAGGAAATTGGGGTCCATGAGGGGAAGTGACAGGTCCAGGGTCACTCTGTCAGCTGGTGGCAGAGTCAGGGCTGGAGTGTAGACCTTCAGAGCGACTGTTCCTCCTTCCTGGCTTCAGTTAACGGGCTGCCACCCCTTTTCTCTGCTCCTGTGTCAGCTTGCTTGGCCCTCTGTCTTCCCTCCACTCCAGGTCCTTCTCATTTCTTGTCTCTCATGGTCACCTCTTCGGTGAAGCCCTTTCCGCTCTGCCCCCCACCATCGCCTCCTTCTCTGAGCTCCCAAGGGTCACCAAAGACTGGGAGGGCGTGGTTGCTGCGTTGGCCAGCAGAGCCAAAGCAGTGCTGGGATAGTCCCATGCGCAGACCTGTAGCGTTACCTGGTTGGCCGTGGGGTCCCTAGGAGTGAAACCGATGGACAGTCTAAGAGTTTAGGTCAAGTGATCAGAAGTCCGACTTGAATCACCAAAACAGTCACATCTCTCCATCAATTCCCAGACTTCAGCCAACTGGCAGCCCCACAGTTCCCTGAAGGAAAAGGGGCCAAGTCCCCTTGAGGAAGGACTGCACTACACTGTCCAAAGGGTATACTATAACTCTTTCTCCCAGCCTTCCCCAGAGGGCCCCACGGCCTTTTGCCACAGTGACCGGGTGCTGGAAAGGAAATCACCAGAGCATTCAGAGCGCTCGCCCGTGGCACTCCCCCACGCGTGAGGCATGGGTATTGCCTCCAGGCAAGAGGGGGAGTTTGCGCACCCCAGTGGGCCTGCTCTGTCCCTTCCAGCACCTAGTATGGGTCGGCCCCACAGTAACTGCTGAATGTGAGAAAGCAAACAAAAAGGAGGGCTGTTCTGGGTGCAGGCTGCCTGTGCCACCTGACTGCCGCCCACCTTCCGTGAGTCTACAAACTGAATTTGCAAAGCGTGGAGGGGTAGAGGAAGCTGGAGGTTCTGCCTCCTGGCAGGTCGTCCACACAGGCTCCAGTGCTCAGATGGACTCCTTTCCCCAAGTTCACTTCGAAGCTGAGGGCCTGCCCAGAAAGCAGTGACAAGCCAGAGCATGTTCAGAGTGAGAGACCCACGGACTGGGTCATCTGATACCTGGCGCGATGGACTGGAGACATTGTATGATTGAGGGCCTAGTGAGAACAGCTGCCATATTTAAGACTGTCAGAGAGGAGGGAGTACCCGACAGCGCTA
Source organism: Elephas maximus indicus (assembly GCF_024166365.1). NCBI lineage: Eukaryota > Metazoa > Chordata > Mammalia > Proboscidea > Elephantidae > Elephas > Elephas maximus. The sequence goes on from NC_064846.1 coordinate 2,374,188, forward strand.
TTTCAGGGGCAGGCCTGGGGTTTGCGGGAGAAATGGAGAGGGGCAGACTGTGTCTTCGTATCAGAAGATGTCCTGCCTGACAGGATTGTTCTAGAACTAGATCACCTTGCTGGTCTCGTAGAAAGATCAGGTGATTGTGAGCTCCAGGGCCATTGAGCTTTGTCCTAGCCCAGCCAATACCCCTAACCTTGCTCAGTGGCCACCAGGATGTCCAGGGCAGAGGATTCCTGGCTGGGGCTCCCCGCACATGATTCCCGTAAATGGGCCAGTATCAATCATTTTGATTACATTAGTGCAAGGGTCTCATCTCTCCGTTTTGCTCTGCTTCTCCTTCTGGCCTGTTTGTCAAATGAGGGAGGTGAACTGAGGGTGCTGCCAAGGCGCCTTTCGGTTTTCGTCCCATAGCCTGGAAGATACTCCGTCCAGGATTGTCGGAGCCCTCTCCCAGTTTGTGCAAGGTTGATTCGCCCCAGCATGGAAAGATGTTGCTTTTCTTGGCTTGGTTTTGCGTTAGAACGGGGATGAGGCAGAGAACTGGACTCTGGGGGCGTGTGAGTGCAGGCAGTGCATACACGTATACGTATCTCACCGTTACTTTAGGAAAACGGGGAAACCCCGGTGGTGTAGCGGTTAAGTGCTACAGCTCCTAACCAAAAGGTCACCAGTTTGAATCCACCGGGCACTCCTTGGAACTGTACGGGGCGGTTCTACTCTGTCCTGTAGGGTCACTATGAGTTGGAATGGACTTGACGGCAACGGGTTTGGTTTGGTTTTTGTTTTTTAGGAAAACAGTAGAGGTGGGGAGAAGAGGTTTGGTGCTAAGTCTCCTGGAATCCCAGTGACTCAGCCAAGTGGCCGAGGCTCTGAAGAGCCCGTTAAATGAGCCTGCACTTGGGTAGGGCAGGCCTCCTTGTAACTCGGGAGATGCTCTACTGCCTAAGAAGGGGCATAGTAAACCTTTAAGCTGAATTGCATGTTGGGCCATGCAGGGTGACATCATAGGCCCTGGGTCACCCAGGAGGCAGTGGGGGGCATATTAGTGACCACGGACAGCCCCCTTTCCCCACATCCGTCCCATGCGAAAGGCAAGGCCGAGGAGCAGTGCGCAGTTGCCACAGAGGCCCCTCCTGAGAGCCCTTGGGCTTGTGGAGATCTGCGAAGCCTGTGCCCACACGAATGTCCCAACCTTGAGCGCAGTCCTAGCTGGTTGTGTGGCAAGTCTTTATCCTTCCTGAGGGAGGCATGTGGAACCTTCCCTGCCTCCCCAGACACAGCCAGCTTCCTTGGAGCCAGAGCCTCAGAGCCTTCCCACAATCCTCTTGCTCAAATTGGACCAAAACCCACTGAGGGCCAGGGAATGAGATTTGCCTCTGGCTAACAGTTTCGTATTTGTGGAGGGTGGGGAGTGGCCCTGGAAATCGGGTGTAGCAGGCACGACCCCCCAAAGACCGGGGTGCTCTCCCCCAGGACTCTCCAGGGAAGCCAGGTGCCCCAGGCAAGAAGGACATGAAAAGCAGGGATACAGGTGCCTGACGAGAAGCAGGGACCCCTGTGTCCTCGCTGTCCATGCCCTGCCTGCCTGGGGCCCCACTATCTTGGGCCAGCATGGGGGCGCCTGTGTTCTGTGATGAGGCGGTTAGGGTCTGGTTCATCCTCCTTTGTCATCTCCTCATCCTACCCTCAGCTAGAGGTGAGGGGCTTTTGAGAAGCCTCTGTGGCTGGCGGAGGCTGCGAGACTGTCATGGAAGCGCACGCTACTGCTGTCCTGGCCACCTCTGGCTTACAAGAACGTTCTGGACTGGTGGAGGCATGGGGGTAGGTGGGGGAGGGGCAGTGGCATTACCACTGAGCCGTGGACCATCACCTAGGAGACGAGGCTGCAGCCTGAGGAGGTTAGAGCACAGATTGATTCTCCTACCCCGAGTACCCTCCAGCCTCCCGCCCCCTCAGCGCCGCCTGGCAGAGGGGAAGGGGGGGAGGCGCATCCGGCGGCGGTGGGGGCTGGGCCAGTGTAAAGGTGCACTGGAGGCCCTGGCTGTCCGGAGCCCGTGGGGAGAAGAGAACGATGTGGGCTCCCTGCCGAAGGCGCTGGGGCCATAGCCAGGACACGTTGGGTCTGTGAAGTTGATGTGAGATGATCCGCTGAATAGCTGGGGAAGGAAGTCAGTGGGCAACTTCCCAGAGCGGATGAGCTATCTTGGTCATTGCCTTCCTGCTTGTTCAGGTGACCTTGATAAGGAGCGAGGTGCTTGCAGGCTTTGTGGGGTGGCCGAGTCCAGGGTTACACCGCACCCTTAGAAAGAGGGTTCTTGTCTCAGCCCTTCCTTTCCCTGACACCCCCTTTGAACTCCTGGAGCTCTTGTGTTCTGACTTCTGCTTCCTCTTTTTTCCCAGCGACCAACCAGTGGTTCATCCCGGCAGTGAGAGGGGACATTCCCCCTGGGTGTGCAGCCTATGGCTTTGTGTGTGACGGGACGCGCTTACTGGTGTTTGGTGGAATGGTGGAGTATGGAAAATACAGCAACGATCTCTATGAGCTCCAGGTAAGGCCTTACAGCCCCTGGCACCTGCCTCCTCCTCCACGCCTGGGTGAGGTAGGGCCTGTCTCCACAGGCACCAGCAGGGGTCAGAGCAGAGCACTGGAGCATGGTTTCCACAGCCCTGGTTTGCACCCTGCTGCCTTGGCCCCGATGGCCCTCTCATAGTGCTCCCTACAGTGTGGCCTGGGTTTGAAATGAGAGTAAGGCAGGGGATAGGGCTGTTACATGTTGTGCCAAGGCCACTCCGAACTCTGTCAGTCGTGACAGATGGCCCAGGACCTTCTCAACCTCAGAAGGCATGTCCTCCCCCCAGACCAGCTCTTTCCCACACAACAAGGTAACAGGGACCCGGCAATGGCAGCCTCCTTGTCCTAGGCCTCAACAGATGATTCTTCATCTTGCAGGCCAGTCGGTGGGAGTGGAAGAGGCTCAAAGCAAAGACACCCAAAAATGGGCCCCCTCCATGTCCTCGGCTTGGCCACAGCTTCTCTCTCGTGGGCAACAAATGCTACCTGTTTGGGGGTCTGGCCAATGACAGTGAGGACCCTAAGAACAACATTCCAAGGTGAGGCTTTTCCCTTTTCTGTAGCTCACACATGTGAAGGGTGTGCTTGCACCTGGCCGGGGGTGTGGGTGTCGTAAAACGTACTCACTGACTAGCCCCACCTTGGCCAAGTCGTTTTCACGCTGTCGGTCGCCGTCGCTTCTGTAAAATGAGAGAATTGGAACTAGATATAGTCTGAGACACTTTGCAGCTCTGAAACCCATCACCCTGAGGAAGCCTGGTGAGAGGAGGCCAGCTGTGAGGGAGAAGCACACTTGGGCATGGGGTGCTCCCTGCTCCTCAGAGCCCCGTTAGTTACTTTCCTTCTCCGCCTTTACTGCCTGCGCTTTCAGTGCTTGGGATTTTCCAAGGCACTTGGCCAGCAGGCCTTTCCATCTGGAGGTAGCCCCAAGTTGGCGCCCCCTTGTGCTCTGGGGAGGCCCTGGTATAATGCCCAGCTTTGTGTGCCAGGCAGCCACGTACCCCCATTCCACTGTTCCTCTTGGACTCACTCTCCTCCTCGGCTTCTGTCAGCCCCCCTCTCACAGGTGAGGGCAGAAGGAGAACTTGGCCCTCACGCGCCCTCAGCTTCTCGCTTTTCCCGGGAGCTCAGTATTCACTGACAGACTTTCCATGACATGTCCGGCGTGTGGAGGTAGCCTTGCCATAACTGGTCTTTCTTTGTCAGGTACTTGAACGACTTATACATCCTGGAATTGCGACCAGGCTCTGGAGTGGTAGCCTGGGACATCCCTATCACTTATGGGGTCCTGCCCCCACCCCGAGAGTCACATACTGCTGTGGTCTACACTGAGAAAGACAACAAGAAATCCAAGCTGGTGATCTACGGAGGGATGAGTGGCTGCAGGCTGGGGGACCTTTGGACCCTCGATATTGGTAAGAAGCTGGGTGTTCACGTCCCAGTGTCCTCTGTCACCAAGCTAGATGGCTTGTTGGCTGGGCTCACCAGGAAGTGGAGTGTCGCACTTCGCTCTTTGCCGCCCTGGCGGGAGATAGCCCCTAGGTTTTTGGTGCTGTTGTCTTTGTCCCAGGCTTGCAGTATTGCTTTTAAGAAAGCCAGTATCAGTTGGCTGAGCTGTTTGATCTGCTAACCTATAGGTGAATGAGGGGAGAGATTAATGCCTTTCCAGAATGGCATTCTCTCAGTCTGGGGAGCAGTAGTCCCTGTTGGCTTTTCATTGGTCAGACTAGCTGGCATGTCCCAGGGATAATTGCCAGAGCCTGGAAGGAAGCCTCCTAGGAGCAGGGGTGCTGGCCTGTTTGTTCACTGCTAGGAGCCCAGCACCTAGGACAGTGCCTGGCCCACAGTGGGGCTCAGCAAAAGTTTGGGAGATGCTGTAACCTGGCGATCACAGCAACAATGAAGGGGAAGGACCCCCGTGTCTGCTCCCGCGGTGGTGACTCCCTCTCCCATTGGCCTGTACAGAGACGCTGACGTGGAACAAGCCTAGCCTCAGTGGGGTGGCGCCGCTGCCCCGGAGCCTTCACTCGGCTACGACCATAGGAAACAAGTGAGTGCATCCCACCCGCTCGCCTCCTGCTTCACTGTGCTGCCCTGCCCACGACGGGACAGTCCCTAAGGCCCAAGGAGTCCTCTTTCTGGAGGGCCTGGGGCTTAGCCCCGTCTCCTCATCTCCATTACAACTTTAGGGGGGACTGAGAGGAAACAGACCTGGGGTGCAGGGGTCCAAACACACAAGCCCAGACCTCTCTGCCCGGTGGACACAGCGGCTGGGTTTCTGTGTCAGCTCTGAGGTCCTGAAGGGAACTGAGGTGAGCTTTAAGTAAGCTCAGCACTGACTCCACGTAGTAGAGTTGACAGAAGACTTGTGTGGCCACCAAGCAGGAGAGGGCCACGTCAGCCAAGGCTTGGGGGGGCTGGGGAGAGGCTGAGAACTTAATGTGTGGAGGTGGCCTCTAGCTTGGCACCCCCTTCTCCAATCCTAGCCTGTTCTTCCCTCGCCCCTCCCAGAATGTACGTGTTTGGTGGCTGGGTGCCTCTCGTCATGGATGATGTCAAAGTGGCCACACACGAGAAGGAGTGGAAGTGCACCAACACGCTGGCTTGTCTCAACCTGGGTATGGCCTCCTCGGGCTAGGGGTGTCCTCAGTGCTGCAGGGAGGCTGGCCGCGATACCGCTTCAGCCCCGAGAGCTTTTGGTGGGGGAGCTTCTTAACCATGCTAAGGCCTCTGCCAGGTGGGCCAGTAACTGTGCTCCTGCTAGACTCCGTGACAAGTCTTGAGGGGTCAGAGTCTCCCAAAGTGCAGCACATGCTTTTGTTTGTGGAGTAGGCTCTTCATACACGTGGTGCTGCGACAGCCAAAGGAACAAAAGAACTCAGCGTGGAGCCTCCTCCCGCCTCCTAGTTCTTCTCTGAGGCAGCTGCTTGGAGTGCTTGCTTGTCCCCTCCTTCCTCTGAAGATGTTTTTGACAAATACCAGCGTTGGCTAGATATTCCTTTTTTTTTTTTTAAAAAAATGATAGCGCACAGTCCGCAGCTCTGGACCTGCCCCCCACAGCCCTGCACAGCAAGCAGCCCCCTCCTTTTTCACCGCTGTGGTGGCTTCAGAGCTTGCAGGAATGATGCTTCGGCGAATGTCCTGGCACCATCGTCGCACCTGGGCGATGGCGTTTGCAGGTTACAAACCCAACAGGAGAATCACCCTCAGAGATAGGACTGAGCCGCCCCATGGAGGTGGTACCCACGGAGGTGCCCACAGCTCGGGCCACTGGCAAACTCTTAGCTCTCTGCCGACCTTGATGGGGGAGAGGGGCAGTTTTGTAGCGCTTAGATGTACGTTTCTTACTTCGAGCAACGTTGCATGCGTTTACTTACGTGTTTATGTTCCATTTCTAGTTCTCGTTTTATCAGTTACGTTCCCCTTTATCTGCCTCTTTCTGTAGGTGGTTTTATCTGACATAGAAGGAGGTCAGCCTTTGGCCATGCAGCATTTCCCAGTTTTCCCCAATTTGTCATTTGTAGTTTAGATTTTTATCTTGAATGCTGCTTTTTGCCACGGGGAATTGTTTTTTCATTTAGTAAAATCTTAGGACTTCTGGTTTTCGTTTTCCATCTCTGACAGCTGTCCTTCAGGGTTATGGGTTTTTTTCCGTTCTCTCTGGTGACCTCTTCTCTGTCCTCTCCTAGACACCATGGCCTGGGAGACCATCCTGATGGACACGCTGGAGGACAATATTCCCCGGGCTCGAGCTGGGCACTGTGCTGTAGCGATCAACACTCGTCTGTACATCTGGAGTGGGCGGGACGGCTACCGGAAAGCCTGGAACAACCAGGTGTGCTGCAAAGACCTCTGGTACTTGGAAACAGGTGAGGCCTCCTTCTGTGAAAGGAGCCCCATGTGGACCACACCCCACCTCCCAGTCTCTCTTCTGACTAGCTGTGTTCTCTTACAGAAAAGCCACCGCCCCCGTCCCGGGTACAGCTGGTGCGTGCCAACACCACCTCCCTGGAGGTGAGCTGGGGGGCAGTGGCCACAGCCGACAGTTACCTTCTGCAGCTCCAGAAATATGACATTCCTGCCACCGCTGCAACTGCCACCTCTCCCACCCCAAATCCGGTCCCATCTGTGCCTGCCAACCCTCCTAAGAGTCCTGCCCCCGCGGCAGCAGCCCCTGCCGTGCAGCCACTGACCCAGGTGGGCATCACGCTCCTGCCCCAGGCTGCCGCCGCACCCCCAACCACCACCACCATCCAGGTCTTGCCAACAGTGCCTGGCAGCTCCATCTCCGTGCCCACTGCAGCTAGGACTCAAGGTGAGCTGGCGCCTGGGGGCACTGGAGGGCGGGTGTGCCTGGGTGGGGCTGCAAGGCAGACAGCATGCGTGGCCTTCAGGGACCCTCTTGTTACTCAGGAGAGGGGAGAGCTCAGCCCTGCCCATGGCAAAGCTGTCCTCTGAGGGCGCCAAGAAGAACCATCCAGAAAGCACAGCAGACAGATGGCAAGGCATGTAGGCCCATGCTGAACTCAGCCGTGGGGCTGGTCAAAGGGGGCTCGTTGTCCAGCGCCGGGCCAAAGGGGCCTTGCTGCCCCTCTGTGTCCCTTGGGGCTCTGCTGACGCCCGCCCTATTCTCTTGCCAGGTGTCCCTGCTGTTCTCAAAGTAACCGGGCCTCAGGCCACCACAGGAACCCCACTGGTCACTATGCGACCTGCCAGCCAGGCTGGGAAAGCTCCCGTCACTGTGACCTCCCTGCCCGCGGGCGTGCGAATGGTTGTGCCCACACAGAGCGCCCAGGGGACGGTGAGCAGCAGGCCAGTGGGTGGGGACAGGGTGGGGCTCAGTGAAAGGAGAGCCTAGGGGCCTGGGGTTTCAGCCAGCCCCCCGAGGAACGGGTTGTATGTGACTCTGTGGTCTTTAAAAGTGACCCCGAGTTTCTGGCAAACTCTGGGTGTTGGGGTTCCTGTGTTTGGTCAATGGTAAGAGCCCTTCCAGGTTCGGGGCAGGAGAGCAGGGCTGGCTGTACAGAGAGCAGGGCCGGCTGTACGAAAAGCCGGGGGGTGCCACTTCCTGGAGGAAGGCAGACGGCGGCACCACCTCTCCACCACAGGACTGACAATCCCCGTTTTCCGCTCGCAGGTGATTGGCAGCAACCCGCAGATGAGTGGAATGGCTGCATTGGCGGCGGCAGCAGCCGCCACCCAGAAGATCCCTCCATCCTCGGCGCCCACGGTGCTGAGTGTTCCGGCAGGTACCACCATTGTCAAAACTGTGGCCGTGACCCCTGGCACCACCACCCTCCCGGCCACAGTGAAAGTGGCCTCCTCGCCCGTCATGGTAAGCATTTTGAGGGGTTTGTGGTTACTGGGCTCCCTCCTGGGCTCTGGACCCAGGGGTGGGGTCTGGTCTTTGCCGCTAGCTGTTGGCTAAGTTGCCCGCTTGGGGTGTGAGGCCTGAGGCAAGACCTGGGATGAGCGGCTCTGCTCAGTCGTTCAGTCCCTCCCCGTGTCAGTAAAGGAAAGGGAAACTGAGCTGCTCTGTAGCTTGGGCGAGCAGGGGGCAGAAGGTGAGCGGAATGGCCAGAACGTCAGTCTCGCACCCTGGCTTTTGGGCGTGGGAGCGAAGATAGCTCCCTTACTTCTCCCGCCACCTGCCTCTCCCCCCCACCCTCAGGTGAGCAACCCTGCCACCCGCATGCTGAAGACTGCTGCCGCACAGGTGGGGACGTCTGTGTCCTCAGCCGCTAACACATCCACCCGCCCCATCATCACTGTGCACAAGTCCGGGACTGTGACAGTGGCCCAGCAAGCCCAAGTGGTGACCACAGTGGTGGGTGGCGTCACCAAGACCATCACCCTGGTGAAAAGCCCCATCTCAGTCCCAGGAGGCAGTGCTCTGGTAAGTGCTGGGGGGGGCAGGCCTGGTTCCCCTGGCTTCAGCACAGCTCCACCTGGTTTGAAAGTGGCCACGCTGGGCGACCTCTGCTCGGGCCGGCTTCCATACAAGTGCCCGCACAGGCTGTGCCCTTGTTTGCTTTCCTGATCGACTCCCTGCTCTCTCCTCTCCTTTTTAGATTTCCAACCTTGGCAAAGTGATGTCAGTGGTCCAGACCAAACCCGTTCAGACCTCCGCAGTCACAGGCCAGGCCTCTACGGGCCCGGTGACACAGATCATCCAGGTAAGTGTGGGTATTGGGCAGAGGGCGTTCTAGCTGCCAGCTCAGCCTTGTCTTTTCAGCCTGGCCCACCAGCTCCTCAGGCTGCTGACTCACACCGCCGCCCCCTCCCCCCCCCCCCCCGGCCAATTCCCTCTCCAGACCAAAGGCCCCCTGCCAGCCGGGACCATCCTGAAGCTGGTGACCTCAGCCGATGGCAAGCCCACCACCATCATTACGACCACGCAGGCCAGTGGGGCGGGAACCAAGCCGACCATCCTGGGCATCAGCAGTGTCTCTCCCAGTACCACCAAGCCTGGCACCACTACTATCATTAAGACCATCCCCATGTCGGCCATCATCACCCAGGCGGGTGCGACAGGTAGGGCTCCAGTGGCCTGGCCCCTGTGTTAGGGCCTCCCCTGCAGCCTTGGCCTCGGAGAGTAACTAGTATGAGGCTAAAGCAAGAATGGAAAGCCAAGGCCATGCGACAGTGCGCTTTCTGCGTTTGTGTCTTGTTTCTCTCAGCTTCCCCGCCCTCTCCTTACCTTTTGGGGGTCTTTTAGGATCTGTATGGACATGGTAGGAGTGCGGCTGTAGGTCGTGACTGTTCATTTTAATCTAGGAGCAACAGGAGTAACTGGGGGAAAAGGTATGAGGGCAGTGGGGGGCACCGGAAGCTGTCACAGCCTCGTGAGGGGTCAGGACCCTGGCAGGAGGTGCGCTGTCCGGTGGTGCCCCACTCCCCACACCTGAAGGCAAGCCGCCCCTCCTACCCAGGTGTGACCAGCAGTCCCGGCATCAAGTCCCCCATCACCATCATCACCACCAAAGTTATGACTTCGGGGACTGGTGCCCCTGCCAAGATCATCACTGCTGTCCCCAAGATTGCCACTGGCCACGGGCAGCAAGGAGTGACCCAGGTGAGGCGCACCTGTCCTCTTAGCACAGCGCAGCTACAGCCTCTCCCCCCCGATAGAGCTACAGCCCCCCAGTGCCCCAGCTGCCACCTGTGGCCTCTAGAGGGGCCTGGGAGGGACAGCACAGGGCCTAGCCAGCCTGCAAGTGATGTTGGTGGGTCTTCTGGTGTCCAGGTGGTGCTGAAGGGGGCCCCCGGACAACCAGGCACCATCCTCCGCACTGTGCCCATGGGTGGCGTTCGCTTGGTCACCCCAGTGACCGTCTCCGCCGTCAAGCCAGCTGTCACCACGTTGGTTGTGAAGGGCACCACAGGTATGTTTGCTGAGGACCATGCCTCCCTGTAGTAAGGCTGAGGGAGGCTAAAGGGCACTCTCTCCAGAGTGTTCTTTTCTACCAATTATGTACACTCTTAAGTTTCCAGGGCCCTTGGAGAATCCCAGGTTCCCCTTGGCCTTGCCCATCCTGTCAAGCCCAGTCCCTAGCCTTAACACCACCCAGTGAGAGAAGCTGCTGGAAAGGTGGTACCAGCTGCAGGGCTGGAGAGAGCACAAGGCTATTAATCATCCCGTCCCTGCCTTCTTTTCTTCCCTCTAGGTGTCACCACCCTTGGCACAGTGACCGGCACTGTCTCTACCAGCCTTGCCGGTGCTGGTGGCCATAGCACTAGCGCCTCGCTGGCCACGCCTATCACCACTTTGGGGACCATCGCCACCCTCTCCAGCCAGGTGATCAACCCCACAGCCATCACTGTCTCAGCTGCTCAGACCACGCTGACGGCCGCCGGTGGGCTCACCACCCCCACCATCACCATGCAGGTGGGCAGGAGTGTGGCCAGAGTGGGGTGTGGAAAGCCCAAGCCCAAGCGTGTGTGGGCACACACATGACACTAGATGTAGAACCCTGCATGCTTCAAAGCTGAGAATTGCGGCTTTCACCCGGGGCACCCCTTCTCGACTTGGGTCTGCTGCTGTGAGGGGATTATGTCTGCTCACTCTTGATGAGGCTGCACACCTTGGTCATTTCCCGTTGTTACTTAAATCCAAGTTTCTGATGGCTGTCCGCTAGTCCGTCCTGTTGATGCACTGTATTTTAGCCACTGTCAGCCTGTGGACCCTTAGTATGACATGGGCTGTAGCTGCCTGAGCTCCTCTCCTCTTCTCTCAGCCTCTCCCCATCACAGTGGGAGAGGGCGGCGGCCTTCTTCCTGGTCTCTGGGAGTAGAGAGCGCGTGTATTTACCCAGGGCTGTGGCTTTTGGGACTGAGGAGGCAGTCACAGCCAGCACGGGGCGGGGGGGCAGACAGACAGAAAGCAGTGTCACTAATCTTTTCCTGTCTTGCGTTTCCCCCTAGCCTGTCTCACAGCCTACGCAGGTGACTCTGATCACGGCGCCCAGCGGGGTTGAGGCCCAGCCAGTGCATGATCTGCCTGTGTCCATTCTGGCCTCACCGACAACAGAGCAGCCCACGGCCACCGTTACAATTGCCGACTCAGGCCAGGGTGACGTGCAGCCTGGCACTGTGACACTGGTGTGCTCCAACCCACCCTGCGAGACCCATGAGACGGGCACCACCAACACGGCCACCACCACGGTGGTGGCCAATCTCGGGGGGCACGCCCAGCACCCCCAGGTCCAGTTCGTCTGCGACAGGCAGGAGGCAGCTGCCTCACTTGTGACCTCCACAGTCGGGCAGCAGAATGGCAGTGTGGTCCGCGTCTGCTCCAACCCACCCTGTGAGACCCATGAGACAGGTACCACTAACACAGCCACTGTGGTCAGTGCCAATCTCTCAGCCCCCCTGCGAGGTGCAGGGCCCACTGTCTGCTCAAACCCACCTTGTGAGACCCACGAGACGGGCACTACCAGCACGGCCACCACCGCCACCTCCATCATGGCTGGGCAACCTGGGTGCTCTAACCCCCCATGCGAGACCCACGAGACGGGCACCACCAGCACTGCCACCACCGCCATGGCCAGTATCGGCTCTAGACAGCCGGCAGCTGCCAGCCAGCAGCGAGACGGCCGCCCCACCTATGCTGCCAGCACCCTTGCCACGGGTCAGGTCAGTGTGGGCGCTGGGCCGGCTCAGGGATCCCAGAGCTCGGTCAAACCCCTGTGCCAAACCCGCCAGACCAGCTCAACCCACACCACCATGACTTTGATGGCCACGGGGATGCCATGCTCGGCCCCACTCCTGGCACCCAGCCTGGTGCTGGAGGCAGGCTGTAGCAGCACTAGCTTTGCCCAGCTGGCCCCTCCCAGTGGCAGAGTCGGGCCCGGTGGCACCAGCAGCAAGGACGGCCTCATAGCAGACCTGGGCCAGCTGGTGCCTGTGGGGCGACAGCTGGAGACACATCACACCCACACCACCAACACCCCCACCACAGTCCGCTCCACCATGGGCACCGGGGAGGCTGGTGAGGCCCGGGGCATCCTCAAGCCTGTGTGTGAGAGCCATCAGACCAGCTCAACCGGCACCACCGTGACTGTGACAGCCCTGGAGGCACTGCTGGGCCCTTCGACCCCTGTGACCCAGGTCTGCTCCAACCCACCCTGCGAGACCCACGAGACTGGGACTACCAACACGGCCACCACCTCAAATGCAGGTGGTGTCCAGCGGGCATGCGCCAATCCTCCCTGTGAGACCCACGAGACAGGTACCACACACACAGCCACCACTGCCACCTCCAGTGGTGGCTCGGGGCAGCCTGAGGGCGGGCAGCAGCAGGCCCCCGCCAGCTGCCCCTGTGAGACACACCAGACCACCTCCACCGGCACCACCATGACCGTCAGTGTTGGCGCCTTGCTCCCTGATGATGGCGCCACCCACCGGACCCTGGAGGCCGTCTTGGATCCGGTGGCGGCTCCGACCCCAGTGGTCCCCCAGGTCAGCCCCGTACTACTGGCTCCTTTCCCAACTCAGCGGGTCTGCTCCAACCCGCCCTGCGAGACCCACGAGACAGGCACCACGCACACGGCCACTACTGTCACTTCCAACATGAGCTCAAACCAGGGTGAGTGCTGGCGGTCTCCATTCATGCAGGGTTGCCCAGGCCCCCGGGGGTGCACAGAGAGCAGAGCCCCCAGGGGCTCAGACTCTTCCCTTTTGTCACTTCTGAGGCTTCTGACGGTGGCAGACAGCATATCGCTTCCTCTGCAGAGGCCCGGAGTTCACCACTTAGGTTCCATGGACCGCAGCCTTGCAGTGGGCCGGTGGGGAATTAAACAGGCACGTCAGATAAAGCGGGGGCTCGCGTGGAATTCTCCAGGAGATTCTGCTCCAGTCCTTCCTTTTTGTCCTCTTGGAGGACAAGAGGACCCCGCAGTGCGGGGGTGGAGGTTAGGACTTGGGATCCCCTGCTGACTAGCCACATTAGGCCCTCGTGACCCCACTGTCTGTTCCCTCCCACAGACCCCCCACCAGCTGTCAGCGATCAGGGTGAGGTAGAGAGCACCCAGGGCGACAGTGGGAACATCGCCAGCTCCAGTGCTGTCACGACAACTGTGTCCTCCACGCTGACACGAGCGGTGACCACCGTGACACAGTCCACGCCCGTTCCAGGCCCCTCTGTGCCGGTGAGAGCCCTGGAAGGTCTGCTCTGTCCTCTGCCCACCTGCTCAGCCCTTCAGGGCCTGGGATGGCTCCATTGTTGCTATTCTGGAGTTGGGCACCAGGGGTCACTCTTGTATAGCACATGGTGCAGCTGCTAGTGCCGTTTCCAAACCATAAAAGGGCAATCTCGTGCGCAGGACTAGGCTGGGGACAGAAGACAGTCCTCTGCGTGTTCCTCGAGCGCTTTCATTTCCTTAGCTGCTCCACATCACTGGTTGTTTCACTGTAGGCTTGTGAGAGGTTGTCCCCTGAGGCTCTTTGTCTAGATAGGAGTCCTCTCACTGAGGTTCAGTCAACCAATCAGTCTTAAAGGTCTTTTCTCTCCTCCCTCCCCCCACCCCCCGCCCTACGCCCAGCTGCTCTGTGCAACACTGGTCTTCTCCCCCATGTAATAAGTGACCACACAGGCCCCTCAAGAATGGAAGCAGGTCTGTGGGGAGAGAGTAAGGCTGTCCCGCTCCTTGGCCCGACTGCCTTGTTCTGGCCTCCCTCTCCTCCCCTCTGACGGGGACTTCTCTCCCTTTCTAGAGGATCTCATCAATGACTGAGACTACCCCCGGGGCTCTGACCACCGAAGTCCCCATCCCGGCCACGATAACAGTGACCATAGCCAACACAGAAACTTCTGACATGCCCTTCTCTGCTGTTGACATCCTGCAGCCCCCAGAGGACCTCCAGGTCTCACCCGGGCCTCGCCAGCAGCTCCCCCCACGGCAGCTCCTGCAACCAGCCTCCACACCCCTGCTGGGGGAGCCCGCTGACACCCTGGCGGCCACCCAGGCCCCTGACCTCCAGGCAGCCGTGGACTTGAGCAGTACAGGGGACCCATCTTCGGGCCAGGAGCCTGCCAGCTCCGCGGTGGTGGCCACCGTGGTGGTCCAGCCACCCCCGCCCACACAGTCTGAGGTAGACCAGTTGGCGCTCCCCCAAGAGCTGATGGCCGAGGCCCAGGCGGGCACCACCACCCTCATGGTGACAGGGCTCACCCCTGAGGAGCTAGCAGTGACCGCTGCAGCTGAAGCAGCTGCCCAGGCTGCGGCCACAGAGGAAGCCCAGGCCCTGGCCATCCAGGCAGTGCTCCAGGCTGCCCAGCAAGCCGTCATGGGTAGGTGCCTAGGGGACAGGTCCAGGGGACAGCTAGGCTCACTGGATCTCTTCTGCTCAAGGCCAGATGGGAGGGTTCCTGAGCTTCCCCTGCTCAAGACCCCAGACAGGGCTGAGGTGCTGGGGAGTGTGGGCAGCCAAAGAGGTGACCGGAGATGCTGCCTGCGGAACCTGGGAGGGAGGGCAGTGGGGTGGGAAGGCAGGGACCACCCCCCACTGTGTTCTTCCTGAGTAGTGCTTTTCTCCCCTCCCCTCCGGAGCAGGCACCGGGGAGCCAATGGACACGTCCGACGCGGCGGCCACCGTGACCCAGGCAGAGCTGGGGCACTTGTCAGCCGAGGGCCAGGAGGGCCAGCCCACCACCATCCCCATTGTGCTGACTCAGCAGGAGCTGGCTGCCCTGGTGCAGCAGCAGCAGCTGCAGGAGGCCCAGGCACAGCACCACCTGCCCACTGAGGCTCTGGCCCCTGCTGACAGCCTCAATGACCCCACCATCGAGAGCAACTGCCTCAATGAGCTGACTGCCGCCGTCCCCAGCACCGTGGCCCTGCTTCCCTCAACAGCCACTGAGAGTAAGCAGGGTCCCGGCCTTTGCTGGAAGGAGGCTCCCTTGACATGCGGAAGAATTGGGTCTCAGCCTGTGCACCAAGGGGTGTGGCTGCTAGCTAGGGCTGCTCAGCCATGGGCTGGGGTGACCACAGATAGGCTGGGCAGAGGATACTGGGAGGTCTTGGGCCCCAGTTGTAAGAGATGGGGATGTGGTGTGGCCCAAGGTGGGGGCACCATGCACCCAGAAGCCAAGGGGAGCTGTGGGGGGGGTGATTTCGCTCTGACACCATCTTTCTTCCCAGGTTTGGCCCCATCTAACACGTTTGTGGCGCCCCAGCCAGTTGTGGTAGCCAGCCCAGCAAAGCTGCAGGCAGCGGCCACCCTGACTGAAGTAGCCAACGGCATAGAGACGATTGGGGTGGTGAGTTGGGCATGGTGGGCCACGAGGCTGTGCCTCCAGCCCAGAGGGGTGCTTGCCTAATCCTGTCTCCCCGTTGCTGTCTTCCAGAAGCCTGACCTACCACCCCCACCCAGCAAAACACCTGTGAAGAAGGAGAACCAGTGGTTTGACGTGGGTGTTATTAAGGGCACCAATGTAATGGTGACACACTATTTCCTGCCACCAGACGATGCTGTCACCTCTGACGTAAGTGATCTGGGAGCTGGTGCCTTCGGGGCCTGGGTGTGGACCCTGGCCATAGGCATGTACAGCAGAGGTAGGCTGCCATGGGCCATGCCGGAGGGCAGTGAGTGGGGAGTCGAGGGACTTGGAGAGGCTTTGCAGACCCCCAGGGTTGTCTCCTGTCTTGGGTGGAATCGGGTGGAGCGTGGTGAACACCGCCTCTCCTCAGCACCTGGACAAAGTAGAGAGAGGGAATGTCTTTGTCCCCCCAACAGTCACCACAGACCTGCATAATCCCCAGAGTTGCCTTCTGGTCTGTGGGCCTCATGCAGCTTTTTCCCTTTCTCTCTTTGTTCTCTTTGCCTTTTCCACCCTGTTCTCCAGGACGACTCGAGCACTGTCCCGGACTATAACCAGTTGAAGAAGCAGGAGCTGCAGCCAGGCACGGCCTACAAGTTCCGGGTGGCCGGGGTCAATGCCTGCGGCCGGGGGCCCTTCAGTGAGATCTCGGCCTTCAAGACCTGTCTGCCCGGCTTTCCGGGGGCCCCTTGTGCCATTAAGATCAGCAAAGTGAGTGTGGCTGTGGGGTGGTGAGGCTGGTGGGGTCCGCGGAGAGCAGAAAGTGGTTGCTGTCCTGATTCTGTCACCAGTTGCTGGGATGACCGAAGGCAAGTCCCCTGCTGTCTCCCCACCTCCTCCCCTCCGTAGCAACTGTCGGGTGCTGGGCACTCGCTACAGTAAGCTCTCACTCCTTGCCAGCCTTGAGCTGTTGGACACAGCCTGAGGCAGTGTGGGTCCACTTTTCTGATGGGGAGACCGAGACACTGAGAGGCAAGTGACAGATCACACGTGAGGGGGCAGAGCCAGTGTGGGAAGGCTGTGTCCTGAACCCACGGGGGCAGGGTGGAGGCAGCCGTTCTCTGCAGAGCTCTGAACGCCGACGGCAAAACATTGTATTAGGAGGGAAGTGTGAGCTTTCCATGTTGGAGCTTCCTTGGCTCTCCTGGGGCCAGACAGGGTGCACTTAGGTCACAAAGGCTGAAAAAAGCCACTCTTGATCCCTTCGCTTCTAGAGTCCAGATGGTGCTCACCTCACTTGGGAGCCACCCTCTGTGACCTCCGGCAAGATCATTGAGTACTCGGTGTACCTGGCCATCCAGAGCACGCAAGCCAGTGGCGAGCCCAAGAGCGCGGCCCCGGCCCAACTGGCCTTCATGCGGGTCTACTGTGGGCCCAGCCCCTCCTGCCTGGTGCAGTCCTCTAGCCTCTCCAACGCCCACATTGACTACACCACCAAGCCCGCCATTATCTTCCGCATTGCTGCCCGCAACGAGAAGGGCTATGGCCCTGCCACACAAGTCAGGTGGTTGCAAGGTGAGTATTATCTGGGAGGGTCCTTGGGGAAGGCCCCGGGAGGTCAGGCCTGGCAAGTGGTTGAGATTTGTTCCCCACGTGCTAGCTCCCCAAGAATGTTCTGCCATCGGTCTTTCTTTCTCCTAATCGTTCATCCTTTCCTTCAACACGCACCCAGCCCCTCCTGGGGCAAGTGCTGAGCTGGTGGGGGCAGGGGGTTCCAGGACACAGTCCCAGCTGTACTTTGGAGCTTGACGATTAGGGGGTGGTATAGCTATGGGAAAATTTAGCAGAGGGTCCTTCGCCTGGTCTGGGGATGACAGGGCAAGGGACTAGGGCCCTGTAGTCTTAGCTGTCCCTAGCTAGGCTTGGTTTTTTGGAGCACAGATCTTTTACCTCCCTCCTGTCGGCCTTGCCACACTCCTTACTGCCGTCTCCTTACAGAAACCAGTAAAGACAGCTCTGGCACCAAGCCAGCCAGCAAGCGGCCCATGTCCTCTCCGGAAATGTAAGTAGGAAGCCTCTTTCAGGAACCTTCCGAGGTTGGGGGTAGTCAGTGCTTAGGAGGAAGGAGCAGTGGAGACACTAGGGGCCAGGCTTCTTGCTAAGCGGGTAGGGGGTGCTTAACTGGCTGAGAGCCCATGCTAGGGACTGCGGTCCTGCAGTGCTGTTGATGCTTCCTTTCTGCTCTCCCCAAGGAAATCCGCTCCAAAGAAATCGAAGGCAGACGGTCAGTGAGAGGGACGTGGCCAGCACCTGGATTCTTCTCCAGACTCCTCCCCTCCCCTCTGCTTCAGGAACACCGCCTGCCAGGGGCCGGCCACCCCACCCCTACCCTGTTGGCACTTCATTCTTAATGGCCGCCATTCATTTGTTCATGTGCTCGCTCAGTCATTCGTTCATTCCCTCTCGGTTTTTAAACAAACGATCTGTTTAAGAAAGCACATTATACCATTGCTGGTGGGAGGAAGTAGAAGGCGGCAAGTTGGAAAGAGCAGTGAGCACTTGAGAGCAGTGCTTCCTCCTCCTCCTCCTCCCTCGCTGCACCCCCAGCGCCTTCCTGGGGACCCCCTGAACAAGACCTGAGGCCGGCAGGCAACCAGCCCTGCCTGTGTCTCCCACAGATCTGAGAGTGTGAATTAAAACTTTAAGAAAACTCCGAAAAGAAAAACAGAAACCACCCTCTCCAACCCCCATAGAACTTGGAAAGCTTTTCTTCCTGCCGTGGTCTGAGGTAGAGGGGGGCTGCCCAGCCACAGAGGCAGGACTCCTGCCCCGCCCTGCAAGCCCGGACTGCCGCCTCTGCACTTGGCCCATCCGCTTTGACTTTATTTTTTTATCTTTTTGTTCTCAACCACTTAACAACCTTTCCTTAAGCTTTGTCCACCCTGTCTCCGCACAGCGAGTCCACAGGAAGCATAGACATTGTCAGAGGCCTTCGCACTCCCTCTTCTCTCTCTTCCCCTCTTTCCCATGGAAAAAAAAAAGAAAAAGGGGAAGGAGCCCGGCAGCCAGGCTGCACAGCACCTCGTGGGTGGCATGCGGGTGGCCACGGAGCCAAGCCAGGCCTCGGTGGGCAGGGCAGGGGCGACGTCACCAATTGCTGCATCTGTTGTATTTTTTTTAAGTTGACATTGATGAAGTTATGTTTTTATTGTAATTTTAGCCTTAGCGTGTGGGGTTTCGTCTCTTTTTTTGGTTGTTGTTAGCCGTGTACAGAATGTGTATCTTTATTTTTTTCTTTTTGGCTAAGCATTGCCTTGGCAGTGATTTTTCTGGTGGGAGTGAGGAGGAGTCCTCTGGGGGAAGAGAGCTCCGGCCCTTGGGGGTTCTCCCAGAGGAGGGGTGAGCTGCGAAGCTGAAGCTGGATGGGGAGGTGGTGGTCCCCCCACCTAGAGGATCTGGGGCTAGATAAGACAGGCTTCTTAGAAAAGACAAGTGTGGTCCAGCCCGCCCCAGACCAGAATGGAGGCTGGGAAGCTGGCCTCCCTCAGCATAACTGGCCTTGAGGCCAGACCCCCTGAACTGCTCTGACGCACACCCCCAGCAAAGTTGTCATGGGAAAGGGGGAAGGGCGTGAGTTGAGGGGAACCAGGAAGTGGAGGCAGCTGGGGAGGGTAGCGTGGTGCCGCCCTCCAGCGGGGGCAGGGCAGGGACTCTCCACAGCAAGCAGCAGTAGCCCTCCAAGGGCCCAAGGGGAGTGGTTAATGAGCCAGCTTTCTGCCCCACCCCCAAGCTATAGGCAAAGAGCAAAGCTCTTACACAGGTTACACAGAAGGATTTAAACAGGCCACCATCTCTGCCCTGAAAGGCCCTCCCGCCACCGCCTGCGGCTTTGGGGGCCTGGTTCATTGTATTATAGCACATCTCGCTGTGGGAAATGTCACTGTTCAGTCACCTCGGGATCCACATGCCTGGTCCCATTGTTTTCTTCCTGTCCCTCTGCCCGAGCACCCCTTTGATTTCTCTTGTTTCTAAGAGCTGTACACCTGTTCATCTATTGTAGAGTAATCCCCGTGACTCAATATTACCATAGTGCGATGTCGTTTTGTGCTATTTTGAACAATTAAAAGACGTTTTTGAAATAACCGTCTGCTGTCTCTCACTGAGTCCCGGGACTCCCACAAAGAAGGCTGTGGGGCGGGGCAGGTGGCTGCAGTAGCTTTGCTGGGAAAGAGGATCTGGGAAGGCCCCACCCTGGCTCATGACCTTTGGACAAAGCTGGGCTGGCAGCAGGTTCCCCACAGGAGGTCCCAAAGTGGCTGCTATGTGGCACCCAGGCTGAGGGGCCCACTAGGCAGGGGCTGTGGCCTCCCTCTCTGTCCAGAGACCCATTCCCTCCCCTCCCCACCCAGAGGACTGGCACAGGGGAGGCTTCCTCGGGCTCTTGTGCTTGGTTTCTCCCGGTGGGGATCTGAGCCCTACCCACCCATCCGCCAGGCTGTGCAGATATGCCGGTTCTCAGGAGAGGGATCCACGAGGATTTTCACAGGAGGAAAGCAGCGCAGTTACCCTCGGTAGCCAAGTGGAATGCAGGGGTCGCTGTCACAGCCCCGAGGAAGCCACACCAGCCCCACCAGCCAGCCCTGTCTTGGCCACAGAACTGTCAGCATTCAGCTATTGGATGGTGTGGCTAGGACTGGGGGAACTGTTGTGTTGAGTCCTTCGTGCCGACCAGCCAAGAGACCAGAGGGAGCTGGGGACAAGGTAGCCAGGGACCAGGCCCAGGCTCAGCATGCGCAGCTCTGTGTGGTGGGCGGGCCAGTGGGGAGCAGCACCACACCGCAGGGGCTCTCTGGGTCCCAGCGTTCCTGCTAGGGACAATGGGCGTGGGGGGTGCTCCCTCAGCATCCCCCTCCACTTCCCCAATACCCCTGCTGCTTGCCTTTCCTCAGTCCTCATCATCCTGCTGCCAACAAAAGCCCCCTCCACCTCTGTCCTGCCTCGTGTGCTGGAACCATGAGGTGCATTCCTCTCCCAGGCGGCCTAGGCTTTACAGTGTCGTGTGTGTAATCGTCTGGGCCACTTTATGTCCCTATGTAGCCTGTTTATCTCGATACCAGGAGCCCTGGCTTCTGTTCTCCACAGCACCAACTCTGATGCCCCAGAGCTTAGAGGAGAGTGGACTCCTGGGGGCTGGGGCCAGGGAGAGAGGCGGAGAAGTGTCCTTCAGATAGGACCAGGACGAGCAAGGCCCAGAGATGGGAGGATTCTGACCACTGGGGCCCAGGGTCTGTGTAGGACCAGCCCCAGGTGGGGGAGGGGCCTTGTAGATTGGCCAGGAGTGTGATGATGGCCTTTGGGATGCCTCGCCTGGGGTGAGGTGCACGTGTTCCTCCCATCCCACTTCTCTGTCTATTCTTAGACTCTGTCCCCAAGCACCAGCCAGGCCACCCCACCCTCCACCTCCCCTTGCTCACCTGCCTCAAGGCAGCCTGTGATGCACTGTGGAAGGCCAGGGCCACACCGGTACCGTCTTTGGCACTGGTTTCAAAATACTGGGCTTGAGTCTGGGCACACCACTCCTCAGCCTCCCGGGGAGAGACCTGGAGGGGCAAGACAAGGCACTGCTTGTCCAAAGCTCTGGCACTGAACCCAGGGCCAGGCCACCCATGGGAGCCAGAGCCCTCCATGTACCAAACTTGGCCTCGGCTAGGCATTGAGACTGTTAGCGTGTGCATGGGAGGCCAGAGGGGAGAGGCTGGGCATCGTGAGGGGGTGCCCACCGTGGGCCACAAGGCCCAAGCCCCCAAAGTAGAGACTGAGGTTGAGGGCAAAGGTGCACCTGGAGCAGTCAGGAGCGGGCACTCACCTGCCGGCCAGGGAGGTCGGTCTTATTGCCCAGCAGAACAAAGGGAAATTGCTTGGGGCTGGGAGGGTCAGCCTGCATCAGAAACTCTGCCCGCTGAGCAGCCACGGCCTGGAAGGAGGTAGCCACTGTAACATCGAAGACCAGCACGCAGCAGTGTGAGCCCCGATACAGTGCCATCCCCAGAGACTGGAACCTCTCTGCGCCTGCCGTGTCCCAGAGCTGTGCCAATAGGGAGGAAAGGCCAGTTATGCTCCAGGGTACAGTCCATTCTTCGGCAGAAGGGACGACTCAGTAGTCTCAGCTACCCCAGGCCAAGCTGGGGGCTCAGGGCCTCAGGCACTCTGACTGGCACCCATAACTCCCTGTTGATGTGATGTGCCCTGTTGGCAGGGACACAGCTGGGAAAAGTGGGGGACAGTTCAGCCAGCCTTCCTCTGAGCCATCTGGCCGTGTTCAACTGTCAGAGGGGTGCAAGGCCTGGGCCACCGTCCTTACTTGCACAGTGACCCTCTGGCCTTCCAGCTCCATCACTTTGGTGAAAAAGTCTGCGCCAATGGTGGCCCGGTACCGACTGCAGAAGCGGTTGTGGACGAATCGACTCATCAGAGAGGACTTGCCGACCCTGCGGGGTCACAGGTCAGAGGGGAGGTGGGGTCCCCTCCCCGCCTGGGCTCTGGAGCTCTTACTTCCTCCCCACTTCTCTCCGCCCTCCTGCTGCGCCCTGCCTCCCCCCCCGCCCTTCCGGGCCCAGGTCCCCAAGACCCCGGCCCCTCCCCAGGCCTCTCTAGGGCGGCCGACGTGCTGGGCGGGAGGCCTGGCCCACCGGTCGCCTCGCCCCAGCCAGTTCCGCCAGCTCACCCGGCACTGCCCACCAGAAGGATCTTGAGAGGAGAGCTCCCCGCGGACGCCATCGCCCTACCCGGCTCAACGCGACCGCCCAAAAGTGTCCGCGGGGCTGGGGCGGGGTCTGAGGCGCGGGGTCGAGCCGGGGGCGGGGCTGGGCCAGAGGCGAGGCTGCGCGGCCGCCAAGCCCCGCCACTCTCCGCGTGCCCCGCCCCCGCGCCCTGCGGAGCCCGGGCAGAGCGGGTGGGTGGGGCGCGGCTCGGTCAGCTGAGTGGCGGTCACGAGACTGCGACCAGCTTCGTCTGATTTCTTGGAGGACAGGGAGGGATGAGCGGGGTTCTCCGAGTGCGACAGGCCAGTGGTGGGACTTGGGGGGGGGCTATTCTGGAGGATCTCGAAGCTGGTGGGGCACAGCCCTGGGAAACCCGAGGGCTGGGTTGGGAGGCCTGGGGTCCTGGGGGAGACCGGCCGGGCAGTTCTGGGACCTACCTGAGCCTGGGGTGACCCGGGGCCAGAGGAGCCCGATTGAGGAGGCTGGGACCTGGAGACCTGGGGAGGCCTCGTGGGGGCATAGTCTTTAGTCTCCGAGTTCCCCCAGGACATGGAGGAGTGGGAGATCCTGCAGGCCTGGAAGGAGCGCGTGGGACAGGAGCTGGACCGAGTCATGGCCTTCTGGATGGAGCACTCCCACGACCCGGAGCATGGGTGGGCTGCCCCCTTCGGGCACCCTCAGCAGGGTCTTTGCCCGTCCCGAGCCCCCACCCTGAGCTCCCAGCCCACCCTCAGATTTCCCTCCAGCCCTTCTCACCTCCGGTCCTGGGGGCTGGACACAGGGCTGTGGGGGTCTGCGCAGGCCCCCCATCTACTGTTCATGGTACATGTCCCCGACAGGGGTTTTTTCACATGCTTGGGCCGTGACGGGCAGGTGTATGACGACCTCAAGTATGTCTGGCTGCAGGGGAGGCAGGTGAGGGTGCTCCCAAGCATGCAACTCACTAGAGTTATGTGGCCTGCAACTCACTAGGGTACGTGGGCCACTCCCGTCCTGCCTAGGATGAGGCCTCTCATCCCCACAGTCCTCCTCCCCCCAATGGGGATACTTAGGACACCCCCACCCCCAACCCTGAGGACCCCAGTGCTGCCCACTGAAGCCATTTCCCTCCTGTCTCCATACAGGTGTGGATGTATTGTCGCCTGTACCGAAAAGTCAAGCGCTTCCGCCGCCCTGAGCTCCTGGATTCAGCCAAAGCAGGTGCCCGCCCCCATCTCTGAAATTTCTCAGTAGGGTGTTCCTAGAGGGATCTGGAAGTGGTGAAGGGCCTTGGGAGGGCCAAAGGGGGTGGCTTTCTCACCTAAGTTCTAGGATGCACATTTCGCCAATCCCAGGTGGTGACTTTTTGCTGCGCCATGCCCGGGTGACACCTCCTGAGAAGAAATGTGCCTTTGTGCTAACAAGGGACGGCCGCCCTGTCAAGGTGCAGCGCACGATTTTCAGCGAGTGTTTCTACACCATGGCCATGAACGAGTTATGGAGGGTCACAGGGGATGTGCGCTACCAGGTATGGGGCTGTTGAGGCCGACTGCTGGGAGGGCCCCACTTTGGGAGTGGCGGGTCTTCCAAGCCTTCACCTGTGTTGAAAATGGCCCCTTGGCACACTCCTGCTCAGGCTTTCCTGACGCCATCTGTGGGCCAGGCCTGTCATTTTTCCTCCACTCCACCCCGCCACCGCCTCCTGACTACACCATATTGTCATCATGTGTGGAGGGGTGTCTTCTCCCTTCACCTCTGAACCTCCCTGCACACCCCAGGCCCTGAGCAGATGGAGGGGACAGGCCAGGAGGGGACAGGTGCTGCCTCAGCCTGGCCACCCTGGCCCACCCCTCTCCTCCCCCAGAGTGAAGCAGTGGAGATGATGGAGCAGCTCGTCCACTGGGTGCGGGAGGACCCATCGGGGCTGGGCCAGCTGAGGCTCCCAGGGGCCCCCAGCGCTGAGCCCATGGCAGTGCCCATGATGCTGCTGTGCCTGGTGGAGCAGCTTGGGGAGGCGGACGCAGAGCTGGCAGCCAGATATGCAGAGCTGGGGGACTGGTGTGCCGGCAGGATTCTGCAGCACGTCCAGGTGGGGCGGCGGGTGCTCAGGGGCAGGGTGCCTCCTCCCCCCTCCCCCAGAACCTGGCTCTGGTTAGCGGGAGACCTGGCCTGGGCCCACACCCCGGGGCGGGTGGCCGGGAAGGTGGACAGGCCCGGAGAGCCCAATGGGCCAAAGGGCTGAAGGGAGGCTGTGGGAGCCCGGGACCAGTCTCTAGAGAAGAAACCTGGGCCCCATCCCAGCCCATTCTGGGCCTCTTCAGGCAGCCAAGCCCCTCCCCACCCATTAGCCCCCCCTCCGGAGGCCCAGGCCCTACTGTGGATCAGCCCCTCAGACGCCCCGCCCAGGAGCGGAGTCCCGGAGGGAGGAGGGACTTGGGAGACAGAGGTCTTCCTGGCTGGTGGTGTGGGGCTGGAGGCCAGACAACCTTCGTCATGCCCCTTTCACCTGCAGAGGGACGGGCAGGCTGTGCTCGAGAACGTGGCTGAGGATGGCAGGGAACTTGCCGGTTGTCTGGGGAGACACCAGAACCCAGGTGAGGGGGCTAAGTAGGCTGGGGGCTTTCCCCAGGAAGGGTACTCAGCCTAGGTTTCAGGGGGCCGCCTCGCCTCCCTCTACCGAGGACTGGGGAGAGAAGAGGGGCCAGGCATCAGAAGAAGGAGGCTGAGTCTGGGGCCACCAGGAGGGCCTCTGGTCACCTTCAGGGGGGGCTCTCTGCAGGGGCAGGTGCCCAGGTGGGCGTTTAGAGCAGTCCCCACTGTTGGGGAGGGAGGAAGGGAGGCTCCCCTGGCCTCTTCAGGAAGCGTGGTTCCAGCCTTACCCCAACCTCTCACCAGGCCATGCGCTGGAAGCCGGCTGGTTCCTGCTCCGTCATGCTATCCGGAAAGGTGACCCTGACCTACGTGCCCACGTTATCGACAAGTTCATGTTGCTGCCTTTCCGATCAGGATGGGACCCTGACCATGAAGGTCTCTTCTACTTCCAGGATGTTGATGGCCTCTGCCCCACCCAGGTGGGAGAGTGACCCAGGGCCCATGAAGAGCACTGTTCTAAGCTGTCCACTTACTCTCTCATTTGGCCCCCGCCATCACCCAGCAGTGGTTAAGAGCTACGGCTATTAATCGAAAGGTCAGCAGTTCAGATCCACCAGGCGCTCCTTGGAACTTGGGGCAGTTCTACTCTGTGCTACGGGGTCACCGTGAGTCGGAATCGACTCAACAGTGGTGGTTTTTTTTGTTTGTTTGTTTTTATGGTTCAGGGAAGTGGGTGCTTCCTCATCCCTGGGGTTGCGAGAGGCAGACTTAACCCCGGGGATAAGCAGCAGGGCTGGACGAGAACCTCGAGTCAAGTTCCTGATTTGTGTGTTGGTGATACTCACCTCCGTGTGCAGGTGGACTCAGGGAGTGTCTGAGTGACCTGGGGGCTACCTAACAACCACATGCTGGGAGGCTGAAACAACAGCACGTATTCTCCCACGGTTCTGGAGGCCCAAAGTGCGGAATCAGGGTGCTGGCAGGGCCATGCTCCCTCTGGAGGTTCTAGGGGAAGTTCCTTGTCTCTTCCAGCCTCTGGGGGCTGCTGGCAGTTCTTGGCTTGTGGCTGCCGTCACTTCAGTCCGTGCCTCTGTCTTCAAGTGGTCTTCTATCTGCATCTGTTTGTGTCTCTTCTCTTTCTTACAAGGACAGCATTTGCATTAGATCAGGACCGCACTCACCCTACTGTAGTATGACCTCATGTTAATTTAACTCATTACATCTGCAAAGACCTTATCTCCATGTTCACAGGTTCCAGGAGTTTCGGCTCCAAAAATTCTTTTGGGGGGACACAATTCAACCCTCAACAGGGAGCCAGGGTGTCTTTGAAAGGCTCTCTGGTGGGGCTAATGGGCAATCAGGCTGAACCTCAGTCCTGGCTGGGGCTCCGTACAGGGTGGCTGTCCCCGCCATGGTCAGGAGCTGAGTGTCCAAGGCGCTTCAAGACAGGCTGACAAGATAGACAGTACTTTGATTCAAGGGCTAAAGGGGAGGCTTCCCCGCTCTTTTGGAAGGGACCAGTTGGGACACTATCCGTGCTCTGGAAGCCAGAACCGAAAGACATCTTGCAATCAAGCGACAAGTCCCAGGGCTGAGGGGGACCTGGGCTCTAAGCCACTGCCTCTGCTCTGCTCACAGCTGGAGTGGGCCATGAAGCTCTGGTGGCCTCACAGCGAAGCCATGATCGCTTTCCTCATGGGCTACAGTGAAAGCGGAGACCCTGCCTTGCTTCGCCTCTTCTGCCAGGTTGCAGAATACACCTTCCGCCAGGTGAGCAAAGGAGCCAGGGCCTAGTGGGCGGAAGGGAGGGGTTCCCTGGAGCTCGCCCCTCCCCCTACATACTTTCGGAGTGCCTGGAGGTCAGGGTTCCTCCTCCCTTTGTTCCATCAAGCAATATTCTGGTGACTTAAGCAGCCCTGTTAAGCAGTCCTGACCTGGAGTTTACTTTGAGATGGGGGGAGGGGGAGACGGGAAGTAAAGAAGCAACCGAGCCAGTGCTGAGAGCTATGTGGAAGAGGAAAGTAGGCTGAGGGGGCTGGGGGGCCAGGGAAGGCCCCAGGAGCCGGGCATCTAGTTGGTGAGTGGAGCTGTGTGGGGAGGGGTCTGGGGGAAGAGAGTCACGGACAGAGAGAACAGCAAGGGCCAGGCCCATGGCTCAAGTGGGCCTAACAAAGTAGGCGAGCCCCACAGAGTGGGGGGAATAAAGGGGGCGTGTCATGTAAAAAAAAAATTTTTTTTTTTTAGTCATGTGGTCCAACTTAGGGCTAGCCGGTCCAGGGGCTGGCTGGGGGGTGGTAAGTTTCCTGGGGCCCCTGGAACCGAGGACCACACACTGGGCGCCTCAATTAACGCAAAGTTAGTATCTCACAGTTCTGGAGGCCAGAAACCCAAAAGGAGGGTGTGGGCAGGGCCCGGCTCTCTGAAAAGCTCTAGGGGAGGATCCTTGCGCCTGTCTTCCCGCTTCTGGGGGCTCCGGGTGTTCCCTGGCGTTCCTTGGCTTGTGGCACATTACTCCCATGACTGCCTCCTGCACGTGTGTGCTCTCTCTTCATGAGGACGCTTGTCACTGGATCCAGGGCTCGCTCTAAATCCAGGAGGATCTCATTTCAAGTTTCTTAACTAATAACTAGTCACATTTGCAAAGACCATGTTTCCAAATAAGGTCAGCTTCTGAGGTCCTGGGCAGACATGGACTTTGGGGGACACAGGAGGGAGGGCTGTGGGGGTGGCAGGTGGGCGAGGGTGGCGTGGAGCTGCTTTGGCTGAGGGACTGGATGGGCGGGGAGCAGAGGACTGGGGGAGGAGGACGGCGGAGGAGGGCTCCAGCTGTCTGTTGGGGATGTGCTGGGTTGGACATGTCTGTTGGGCACCTGAGTCAAGTGGAGGTGTCAAGCTGCAGCTGGATTTATGAGTCTGTAGTTCAGGGGAGAGGTCTGAGCTGGATACAAAGGTTTGGGTGTCACAGGAATAAGAATGATACTGAGAGCCAGGAGGAAAGGTGAGCTCCTGAAATGTGAAGAAGAGGGAGTAGGGAGGGCCCGGCTAAGGAGACAAGACTCAGCTGGGGTGGGGAAGGGGGTGGGAAGAAAGGCACGGGGCTTTCCAGAGGCCAAAGGAGACGGTACAAGGAGTGAGGAGCTACGAGGAGTGAAGAGAGGGCACGCCGTGGGGCAAGGAAGGTGGTGAAGGAACATTTGTTGTGTTTCTAAAGCCACGATTCAGGCTGTTGGTAAACCCGGGTAGGGCAGGGACTATAGCATGGGCTCCGAAACTTGGGGGACAATCACTCCTGTAACTGAAATTTAGCATTTCCTTCCATTATGAATGGAGGCAACAGACCACAGGGGTATTGGCAATGCCTGACTTTTTCACCAGTAGGAATCCCAAATGTGTTTGTATCATGTTGTCGTCTAGGGTCATGTCCACTAATCACTACTTCCCGCTCTAGGTTAACATTGAATGCATTAACAAAGAACATGTATTATAAGCCACAGTTTTTTTCTTTTAGCTCCACAAGGTGAAATATAAGGAATACATTCTGACAAGACAGAGATGGTAGTAAACAATTTGAAACGTTATAATTGACGGGTAAATCATTACGCACTAGCCCACAGAACAGCAGAATCCAAAAAGCAGACATTCGGACATACAAGGAAAAATGGACAGGTTTGCAATGAGAGTGAGGAATGTTAAAACTCTTCATTAGCTACCTGTGTTAGATTCAGTAGTCAAAAAATAACTAAGGGCCTAAATAACGTAACTAGAACAACAGAATGAATAGAACTATCTTTACTCCCTACAAAGAATACACTGATTTCCATAGGCAGTTTTAAAAGATCTTTTGATAATACATTTCAGTGTAATTAGTTTCCTTTGTGATCCTTCTGAGAGGGCCTAAGATGGGGGCCCTGTAGTATATGCTGGTGAGTCGGGAAGGACAGATGCAAGAGGCCCAGTGGACAAGCCAGGTGCCTGATGGGTTGTGGGCTGGAGAGAAAGGAATGCAGAATCAATGGCCTGAGCTGCTGTCCCCAAGACCGGAGGCAGGCATCAGGCATTGGGTCACACAGAGGGAGGATGAGATGCTCTGGGGATCCAACAGGAGCAATGGGCCAGGCTCACATCTTGACGTTCACACTCTCACCTATTTTTAAGACAGACCAGGGAGAGCAACTTGTTAACAAAGTTAAGTTTGGCAGGTGTCTCCATCAGGGTTCTCTTTCTTTAAATCAATTTTGTTGAAGTGGACAGGGTAGAACAGCTCCATAGGGCTGCCAGGGAGCAGCTGGTGGATTCGAACTGGCAGCCTTAGCAGCCAAATGATTAACCACTGGCACCACCAGGGCTCTTAATTTACATACACCAAATGTATCCATGGTACAATTCCAGTATTGATTTGTACAATTCAATGAGCTACAACAGTGGACAGTCCTGGGTAACCACCACCTCAGTCAAAATACGGAACGTTTCCTTCACCCCGCAAAAGGCAGGATTCTTTTTACTCCATCTTGGCTGGGTTTCTGACAGCAAACCCCTCCCCAAGTCGGTAACACAGCTGGAGCCTGCCTGTTGCCGCCCACCCCTAGAGAATAGGAAAAGCCCCTCACTTTCATCGTTGTATAGAGACGCCTCACGTGGGAATGGGGGCGCGCCTCCCCAGGCCTGTGGCATCTGGGCGGTACCTGCGGGCGCCAGCTGTCGGCTGTCACTGTCTCATTTTTCCAGTTCCGTGATCCCGAGTACGGGGAATGGTTTGGCTACCTGAACCGAGAGGGGAAGGTCGCCCTCACCATTAAGGGAGGTCCTTTTAAAGGTGAGTGGGAGGGAGGTCAGAGGTGCTGGGTGCGGGGTCGCAGAGGCTGGCGCCCTCGCTCTCTCAAGCCCGCTGGCCGACTCTCCCTGCAGGCTGCTTCCACGTGCCGCGGTGTCTGGCCATGTGCGAGGAGATGCTGGACGCCCTGCTGAGCCGCGGTGACCCGGCCGATGTGCCCGTCCGCCTAGGCGCGGAATAAAGCTAAGCTTGCTGTACGTGTGCGTGCACGCGCGTCCGTGGGCCCGCGAGAGGGGGGCGGCCCGGTGGTCACCTGCTCGCCACCATTGGCCCGCCCGGCGCGTTGGGCCGCTCCACGCATTGGTCTTCCTCGCGCGCTGGTCCGCCCCGAGCCCCGAACCGCCCGCTCATTGGCCAACCCTGCGCCTTGGCCCGTCTCCCGCTGGACTGCCCCGCGCATTGCCTCGCTTCGCGCCCTGGACCGCCCTGCACCCTGGTCCGCCCCGAGCACTGGCCAGCCCCGCGCATTGGCCGAGCGGCCAGGAGGGCGGGTCCGGCGGCAGTGCACTTCCGGCCGGTGGCCGAGCCCGGGGCGCACCGCCCCTTCCGCCGTCGTCCCCGTGGGCCCGTCCCCAGCCCCGCCCGGTCGCACCGGTGGCACTCACCACCCGCTCGGACTCGGGACCCCCCGCCGCCGTCATGAACATCCGCAATGCGAGGGTGAGGGGCCGCGGGCGGGGGCGTCCGTCGGCGTCGCGTGGGGGGCGGGGGCCGCGTGCGCATGCTCCTAAGGGCCCCGGCCGCCTGCGCCCCTGGCCCGGGGCAGGCCCCCCGCCGCGCGCCGCAGCCGACGGGAGCTAGGACCCTGCCCTGCGCCAGGCGAGGAAGCCGGCAGGACTGGGCTGGCCCCACCGGCGAGTCCCAGGCCTGTGCGGCCGCTGGCAAGCCCTTTGCTTTGCGCCTTGCCGGGGTCCCAGTGAGGCGGTCTCCCGGAGCCTCCTGGCGCTCACGGTCGTTTCTGGAACGCACGACTTCTGAAGGCCGGTTGTGAGCCAGGCCTTGTGCCGAGACCGACGTTCGCAGGGCCTGGGGTGGGGCGGGGGGGGGGTGAGTGGACATCGCCCTCTGAAGCGCCGAGGCAGCCTGAGTCACCTTCACCCCTGGGCTGCCCCTGCCTCTCCCGCAGCCCGAGGACCTAATGAACATGCAGCACTGCAACCTTCTCTGCCTGCCCGAGAACTACCAGATGAAGTACTATTTTTACCACGGGCTCTCCTGGCCCCAGGTGCACAGCTTTGGCCTTTTGGGGCGGGGAAAGCCAATCTGTGGCAGCTTTGGAGGAGTGGACAAGGGGGCCGGCTGGTCGGGGAAGCCCAGAGTATTTTCAGATAGCGGACAGGGGCAAAGGGAGAAGGCAGTCCCTGGAAGACCAGGTTGGCGGGGCGGGGGGGGGGGGGCCGGACTCCCACCTTTCTCTCGACTCGTCTTCCGGGTTGAGGACAGGGCATGCTGTGGAGTGGGCAAACCAGCAGCCTGGCCTGGAAGTCAGGAGGCGCCATTTGCCGTCACTGAACTTGGCCTGGTTAGACTAGGTCTCCTCTGAGGGCTCTTCTAGTTCTGCCTTGAAGTTGTTTTCTGATTTGTTTTTCCTTCCTGTGCCCAGCTCTCTTATATCGCGGAGGATGAGAATGGGAAGATTGTGGGGTATGTCCTGGCCAAAATGTGAGTCTCCAAGGAGGGAGAGGGAAGCTGGGAACTGGGCAGGGGACCCTCAGGGGCATGGACACTGTACATTTTTGGTGGGGCTGTCTGTGCTTTTTAAAAACGGTAGATTTTAGAGTTTTGGGGTTATAGAGAGATTATGGGGAAAGTGCATTTTCTATGCACCGTCTCTCTTTGCTCACGTGGTAGGGGTCTTCTGTTCTACCATGCTACGTTTGCTATAAATGATCCAATTTTGCTGCACCATTATCGACTGAAGTTCATACTTTACATCAGGGTTTACTCTTTGTATTGTGAACCCCTACCGGTTTTGGAAGATACATACTGGTAAAGTCACGTGTCCACCTTTACGGTACCGTATAAAATAATTTTGTTGCCTTAAAAATGTTCTGTGCTCCACGTATTCTTCCCTCACCACCTCCTCCTAAACTCCTGCCAATCACCGATATTTTTATCGTCTCTATAGTTGGAGTCACACAGGATGTAGCCTTTTCAGACTGGCTTCTTTCACTTAGCAATATGCACGTGAGCATTTTCTTTTATAGTTAAAGACTTTTCCACTGTATTCCATTGACACTGCACGTTCTGGTGGTTGCTTCATAAGATTTTCAGGCAGTAAGCTGGGTGCAGGATCGGCTGCTCTGACAGGAAAGGTTCCCCGCGCTCCTCCCCCAGGTGCCCTGTGGGATTGGTGTTTGTCACAGCCTCCTTCCTGATCTCTCACCTTTCTCCGCACTCTAGGGAAGAAGACCCAGATGATGTACCCCATGGACACATCACATCGTTGGTGCGTAGATCCACCTCCAGGCTCTGGCGGGCTGGAAGGAGGGTTAGCTGAGGCAGTTCTTGAGCCACTGCCCCCTGCCAACTCCTCTCCCACCAGGCTGTGAAGCGTTCACATCGACGTCTTGGCCTGGCACAGAAGCTGATGGACCAGGCTTCCCGAGCTATGATCGAGAACTTCAACGCCAAATATGTCTCACTGCATGTCAGGAAGAGGTGGAAGCCGGGGCTGGGGGGAGGGGGAAAGGGAGGAAGAGACCAACCTGACAGGAGTCCTGGGGTGCCCTGGCTTTTGGAGAAAATAGGGGAAGTGGGGTCGTTGGGAAGATGGTAGGGGGAAGGGCAGGACCCAAACATGCTAGCCTCTCCCTGGCCAAGTCTGTGCAGCTCAGCAGTGCCTTATTTCCCTGCAGTAACCGGGCTGCCCTGCACCTCTATTCCAACACCCTCAACTTTCAGTAAGTAAATCTAGACTTTTCTAAGGGGCTGGGGCTGGTCCCTCTGGAGGGCTGCAGTGGACTAAGCTGCCCTCCAGCAAGCAGGGCGGGGCAGGTGGAGGTATAACCTGGAGTCTGTTGAGATGGGGAGGAGGACATGGACCCTGATGCATTCAAGGTGCCTCCTCCACCGTCAGTGACCATTGCTCTTTGACATCTGCTCACTGTGCTGTGATTGCAGGAGGAGGTGTCCGTGTGTCTTGCTGAGTGGTGGAGCAGTCACTTGGTGCTCCTGGGGTTAGGACAGTGTTGGGAAGAGCTTTCTGGTGAAAGCTTGAGAGCAAAGAGATGAGGGCCTAGTGCACGAGCAGAGGCTGAGGAGAAGGACTGAAAGTGGCCAGACTCCTAGAAGCTTCTAAGTGAGACCAGGAGAAAGGAATGCAGTGCTCTGGAAACCTAAGAATGTGCACCAGGGAAGGGCCATTAGGAAGAGCAGTGTAGGGATCTAGAACCCTGACATCCTAGCAGATGAGGGCAGGATGGCTCAGGGAAGTGGGAGTCTCCGTGTGCCCAGTTCTCAAAGGGAATCTGGCAGGGAGCTGGCTGCACCCAGTCCACAGTAGCGAAAGCCACTTGAAAGTGAGGCCTCCCCCCAGGATAGTGCTTAGCTTCAGTTTGGTGGGGGAGGAAGAGGAGAGCTAATGTGGAAAGTGGTGGTCTCCAGGACTGGACATTTAAGGAGGAGTCTCTGCCCTAGGTAAGGATGCCTCTGGTGGCAGCTGCTTCATAGGCCAAAGCGACAGGCTCAGTTCCCCTTCTAGAACCAGGCTGCCTGAGTCTGCAGCAGCCCCTTTTTGCTTGCTTTTGATGGCCAGGACAGGGGCCAGCCATGTGTATTTGGTAGCAGGGAAGATCAATTCCTTGGCTCCAGCATCCCAAAAGCCACAGTGACAGGCCTTTGCTGGCCCTGTTAGTAACGCCGAGTGGTCACAGGGCCTGTGGGGGAGAAGGCTCTGGGTATGGCATTCTGCCTCCTGTTTGGCTCTGTTGGAAAGGGCCACGGGAAGGCCATGGTACGAATGGTGCTTCTGGAAATCAGGCTCTTTGGGCTGGGTTTGCTGTCTTCGGGGGAAGAAATGACACCCTGCCTCACTCGCGTGTGGTGCTAGAAAGCTGAGTAGCAGCAGCTCCCAGAGTTGGCCTTGTTCTCCACCCCGTCCCAGGATCAGTGAAGTGGAACCCAAATACTACGCAGATGGGGAAGACGCTTATGCCATGAAGCGGGATCTCACTCAGATGGCAGATGAGGTAAGAGTCCTGCCAAGCCCAGGCAGCAGTTCCCGCAGACGAAGACAGGAAGGCAGGTAGGGGAAGCCTTGCTGGAGGGGACAGTGAAGGTAAACAGTGGCCGGAAGGTGAGACTGACTTTGGATGGCAGCTCTTGCTGCCACATTGCTGGGAATCGTAGGCCGTCTTGACCTCGGTTACCCAAGCTGTAAAGTGGGGAGATGGGACTTGGCTGAGTTTGGAAAGAGCCCATCCAGCCAAGATGGTCTGTTAAAAAGCTTGTGTGTGCCCTGAGACGTGACGTGGGAGGAGTGGGGCCGAATGGCGGTTGGGCATGCTGAGAGCTGTGGCCCAGGGATGGCCATGGCCTGTCTCCAGGCTTGGGGTTAAGACAGAACAGGGCTGAGGAAATACACAGTTGGGTCCTGACCAGGGCTGTACAAGGGTATAGCTCTCCTCGTGGGCAAGGGCTGATCATCCCCATTTTACAGGTAAGAAAACAGGCCCAGAGAGGGGCAGGGCCTTGAAGAAGTTAGTAGCAGAGTTACGACTCAGCCTAGGCTTCCCAACTTAGTCCTGTGTCCCCTGTCCCCAAGGGGACGAGGGTTGCCCAAGCCTTGTCAACTACCTGTCGTTGGTTCCCAAAAGCTCTGGAGACTTAGGCCCCTGTCTCTTTCCTCCTCCTTCTCCCTGGGATTCTGGTGGCAGCTGAGGCGGCAGCTGGAGCTGAAGGAGAAGGGCAGGCACGTGGTACTGGGGCCCATCGAGAACAAGGTGGAGGCTAAAGGCAATTCACTTCCAAACTCGGGCGAGGCCTCCCGGGAGGAGAAGGGCCTGGCTGCTGAGGATAGTGGTGGTGACAGCAAGGACCTCAGTGAGGTCAGTGAGACCACGGAGAGCACCGATGTCAAGGACAGCTCAGAGGCCTCTGACTCGGCCTCCTAGAGCCTGCCGCAGCACTTCTCCCTGCCCACCATGCCTCCGCTCACCCTGGCCTGCCCTAGCCCAGCCCCACCTGAGTAGGTTTCCCAATAAAGCTCACCCTGTGGCGTTGGGTAATCTGTGTGTGTGTGCACATTTGAGTGGGCAAGCCTTTCTTCCGCCCTTCTGTGTCTGTGTGGACATGAACTGGACAGTCTTTTGGCCCAGACCATCCTGCCAAGTCCAAGTAGAAGGGAAGAGTCTTTCCAGGGCTTCGGTGGTGGGCTCCCAGTGGCTTGCGCTTCTGCCCTGTTGGATGGCCTTTAGACCCAGAGGAGGAAGACTGGAGTTCTGGGAGAGATCCTTTCCAGCCCAGACTGCCTTGGTGGGCCTCAGCATCCTCATGAGTATTTCAGGGTTGAACTGGATGACACCAGTTCCCGGACTGACTGTTCTGAGGGGCAGGCCTGGGCCAGCCAGCACAAAGGTGTTTCTGCTACCCCTGGTCTCCTTTCTGGCCTCCGCTTGGGCCCTTACAGTGAGCGTCGGTATTGCCCAGGGTCCCACCTTCAGCCTATGCTCTCTGCTGCCAGCTCTCCAGTTCACAGCTCCGAGACGCTTATGTCTAACTGCTCATCTGCAGATAACTACAGATGTCCTATCTGGGTAACGGCCCAGCCATCTGCCAGGTTGCCCAGGCTTTGTCAACTACCCATCCTTGACTTCTCCCTCTCTTGTCTCGTCGAAACGGTCACCAAGTCCTGCATGTCCCACTACTGTAATACCTCTTGACCGTACTCATTAAAAAAAAAAAAAAGACTCGTTTTTAGTAGTTTTAGACTTACAGAATCCTGAACAGACAGTACATAAAAAGTTCCATCTCCTCCACCCCTCATCCCCACGGTTGCCCAGCTGTTATCTTGCATTCGTGTGGTGTACTTGTTATAATTGATGAACCCTTTGAAACATTACTAGCCACAGTCTACGGTTGACACCAGGGGTCACTCGGTGTGCTGCGTAATGACGTGTCCACCACTCTCAGGGGCTCACCCTAACTCTGGTGCTCCGCCTTTTGTCCCTGCCCTTCCCTCGGCCTGAAACGCCATGATCTGCTGCGCCAGGTGCCTGTGCGGGGCGCTGCCTGGGCCCGCCCACCTCCCAGGGCAGGCAGGCTTTCGCGCTGAGTGATTCCGCTCTGCGCCGCTGGTGCTCCGGCTGGCGCGGGCCATGCGAGGCGAGGCGAGGCGAGGCGGCTGGGGAAGCGCTGCAGAGCCGGGAGGAGGGCCGGAAGGGTGCGTCTGCACAGCCTCCCGTTCGTCAGCCTGCCGGCTCGGCAGGAGCTGTGCTCCGATTGGCTCAAGGCTCCAGCTACGGTCCCTTCCTGTTCGCAAGCCGCGGCGCCCTTCGTTCCCAGGCTCCGGTTGGCCCCCTGCGGCGGGGGGCGGGCTCTGCGCGGCCCTGCGCGGTGGAGCAGCGCTACTGCGCAAGAGCCTGCGGCGGCTCGGTGGTCGGGCTGCGCCGTCTTCCTTCCCCTCCTGGCCGGCCCGCCCTCCTGCCCTCGGCGCCTGCGTCCTAGACTGGCCCATCAGACGCTCAGCTTCCCCTCCGCTCACATGCAAATGCTACTTGAACGGCGGTTGGGTTTCCTGGGCAGAGGGGAAGGGGAAGCCGCAGGCCCGCCTGGCCCTTGGGGCCCAGCGCTTCCCCACCTCTACAGCCCTGGCCTCCGAAACGTTGGGGTTGGGACGCTGTTTGTGGCCAGGCGGCTGGGGACGGGCCCCCGGGCCTCTTTTCCAGGGATGAACATGTACCCGCCGACTTGCCGCCTTGACCCCCGAAGCCCCTTTGTACACGTCTGTCCTCAAGGAAAGCTGACTTGTAGGAAAATAAGAGCGCCTCACTGCCCGATTCAGACGCTCATATACTTTCTCTCCGGAAGGCTGTGACAGCTGTCCCAGTGACCCGCAGAGCTCCTTCCCTACACGCAGCAGACCTGACCAATGAGCCTCTCCTCCCCAGAACCTCCTCAGAACTCCACAGTTCAGACAGGTCCACAGTTCTGGTTCTTGTCTTTGCAGGGTTATGGGATTGGGATCCTCGGAAGGGCATCGGTGGAGCTAGGGAGGGAGCCAGCAGTGGGACCAGGTTTCATGCAAGGCCTTAAATGCTACTGAGGGTCTTAAAAGCCAGGGTGGACTGAGAAAAGGACTGAGGAGGGCATTTCAAAGCAGGGCTCAGTCCACTTCGGGAGATGTTTCTGTGGGCTGATACCCTGTTCCTGGCTCTGCCAGGTGGATGAGGTCCAAACACAGCTCAGATGGAAGGGGAAACGGCAGGGAGTAATGGGGTTAGCTGATGAGGTGCATGGGTCCCTGGTCCCCTTTGGCTTGATGGCAATGAGACATGTAGGTCACCCTCCTGACACAGGTGCAGGTTTAGGTGTGGGTGTGCCTGTCTGCCCTGTGGGAAGGGCGGGAAGCTTGCCTGTCTTGCTGGAAGACTGCCTTGAAGCCCCAGGCCCTGTGGACACGTGGCAACTTAGAGAAGGGTCTTGATACTGAGAGTGGGGGCATGTTTTCCCCTTCAGAGCAAGAGAATTGCTTATATTTGCAAGGCGGGAAGTACTTGCCCCAGCCCCTCTCTAACCCCTCTCCCCCAGCCCGGCTTGTGCTACCCACATTTGTCAGTGGCCTAACTGACTTCCAGGTCCAAAGTGCTGGGACTCCTGCCACCAGTGCCTGCAGGCCTGCATTCAGGGGCAGAAGCCTGGGGCCTAACTACCTCTGCTTCCCTCCCACCATCTATATCCCCAGGATTCTCCTCCCACCAAACTAGAGACAGTTGTCTAGTCTGCTTGTCATTCGCCATCTGCATCCTGCCTTCCCAATTGAATGGAGAAAAGCTGTTGTCCTGTGGTTTCGAGGTGGCGGAAAGGGGTGGAGGGAAACCCCAGCACCCCTGGATGAGGGGGAACCCAAGGCTTGCTTCCTTAAGGCCTGGCTCTGAGGGGGCAGGAGGAAGGCTGCCCCCTATCCCCAGGCTCAAGATGGAGCAGGTGCAAAGTGCAGGGAGAGGAGGCAGAAGAGCCACTTCCGCCAGCAGGAAGTGGTAACCACCTATGGAGAAATGAGGCTCCTTCCTCCCTTCGGGTCGAGCAGATGGGGAACCTCAGGCCAAGGCCAACCTCTTCCTGCCCTGAAGGCGCATGAAGGGAACTTGGGCCCAAGGTGCTGTTCTTGGTGGCCGACATCCCTCCACCCTGAAAACTTTCCAACTCGGCTGGCTCTCAGGCTCCTGGGGCTCATCTCTCAGGGGCAGTGACTTGGGAAAGGGGGAAGGGGGAGCCCATTGGATGTCCTGGGGCCGGGGAAAGCAGGCGACACAGGGGGAGCCAGGGCCAGAGTAGCTATGGGGTCACTGCCCATTGGCAGTGAGGGCCCGGGGGGCCCTGAGGTGGAGGATGCAGAGTGGGGAGGAGGTGGAGGAGGGGGACAGCAGCGAGGGGTGCCAGTCTGCTGGACACCTTGGGGCTCCCACGGCTGCCCCGGGTACTGAGCGCAAGCCAGCCCAGATGGGGGCCCAGCACGGAGGGAGGGGGAAGGCCAGGCCTGAGCCAGGAGCCCCTGGGCCGGGCAGTGCCGGGCGGGGGCGCCGGGGGCGGGGCCGGGCCGGCGGGGGCGGGGGCGGGGCCGGGGCGGGGCCGACGTGCAGAGCCGTCCGCGACACCGCCCTAGGTCCCGGCGCCGCCGCCGTGAGCGCGTGGGAGCAGCTGGGCTCGACGGCGCGGCCATGGCCGCGCACGGGAAGCTGCGCAGGGAGCGGGGACCGCATGCAGAGTATGAGACGCAAGTCAAAGGTGAGAGGCGCCGGGCACTGCCGGCCCTTCCCCGCGGAGGCCTCGAGGTCGTGGGGGCGCCCTAGCCCCCGGGGAGGCCCTAGCCCCCGGGGAGGCCCCCAGCTGCTGGCCCGGCTGGCGCGGGGCTGGGGAGGTCCTGCAGCCCTCGGGCCTGCGATCTCCGGAGTGGGGAGGGAGAGGAGCCCCAGCTCTTGCTGGCTTCTCTGCCCCCCTTTGGCCGGAAGTCTCCTTAGATCCCCGAAGGGGGGACTGCTCACTGTCCCCTCTTCCTTCCTTCCGTTCTTTGGTCTCTCTGCCCTCCTCGGCTCTCTCTGCACCTAACGGAGGAGCAGCGGAGATCCTGGCGGCCAGAGGGAAGGCGGGATAGGTGTTCCCAGGTGCCACTCAGAAAGTGGGGGATACCAGCCAGAATGAAAGCTACTACCATGATCCTGGTGGGGTGGGGGCGGTGAGGGAGTAAGGTACAAGCAGGTTGGTAGTTTGATGATTGTTCTGCCCTGAGATCAGCCTGACTCCACTCCCCGGGCCACGCCTTTCCCTCCCTTTAGCACTGAGGGGGCTCAGAGATGAGGGCCTCTGCGGCTGGATCCGGCCCACTGAGGGCCTCTTAACTTGAGAGAGTCAACAGGGCCCACTTTGCAGCCTTCTGACATTAGACCTCTGTGTTCCGATAAACACTCCCATGCAAACTGCATGCAAACCAGCTCGAAAAATTCCTAGTCAACAGCTTCTGCTGGCCTTATTCAGGGCGTGGTAACTCTTTCAAAGGAAAGAAGGTGGCACCCAGCACCAGCATTTTGGGAACCTAAAGTTCCCCAGTGCCTTCAGATGTGTGATCTCACATCACTCTTGCCGCGACCCTAAGAGGTAGGCACTCTTGGTCGCTGTTTTGCCAGCTACAGAAACTGAAGCTCTGAGGGGTGCAGTGACTTCCCATGGTCACACAACTGCTTTACTTCGGGTCCAGGCCTGTTTTCCCTTGCAACAGTAGAATGAAATGACCCTTGAGGGTCCTTCTGACCCAGAGGTGTAGGTTCCATTGTAATTATTCAGTGCAGGTAATTTGCACACAAATATACCAGTGTCCTGTCTCAGAGAGGCAGCTTGAGGTGACTTTACCCAGGACAAGCCAGCTCCCAGGCCTCACTTTCATCACTTCTCAGATGAAGATACTGCTTTCCAAAACTGTCATGAGGGATACAGAAGTAGGATACTGGGGTTGAGCAAGACAGCCTCTAAGATGTTCCTTGCCTGCTGTGGGTTGCCAACAATTTTAGCCTCCATTCCTCATCCCACCCTCAAAAAACAAACAAAAACCAACTTCCTACCATGCTAGAAACACAGGGTCACTGTCTTGATGGCCCACTTCCGAAAGGCCTGCCCAGCAGGACTTTTGGAGGCCATCTTCTCTTCTGCTTCACTTGTCAGCAGAAGTGAGACCGTTGTGCCTTGCTCACAGGAAGTGTCAGTGGGGCCCGAGGCCCAACTATGAATTCAAGCATATGTGGACCCCATCCCTCCATTTGACAAATGTTTTGTATTCGCCTCTTCTGTCCCAGGCCCTGAGACTATACTGGTGACAAGAGAGAACCAGTCCCCGCTCTCTGACGGCTCTAGTCTGGTGGGGAGACAGAGTAAACAGGCCACAATGATAATAACCACTACAGAGGGAAAGCGTGGGGTATCAAGAAGGGGATGGGAAGAGGGCCAGACCTAAGTTGCGGGGAGGCCCAGGGAGGTTCCCTGCCGAATTCGTGTCAGTGCTGAGATCTGAGAGCCAGTTTCGGACGAAGGGCTCCACAGCAGCTCTGCTAGGGGCGCCAGCTCGCTGGCTGCCAATAGGGGCGCACGGCTGCATCTCAGATTCGGGCTGTAATTCACAAGCTCGGCTCAAAATTGACACCAGGCAGTGCACACGTCTGATGCGGAATGAGACCTGGCTTAGGGGAGGCTTTCCAACTGGTTTTGTTCAAGTTCAAGCCCCTGCTGAGAATTTGCATTAGGTGAAAGTTTACAGAGCAACTTAGTTTGCCATTCAATACTTCCTAAGGAAAGTGTTCCATAACGTGGGTTTCATTCCCTGCAATGTGTCAGCACTCTCCCGGTTTGCACCGTAGTCTCCCCATTTCCTTTTGTCCTGATTTTCTCTACCTTCCTGCCTTCTCATCTTTGCCTTTGGGCAAATGTCTCCCTTTTGATTGGGTGTTGTTTATTTTATGGGCCTGTCTATGATTTGGCTTAAAGGTTGTCTCCAGGAATGGCCTCAGTTCCAGTTCAGAAGGGTGTCTTAGCGCCGTAGTCTCGGGGATTCCTCCAGTCTCTGTCACACCAGTAAGTCTGGTCTTCTTTGTGAATTTGATTTTTTTGTTCTGCAGTTTTTCTCCTGCTCTGTCTGGTAGTCTCTGTTGTGATCCCAGTCAGAGCAGCTGGTTGGTAGTGGTAGCCGGGCACCATCTAGTTCTTCTAGTCTCGGGGCCGTGTAGGCTGTGGTTCATGTGGTCCATTAGTCCTTTGGACAGATTGCTCCCTTGAGTCTTTGGTTTTCTTCACTCTCCTTTGCTCTGGATGGTGAGAGACCAATAAATGTATCTTAGATGGCTGCTCGCAAGCTTTTAAGACCCCAGATGCTACTCATCAAAGTAGGATGCAAAACTTGATCTTTATGAACTATGTTGTGCCAATTGACGTAGACGACCCCCAAGTTGAGGGTCCTTTGCCTTCAAGTTTAGGAACTTCATCCTGTGAGGTGTTTGTTTATGTCCAAGATGTTGCCCTGACTGTGGCCCTTGTGTGCTCTCTTGTCTGTATTAATACAGAATATAAGCAGCACTTACAGTTATGTACATAGAAATATCCACCACCAAACCTATATCTGCAGGTGGGTGTGCTCCCTTACACCCTCCCCCACCTCTTGGCATACCTGTCTGCCTGTGCATCCATTTGTAAATTAGTGTTTGTTAATACTATCGCTGCAGGACTGTCTACGGTAGAGTAATTACCGTTGTCCTTTGTTCTTACGTTCCTCTCAGTGACCTCCCATGCCTTAGTCCTATTTTGCTGACTTCCCCCACGTAGTGTATTGCCTTTCTCATCACTGATGTTAACACGTGTCTTCTACCTATTTGGTAATTTTCCTTCCGTCCCCCTCCTGTCCCTAGTAAGCATCAAAGTTTTTTTTTTTCCTGTGTGTAAAGCTTTTCTTGTTTCTTTGTAAGTCCAACACTCATTCCTGATAAAAAACTCTCAGCAAAATCGGGTTAAAAGAGAAAACCCTCAACATAATAAAGGGCATTTATACAAAACCAACAACAAACAGTATTCTCAATGGGGAGAAACCGAAAGCATTCCCCTTGAGAATGGAAACGAGACAAGGATGCCCTTTATCACCACTCTTATTCAACATCGTATTGGAAGTCCTAGCGAGAGCAATAAGGCAAGGAAAGGAAATAAAGGGCATCCAAATTGGTAAGGAAGAAGTAAAACTATCCCTATTCGCAGATGACATGATCCTATACATAGAGAATCCCAAAGATTCCGCGAGAAAGCTGCTGGAACCAATAGAAGGATTCTGCAAAGTAGCAGGATACAAGATCAACCTACAAAAATCAGCTGGATTCCTATACATCAAGAAAGAGAATTTCGAAAAGGAAATCAGGAAAACAACACCA
Organism: Elephas maximus indicus; assembly: GCF_024166365.1. Taxonomy (NCBI): domain Eukaryota; kingdom Metazoa; phylum Chordata; class Mammalia; order Proboscidea; family Elephantidae; genus Elephas; species Elephas maximus. Next base: position 2,416,291 of record NC_064846.1, read on the forward strand.
TTTACAATGTTGTTGTTAGCTGCCGTCGAGTCAGTTCCAACTCATAGTAACCATATGTACAACAGAACGAAATACCGCCTGGTCCTGCACCGTCCTTAGATTAGAATTGTTGTTATGCTCGAGCCCATTGTTGCAGCCACTGTGTCAATCCATCTTGTTGAAGGTCTTTCTCTTTTTCACTGTCCCTTTACTCTACCAAGCATGATGTCCTCCAGGGACTGATCCCTCCTGAAAACAGGTCCAAAATATGTGAGGCATGTCTATCAGTTTGTCATACTGTGCGGGCTTGCATGTTGTTGTGATGCTGGAAGTTATGCCACCAGTATCCAAATACCAGCAGGGTCACCCATAGTGGACGGGTTTCAGCTGAGCTTCCAGACTAAGACTAGGAAGGAGGACCTGGCAGTCTACTTCTGAAAAAAAAATTGTCCAGCAAAAACCTTAAGACCGGCAGTGGAACTGTTTACAATAGCCCCTCAAAAGATAAAATACTTAAGAATAAATCTAACCAGGGATGTAAGAGACCTATACAATGAAAACTACAAAACACTACCATAGGAAACCAAAAGAAACCTACATAAATGGAAAAACATACCATGCTCATGGATAGGAAAACTCATCATTGTGAAAATGTCAATACTGCCCAAAGTGAATCTACAAATATACTGCAATCCTGATCCAAATTCCAACATTATTCTTTAACAGGGTGGAAAAACAAATAACTGACTTTACGTGGAAAGGAAAGAAACCCTGGATAAGTAAAGCATTATTGAAAAAGAAGAACAAAATAGAAGGCCTCACTCTACCTGACCTCAGAACCTGCTGTACAGCCACGGTAGTCAGGAAGCCTGGTACTAGTACAACGACAGACACATAGACCGATGGAAAAGGGTTGAGAACCCCGACATAAATCTATCCACCTATGGACACCTGATCTTCGACAAAGGGCCAAAGTCCATTAAATGGGGGAAAAGACAGTGATTTTAACAAATGGTGCTGGCAAAACTGGATGTCCATTTGTAACAAAAAATGGAACAGGACCCCACAACTCAGACCAGACACAAAAACTAACTCAAAATGGATCGAGGACCTGAATATAGAACCTAAAACTGTAAAGATCATGGAAGAAAAAAATCAATGCTAGAGGACCTAATATATGGCACAAATAGAATATATGGCACAAATAGAATACCAAACATAATTAAAAATGCACAAATAAAAAAAAACAAATAGCAGAAGATAAATTAGAAAAGTGGGACCTCCTCAAGTTAAACACTTACGCTTATCAAAAACAAACAAACAAAAAAACCCATTGCCACCGAGTTGATTCCGACTCGTAGCAACCCTATAGGACAGAGTAGAAGTGCCGCATAGGTTTCCTAAGCAGCAGCTGGTGGATTTGAACTGCTGAAAGATTTCTCCAAAAGAGTAAAAAGAGAACCTACAGACCAGGGAAAAAAATTTAGCTACAACATATCTGACAAGGGTCTAATCTCTAAAATTTATAGAAAAGTTCAACACCTCAACCACAAAAAAGACAAACAATCCAATTAAAAAATGGGCAAAGGATATGAATGGGCACTTCACCAAACAGGACATTCAGTCAGCTAGCAAACACATTAGGAAATGCTCATGATCATTAGCCGTTACCAAAAAACAAACAGACAAACCCGTTGCCATGGAGTTGATTCCTACTCATAATGACCCTATAGGACAGAGTAGAACTTCCCCATGGGGTTTCCAAGGAGCGGCTGGTGGATTCAAACTGCCGACCTTTTGGTTGGCAGCTGTAGCTCTCAACCACTGCACCACAGAGGTGCAAATCAAAGCTACAATAAGATACCATCTTACCCCGACATTACTGGCACTAATAACAAAAAACAGAAAATAACAAATGCTGGAGAGGTTGTGGGGAGATTGGAACTCTTATACACTGCTGCTGGGAATGTAGAATGGTACAACCACTATGAAAAATGGTAAGGTGCTTCCTTAGAAAGCTAGAAATATGTCCCAGCAATCCCACTCCTCGGAATATGTCATAGAGAACTAACAGCCATCACACAAATAGGCATACGCACACTCTTGTTCATCGCAGCATTAGTCACAATACCAAAAAGAAGATATCCAGGTACCTGAGGAAATGCTCATGATCATTAGCCATTAGAGAAATGCAAATCAAAACTACAATGAGATTCCATCTCACTCCATCAAGGCTAGCATTAATCCAAAAAACACAAAATAATAAATGTTGGAGAGGCTGTAGAGAGAGAGGAACACTTATACACTGCTGGTGGGAATGTAAAATGGTACAACCACTGTGGAAATTGATTTGGCGCTTCCTTAAAAAGCTAGAAATAGAACTACCATACGATCTAGCAATCCCACTCCTTGGAATATATCCTAGAGAAATAAGAGCCTTTACACAAACAGATATATGCACGCCCATGTTTATTGCAGCACTGTTTACAGTAGCAAAAACATGGAAGCAATAAAGGTGCCCATCAACAGATGAAAGGATTAACAAACTGTGGTACGTACACACAATGGAGTACTATGCAACGATAAAGAATAATGACGATTCCTCAAAACATCTCCCAACACAGATGAATTTGGAGGACATTATGCTGAGTGAGATAAGCCAATCACAAAAGGAGACTGCATTTCTAACAAGTTCCTTGGTGAAGCTAATGCTTCTGGTGTTAGGGATCAGTGCTGAGAACCACTAATAGAGCAGTGATTCTCAAAATTTGTTATACACAAGAATCATCTGGGGATCTTGTTAAAATGTAGATTCTAGTTCAGTATATCTTGGGCAGAAATGCAAATTCTCAGCAGGGGTTTGAACCGGCACAAACCGGTTCAGAGCCCTGGGTTAAGGTAGCCTTTAGCTACTGGCACCAAAAAAAAAAAAAAAGCATACACTAATTGTTTTGTCTGCCAGTCCGTTCAGCACTGTTCACTGTAATTGGTCCCCAGGGAGCATATGCCTTGGTGGGGGCAAGGCCAGCAGTGGACAGAAGGTGTGGAGAGTTGGGGTCATTTCTAGGTGGGCGAGGCCCTTCTCAGGCCATTCTTGGAACGAAATGAAATTTGCTTTTAGCCAAAAATGTTAACCCTGATTCCGTTAAGATTCTTCTGATTTCAAGTGACATGAAGCCCATTCCAACTGGCTCAAGCCTTGCCCCACTGGCCGGAGAAGGGCTTTTTCCATCGCGGTCACTTGGCATCCTTGGTTCTGGCCTGCTCAGCATGTGTGTCACTGGCAGGGAGTCCCCACCGCAATTACCCAGCTTGACCCCCTCGGTCGGAGGAGGGAATGAGAGTGCTTCTTTCCCAGTGGTTCCAGGAGGAGGATTAGGATTGCAGGCCCGGGAGCCAGTCCCTGAGGCGGGTGGGGGTTAGGCTGGAGGCCAGGTCTGAGGTGCATGGAGTCAGGGAGAGAGGCCAATTGTCCCCAATCCTGTGGGCTGAGGATAGGGAGGGGAGGTTCTCCAAAGGGAAATCCGAGGGAGAGACTGGATGCTGGGCTAGCAAACCCACAGGGCCACCCTACGGCTTACGACCCTGGGGAGTCACTGGCAGGAAAAAAGCAAACCGCTACAGAGCTGTTCACAGCAGAGTTCTTCCCAGCTGCTATCTTGAACTCTGCCACTCCTTGCCTCTTCCCAGGCCAGCTCCCTGGTCTCCTGCAGTAGCTGCTAACTGGGCTGGGTGCTGCACGCAGCAGCCCAGGGGATCCTCTAAAAGCGAAGCCAAGTCGCATGGCTCTGGGTTTTGGCTCACCTGTTACTTGGAGTCCAGCCTGAGTCCTCCCTGCGACAGTTGCCCCCATGGCCTCTTCTACTGCCCAATCTAGCCACGCTGGCCTCCCCAGCGGTCCGCAAGGCTCTCTCTGCCACTTCCTTGAGCTCTCTGCTCAAATGTCACTTTTCAGTGAGACTGTTCTCGACCCACTTCCTTTCTGAATGCATCTTGCTTTTGTTCATCTCCTTAGCCCCCCCGTTCCCACACCCACATTCACTTGCTGTCTGTCTCCCCCCATTCCCAGCTTAGACTGTGCTGGGCCAGAAGTGGATATGGAATTGACATTCTGTCCCTAGGGATGTGGACAAAGATTAGCAGGTGGCCAGAGTCTTCTGGGCCCAGCAGCCCCGGTGCCGGCGGAGGTGCCCAGTGGGCAGGATCTGACCAGTGGACGTGACAGTGTTTTCACAGGGTGTTCAAACTCCTCAGACAGGCAGCTTTCTAGCCTCCATGCTTTAGGTCTCTGTGGGGAAAGTAGGGTTGCTAAATCAAACAGGCGATACGGTGTGGAAACGTCAGTGGTAGGACCTGGACCGGGCTGTCTTGTGGGAGGTGTGCAGGTGGGGGATGGGGAGTGGCCCCTGTCAGTCCCATCAGCCTGCTGGCTGCTGCCCTCGCCTCCTGGCCTGACCATAAGAGGGGAAGGAAGTGGCAGGGGACGAAAGCTGGGGCTTTCCAGGGACCAAGGAGACAGGAAGCCAGAGAGCGACGGCTGGCTGGCGAAGGGGAAGGCTGGCTGGTGAAGGGGAAGACGGGGCTGGGAGGCTGTGTTCCCCACATAGGCCCCCCCCCACCACCCTCTAGGCCTTTGCACTGGCACTTCCCTCACCCTTCCCGCCCTCTTTAACCATTTACCTTCTACCTCAGGAGCACAGGGTTCCTGCCCCCAGAGCCTTTCCTGGCCCAGCTGGACATTGGCGCCCCAAAGTCTTCCTGACAACAGTCTCTCCTCCTCTGACCCCAGCCCTTAGTCTGGGCACCCAGGAGCCCTGGGGGCAGGCGGCAATTGGGGCCTGGGGCCTCTGCCTCCACTGAGCCCCCGTCCGCCCACAGAGATACGCTGGCAGCTGAGTGAGCAGCTGCGCTGCCTGGAGCTGCAGGGCGACCTGCGGCGGGAGCTGCTGCTGGAGCTGGCCGAGTTCATGCGGCGCCGCGCCGAGGTGGAGCTGGAGTACTCGCGGGGCCTGGACAAGCTGGCCGAGCGCTTTTCCGGCAAAGGAGGCCGCCTGGGCAGTGGCAGCCGCGAGCACCAAAGCTTCCGGTAGGTGCTGTGTTGGCAGGCTGGCTGGGCCAAGGCCAGCCGGGCCCCGGTCTGAGTGTCCGTCTGCCCCCAGGAAGGAGCCGTCCCTCCTGTCGCCCTTGCATTGCTGGGCTGTGTTGCTACAGCAGACGCGGCAGCAGAGCCGGGAGAGCGCAGCCCTCAGCGAGGTGCTGACCGGGCCCCTGGCCCAGCGCCTGACCCACCTCTCGGAGTACGTGGGGCGCATAGTCAGGAAGGTAGGGTTCCTCGCCCTGAGCCACAGAAGGCGCAACAGCTTAGCACCTTGCAAAAGCAGCCTGAGGGTGCTCGGTCTGGAGGCGCAGGGGCTGGAGGGCGTGGGCAGCCACATGAGCATTAGGCAGAGGGGCTCAAGTGGGTGGAGCCTTGACTGTCAAGCTGAGGAGTTGGCGGGCTGTCCCATGGGGCACGTCTGTGGTCGCACTTCCTCTTGCCCACCTTTGCCTCTAGGGTAAGGACCTGGAGCAACAGCTGCAGGAGGAGCTCCTGAAGGTGGTCTCCGAGCTTCAGACGGTGAGGACCGGGCAGGGCCCCCCAAGCCTTTACATGGCCCCAGGCCAGGCCCAAGGAGAATTGGGTGCCACATCCAGGGGAGACCTCGGGCAGAGCACCTCCTCTCCCTGGGCCTCAGGTCCTGGTTCTGGGCACAGGGGATCAGGTAAAGTGCTGTCAGAGTCCCAGACAGGCAGTGTGAGGGGCTGGCTGTGGCTGTGGCCTTCAGCAGTGGCTGCCCTGCCTTGGTCCTCTTTCCAGGTCAGGAAGACGTACCAGGTGTACCGCACAGAAAGCGTGAATGCTGAGACCAAGCTCCGGGAAGCTGAGCGCCAGGAGGAGAAGCGAGCTGGCCGGAGCGCCGCTGCTGCCACCACCATTTCTGCCTCCGAGGCAGGGCCCTCCCGGAAGAGCTCCATCAAGAAAGGAGGGCGACTGGTGGAGAAGGTGGGCCTGGAGGGTGTCTTGGACTTGGCCTGCCTGCTCCGGTGCGTCTGCTGCCTGTCTGTCTCCAAAGGCTCTGGCGCCTGGCGTTTGTGCCTATATTGTCCCTGGCCCTGACTGGGCCTGCTGTGTGCTGTATGTGAGGGGGGAGAAGGCAGAGCTGGAGGCAGAGATCGTCGGCTAGGTTGCCCACAAGTTCCTATTGTAAGGGGAGCGACTTGGCCTGGTCTGCCCTGCTGGCTCTGGAAGGTTCTGCAACCTGGGGATGGTTGGTACCATGGCAATTAACTATAGCATGCTCGGTGGGCCTGGAGAGCCCAAGGAAGAAGGAGAACAGCCTCTGAGGCCAGGACAGCCTTCAACAGTCGCCCACGCCTCACTGGTGCCCTTGCAGCCCGGAGCCCTGTTTTGCACACGCTGCAGCTGAGTCTCGAGAGCTTTGGTGACTCTCGTCGCAAAGGGCATCTGCCTGCTCCCAAGTCCGGGGGCCTTTCCACCCACCCATACCGCTTCACACAGTGCCATGGGCTTTCAGAGGGGTGAGGAGAGCTGCAGGATGGGTGATCGGGTGATGTGCTCCTGAAGAAAGGATGGGGAGGTTGAGGCACCAAGTTGGGCAGGGGCCGGGCCTGATGGTCTAGCACGGTGGAGGCCAGAGAGCAGAGGAGGGAGTTGGACATCATCAAAAGTTCTGAGGGGTGATGGTCAGGTTGTGTTTTAGGAAAAGATCCCCCAGCTGCTGCCATTACAGTGCCTTCCAGCCTTTCGGTCCCAGGTGCCTGCAGACCCCTGACGACCCATCCCTTCCCCTCAGCCACTTGTTCCACATCTAGTCACCCCGAGCCCTGGGAAGTGGTCAGCTCATTTTCTCCCCTGTGAAGTTCCCAGTTGTGTCCCAGCAGAGTTTCTCAGACAGTCCTCGAGGTTCCCCAGCACCTAGCCCAGACCTCCACTGGGGTGGGGCGGGAGGCATGGGTATGTGGCTGTGAGTGGGAGTGTGAAATATTGATCAGGTATCTAGTTCTGTGCCTGCCCCCCACTAGATTGCTGTAGTCACTTCTGAGGAATGACAGGAATGATGAGGGCCCAAACCATGGCAAGGGATGGGTCTGGGGATGGCATCGAAGTGGCAGATGAAGGTCTGGGGGCATCAGGCTGGTTCCCAGGATGCAGCTGAGCATGTGGACGGCAGGGCTGTGCACTGGCACCGAGAGGGTTTGTGCGTGGCAGTGTGGGGGAGGGGATGTCAGGATGTCTGGCCATATTGAATTGGAGGGCCCTGTGGGACATGGGAGTGTGGCTGTCCACAGGGGAGGGAAGAGAGTGTGGGGGGGGGGGAGGATGGGTGGAGAGGGACCCTGGATCAGCTGTGTTGTCTGAACAGCGCCAGGCCAAGTTCCTGGAGCACAAGCTCAAGTGCACAAAGGCGAGGAACGAGTACCTGCTAAGTCTGGCCAGTGTGAATGCGGCCATCAGCAACTACTACGTGCAGGACGTGTTGGACCTCATGGATGTGAGTCCTGGGGGTGGGGCTGAGAGGGACCCAGTGGGCCAGTGTCCGGAGTCCACCCCTCCAGGGCCCACCCAAGATGTCTCCTTCCTTCCTCCCCCAGTGCTGTGACACAGGGTTCTACCTGGCCCTGGGCCAAGTGCTCCGGAGCTACACGGCCGCCGAGAGCCGCACCCAGGCTTCCCAGATGCAGGGCCTGGGCAGCCTGGAAGAGGCTCTGGAGGCCCTGGACCCTCCAGGGGACAAGGCCAAGGTGCTTAGGCTGCATGCAGCTGCCTTCTGTCCCCCACTGCGTTTTGACTACCAGCCCCACGAGGGGGATGAGGTGAGGCCCTGCCAGCCCCTTAATGCACAGGCTTCACGGGGGCTGTTCCTCGCTGATCTTCAAGGAGTCCCCGGGTGGTGCAAATCGTTAACGTGCTTGGCTGCTAACTGAAAGCCTGGCACCATGGAAGAAAGGCCTGCCAATCTGCTTTTCCTGGTTTAAGGAACGGAAACAGACTACACAGGGAAAAGAAAACTTCAAAATATTAATTAAAAAAACTATGATTAATATCCTTGGAGAGACAAGAGAAGAAAGTGTTGCAACCATTCGGCAAGAATAACCAGGAAAACCAGCACCTTCATTTAAAGCAACTTACCTCCCGATGGTTCAGCCAGCTCTCTCTCTCTCTCTCTCTCACACGCGCACACACACACACACACACACACGCACTCACTCACACTCACACAGGCAAGTATAGTGACATATGAACAGTGCTAATGCTAGGTGTTGGGTGGGTAAATGGGTGTTCGTGTACTGTGCTTTAAGCTTTTCTTTATGTTTTTAAATTTTTCATAAGGAAACTTGGGGGGAATCAACCATACACATGGTAAGACATGGTTAGACGGCCCCTTACTTGTCCCCCAAGTTGCTTTCTTCTGTTAACAGTTTACCTAATGGGCATCACATATGGCCTGGGATTACAGGGGGCACCTTTGGAGCTGACCCGAACTTTTATTTATTTAAGATGTATTTTGATCAATGTAATAGCTTAAAAACATACACATGGTTTAAAGAAGCAAACGTGATCCACGCGTATAATGACAGCCAGCAGTTCTCTGCCTCACGCCTTCCTGCTCCCAGTTCCCACTCCCCAGAAACAGCCACTTCCATCTCTTATAGCTGCTGCTTCTAGCATTTCCCTCCATATATTCAAATCACACACCTTGGCCACTATTTGAGTCTCACTTTTAGCTGTGCTCTGCTGACTCCCTTCAATGGCAGCTCAGGACTCAGCCCTATCACCACCCCCCATATCCATCCACAACCACTTTTCCCTTCTCCCCATTTCATTAGCCCAGAATTTTTGACTAAACATTCAGTGTTTAAATTGTGATGACAACAAATACTGTTCACGGCTGAGCCAAGTACTATATTATTCCTTTTCCTTCGTTGGACAATTTTTTTTTTTCTGGAATTAATAATTTCCTCACCTTAGAAAAGCTGCTTAGCTTTCTGTGTACTTACCGCTAACTCATGTCCACACTCCTGGACAGAGTTGTGATAGCCATACTAGGCCATCTGGGAACTCCGTCGTCTTCTCAGAGTCCTCCCCCTGGAGCCACCAAGTCTGCACAGATGGTGTCCGGGAGCTTCCCTTCACCATCATCCTGAGAAATCCCTGCTGTTCTCCGCAGTGTGGGATCCTCCGTTTCCTGGATTCCACGCCTTCTTCCTCTTTCTTGGTTTATCAGCCTCGTTTTGGTGGACACCGTCTTCAATAGTTTCCTGACCTTGCGTGTCTAAAAATGTCTGTGTTCTATTATTGCAATTGATTTGTCGTTTGGCTGGGTATAGAATTCAAGGCTGAAAATCATTTTAGAACGTTAAAGCCATTTCGAATTTTTCTCCCTGGATGCTTTTAGGATAGTCTCTTTTCCCCTTTGTTGTAAAATTTTGTGATGGTATGCTATGAGTTGGAATCGACTCGACGGCACTGGGTTTGGTTTTTTGTTTTTTGGGTATGCCTTGGGAATTTTTTTTCCTTCATGGCATTGGGCAACCAGTGGGCTCTGTCAGGCTCGGAAGTACTGTCCTTAGGTTTTGGGGAGATTTTCTTGTATTATTCCTTTGATAATTTTCTGCTCTTCATTTTCTTTTCTCTCTCTTTTAATAATTTTTGTTATTTCGATGTTGAATCTCATGGGTTGAATCTCTGATTTTTTTTCTCTTTCCTATTTCTCAGCTCTATACCTTTTATTCTCCTTTCTTAGAAATTTCTTCAACTGTACCTTCCAACCCCTTGTTTAATTAAAAATTAGTTTTTTACTTTCATGTTTTCATTTCTAGGAGTTCTGTTTTGTTTCTTGAATTCCTGTTTTAAAATAACTCTTTGTTCTTATTTTCTGGATGCAATATCTTTTCAAACATTCTTGAAATGTTAATTTTTGGTTTTTGGACATTTCCCTCAAGAAATTTTCTGTTTTCTTGCAGCCTTTTTTTTACAGCTTACTTTGGCCTCTGTCTTCCAATTTAGAACTTTCCTCAAATATCTGGTGGTTCTTTGCAGTTAGTTCACATTTAAGATGTGGGTTAGGTACTCAATGTCCTTGAGCAGAGCTTGTCGCCTCTGCAGGGTGACCAGGCAGAGACTCAGCTCTTTGATTGGGAGACCCCAAACGTTGGTCTCCGTAAAGTCTTTCCTCTTGGTTTTGTGAGTTTCCCCAGAGGACTCTTCTAATCCTTTGTCGGGGATCTGGCTTCCAATTATGGGGAGTAGAGTGGAGCGAGAGGACTGGGAGATGCATTTTTTGATGTGTAGACTTTCATTTAATCCACCTGTTTTTAGATCAATGCCCTCCAACCAAAGACCACCAGGAACACACCTATAATTGAACAAGTTGGGTTGATTGCTCATTACCACAACCGAGACCAAACACCGTGGGGAGCCATGGGACATTTCAGTAAAAGGGGTTAGAAAGAACTTAGAGGATTTGGGCTAGTGTTAGGGGATTTGGCATTCAAGGAAGCGGGGCTTTGCTCTGGATGTGATGCTGTCAGGAAGCAGGGGCAATTCTACGATTGGGTGCATAGTACATTTTATCTAGAAGGTGAAAGAAATGAAGTGAGGCTAAAGCTCTGATTCGCAAAACAGCAGCCGTCACATCAGCCGGCCCAACAGAATGGTCGTTTGTGTGGCTTGGACAAAGTTCTTGTTTTGTCCCCACCATGGTCAGAGAGTGGCCTTGTCTGATGCTGAGGCTCTGTGACACTATGTTCAACAGGGGAACACCAAGCCCAGCTGATAGTCCAGCTGGCTACACACACGCACGCACACGCATGCACACCGGCACACACCCATGCCTTTCTCTCTACTCCCTCCCACACTGCATGGTCCAAGTCCGGCGAAGGGGCACCATCAAGAACAAAGATGGCCAGTTGAAACTCTGGGAGCAGCCACTGGCCTTTTGTCCCTCATGGGGTGGGATGTGAAATGTGGGGAGAGACCCCACAGGCAGAGAGGGTGAGGGGATCAGAGGAGCCCTCAGCAGTCTGAATCGGGGAAGAAGGGGGCTCAGGGAGAGGTGGTGTCTCACGTAGCCCGCCCTGAGCCCCAGTGAGGCAGCGCCCTCACCCTCACTTGACTCCCCTCCCTGCTTCTTTTTTTTTTTTACCGAATTTTATTGTTGAGAATATACACAGCAAAACGTATACCAGTTCAACAGTTTCCACATGTACAGTTCAGTGACAACTTGATTACATTCTCTGCGTTGTGCAACCATTCTCACCCTCCTTTTCTGAGCTGTTCCTCCCACATTAACATAAACTTGCTGCCCCCTAATCTTTTAAGTTGTTGAGGTCAATTTCATCCCATACAGATAGTTCTTAAAAGAGCATAGTGCTCAAGGCCGACTCAGCGTAATGTTTTTGAGGTTCATCCATGTTGTAGCATGTATTAGAACTCCATGTCTCTTTTTGGCTGAGTAGTATTCCATTGTGTGGATGGACCACGTCGTGTTTATCCATCATCTATTGATGGACACTGGAGTCGTTTCCACTTTCTGACTGTTGTGATTAGTGCTGCAGTGAACACTGGCATGTGTGTAGCTGTTTGAATCCCTGCTTTCCAGTCTCTTGAGTTTATACCCTACCATGCTTCAGAACCATTTTTATTATGTGTCAGGGGCAGGTGGTGCTATACATTGGCTGCCAGGGCAGCAGGGATGTGCTCGGTTCCCCCATGCCTGGGAGAGCTGCGAACCAGCTACCCACGGCTCGCCCCACTCCGTGTCTGAGCGCTCTGTCCTGGCTGATGCCCTCCGCAGGTGGCCGAGATTCAGGTTGAGATGGAGCTGCGGGATGAGATTCTGCCCAGAGCCCAGAATATCCAGAGCCGCCTAGGCCGGCAGACCATTGAGACAGAGGAGGTATAGGGGCCAGGCCCGAGGGGTGGCAGGGACCAGGAGAGTCGGAGCCCTGGTCCCCTCATGCCTGGAGCCCCTGTGCTGGCCCCGCTTGGGATCTCCTCCCTGCCTGCCTCCCTCCCTGGTGTCAGTGGCCTCCCAGTTTCCTCTGACTTGGACTTCCTCCTTCCCCCGCCTTGTCTCCCCTTGCTTCCTGCCCTTGTGCTCTCCCCTCCCCAGGTGAACAAGACGCTGAAGGCAACGCTACAGGCTCTGCTGGAGTTGGTGGCGTCAGACGATGGGGACGTGCTTGAGTCACTCCAGGCCAGTCCCTCCACCGAGTCCCTCAAGTCCACAGGCTCAGACCCAGGGGCCCGGCAGGCTGGCCGAAGGCGGGGACAGCAGCAGGAGACAGAGACCTTTTACATCACGGTGGGTGGGGAGGCCGGGCTGGGCTGGGCTGGGCCCAGGGAGGTGCGCGATAGGATCTCAGACTGAATCTTGGCCTCCGCAGAAGCTACAGGAGTATCTGAGTGGCCGAAGCGTCCTTGCCAAGCTGCAGGCCAAGCACGAGCGACTGCAGGAGGCCATCCAGCGAGGTGGGCCCGGGTCCCGCCCCACGGGGCTTGCCCCTTCTGCCCTTCCTCTCCTGCCTGGCCCCTCTCCGGCCCATGTTACTTTCAGCCTGCCCAGAGAGGTTGGTTGACAGGTGTAGGAAATAGCCCAGCAAGATGCTTGGCCTTGATCTTGCCCTTGGCTTTTCTATTGCCCTGAGCCTTCAGGCCATGCCTTGCTCTCTGGGGTGCCTGAGAGGCAGACCAACGCCTTCTTCTTCCAGGTGACAAGGAGGAGCGGGAGATGTCCTGGTGAGTTGGGCACAGGGTACCCTCGTGCGAATCCTTCATGGGCAACGAAGAGAGGTTGGCCCATTCTCCCCTCTCCTCAGCCCAGCTCTGCTGCTCAGTCCTCTGGGCTCTCAGTCTCCCAGTGTCTTCTGGAAGAACTCTGCAGGCCCTGTTTGGTTGGGCCGTGGGGTGGGGCACCCTGCCCCCACCATGCACTGCTGTCCTCATTGCAGGGCCCAGTACTCGCAGAGAAAAGTTCAGAGGAGCCGCCACCCCCGCCCCAGCTCGCAGTACAACCAGAAGCTCTTTGGGGGGGATATGGAGAAGTTTATCCAGGTACTTGCTTTGCCCCACACCCCAGCTGAGTCCAGGCCCTCCCTGGACATTCAGGTCTTTCTTCAGCTCTGGGTCACTGAGGTGACCTCTGTGGCCTGATGGGCTACCTGACTCCACAGTCCCCATTCCCACCTATGGTCGGCCAACTGGCCCTTCTGGGCAGGTTTCCTGTGGCCTCAGCGATTGCAGGGAACGTCCTCATGTGATAAAGGCCTCAGCAAACAGCATTTTAGGGGTACAATATTGAGAGGTTTTCCTCTATGACTGGGAACAACCCAGGGACGCCCCCAAGCCCTGCTTCTAATCAGCATGGAGTCCTAGACAGTGAGCTAGGAGAAGCAAGAGAGGCCAGAAAAGAGGAACTAAAGCCATCATCTGCAGTGATGTGGTTATGCACATAAAGCGTTGAAAAGACTCTTGAGATTATTTAAATTCACAAATTTGCATTTTGCCATGTTACTCCACACAAGGCCAACTTCTTGGAATTCGACTGCATTTTTACCTGCCGGCAACAAGCAGTCGGGAAATACAATGTAAAAAAAAAAAAAAACAATGTAAGGCACTAACTACTGAATAGCATCAGAGTTAGTTGCCAGCCGGACTGAGGTTCACAGCCCTGTGGTTCAGAGACCAAAACCCAAGCAAAAAGTGATGGGGGGCAGGCCCACCCGGGTAAACTCCCTCTCTACCCCCAGAGCTCTGGCCAGCCCGTGCCCCTGGTGGTGGAAAGCTGTATCCGCTTCATTAACCTCAATGGTAAGCAAGGCTTAGCCCCTTGCCCTCCACCCTGGCACCCAACACCCAGTCCCTGTGCCCACGACCCCTTGTCCTCCACCCTGGCACCCAGCACCCAGTCCCTGTGCCCACAGCCCCTTGCCCTCCCTGCAGGCCTCCAGCACGAGGGCATCTTCCGGGTGTCAGGTGCCCAGCCCCGGGTCTCGGAGATCCGCGATGCCTTTGAGAGAGGTGGGGACGGCAGGGTGGGTGGAGACCGTGTGGGGGTGGGCTCCAGCAGGCTCCAAGCTGCCACCACCGCTGCCTCCCCCTCCCCGTGTGCTGCCCACAGGTGAAGACCCGCTGGTGGAAGGCTGTGGTGCCCAGGACCTGGACTCCGTGGCCGGAGTGCTGAAGCTCTACTTTCGGAGCCTGGAGCCTCCACTCTTCCCCCCGGACCTGTTCAGCGAGCTGCTGGCTTCCATGGGTGAGGCCAGGGCCTGAGTCGGGTGGGGCAGGGCTGCCACTCCACAGCAGCAGTGGCCTGCTCACACACCTCTCTGGGGGATGGCCTTGGCCACAGAGCTGGAGGAAGCAGCGGAGAGGGTGGAGCCCGTGAGCCGCCTTCTGGACCAGCTGCCGGGCCCGGTGCTGGTGGTCCTGCGCTACCTCTTCACCTTCCTTAACCAGTGAGTAGTGGGGGATGAGGTGGCCCAGGGGCTCACGGGCTGGTGTGCAGGGATGGCTTGGCCCCTGGGCAGGTGCTCCTGCCTGTGACCCTTCTGGCCCCCAGCCTGGCCCAGTACAGTGATGAGAACATGATGGACCCCTACAACTTGGCCGTGTGCTTCGGGCCGACGCTGCTGCCTGTGCCCGCTGGGCAGGACCCCGTGGCCTTGCAGGGCCGGGTGAACCGGCTGGTGCAGACGCTCATCTTGCAGCCGGTGTCCGTCTTCCCTACCCTGGCCGAGCTGCCAGGCCCTGTCTACGAGAAGTGCATGGCACCGCCCTCTGCCAGCTGCTTGGGGTATGCCCGCTGTGTTGGGTGGGGGGCGCCCAGCAGGCCGGGAGTCCCCTCACCCGCCTTGATGTGCTTCTGACCGCAGGGATGCTCAGCTGGACAGCATGGCGGGGGAGAACGAGCCGGAGCTGGAGGCCGGGGCCCTGGCCCAGGACGATGGTGAGGGGGACACGGGAAGGAGAGCCCCCATTGCCAGCCCAGTGTTCACTCCGCCTCCCGCCACAAGGCTGTGTCTTCTCCCCAGACCTGGAGGGGGTCGTGGAGGCAGTGGCCTGCTTCGCCTACACTGGCCGCACGGCCCAGGAGCTGTCTTTCCAGCGAGGGGACATTCTGCGCCTGCACACCCGAGCCTCGAGCGACTGGTGGCGGGGGGAGCTGGCTGGCACGCGCGGACTCATCCCGCACAAGTACATTACCCTACCCGCTGCCGGGTGAGTGAGCCACCTGCAGGCCCTGCTGGCCTCCCGCTGCCTCTCCCGCCCTGAGAGGGCCCACACCCTGGTGGGGCTGGTGGAGACTGGGCCCCAGCTCAGAGCCAGCCTCAAAGCTGCCCCTTGCACCCAGCTCTCCTTGGAAGTGCCTTTGCTCCTGCCAATGGTCCTGGACCTTGAGCCTGTAGCAGAACCTCGCGCAGGGCTTGTTAAAACCCTAGTTGCTGCTCCCCACCAACCCCTCCAACGGTGTCAGACCAAGTCGATCCTTTTCTCTGGGGCTGAGAACCACGGCTCTAGACAAACCACTCTAATCCCAGGGCAGAGAAGCATCTGGTGGGTCAGGGGCCGCAGGTGACAGGAGAGAGCAGCCAGGAGGGCCTACCAGTGGAGTGCACCAGCCGGTGAGCACAGGCCAGGCCAGATGGGGTGGGGGCGGGCCCTGGCCATGTGGGGGGGGTTCTGTGAGAGGTGACAAGGAGAGCCTCTGAGGGGCTTCCCAGCTGCTGCCTGGGTGGGAGGAGCTGTTGTCAGCTCTGCCTGGGGACTTCTGGGACGCCCTGCCAGGCTCGCTTCCCGTGTCCTGCAGGCCAGAGCTGAGCTCCCCACTCGAGACCACAGGCACTTCTGGGCACAGACGGCACTGTCTCATCCCAGCCTCCCCGGAGAGACAAGTGGAGGTGGACAAGGTAAGAGCCCAGGCCAGAGCTCCCGGGCTTCTATGATTCCTCAGGGACCAAGCTTGTCCCTGCCCAAGGTTCCAGTCCCTTCCCTGCCCAAGGTTCCAGTCCCTTCCCTCCCTGACTCAGCTCAGGGCACCTTCTGCCAGAGTGTGGGGGCAGGGATGAGGGGCTGTGACAGGGCCACCCACAGGGGCAGGAGCACTGAAGGTTGGCATCAGTGGAGCCAGGCTAGGGGACAGGTAGGGGCAGGGGCCAGGAAGATGAAAGGGACAGATGGGAGAGAGGTTGGAGGGGTGGCTGGGAGGGAGTGGGGTTGGGGGGGCAGCGCTTGCAGGCAGAGGAAAGCGGCTGGACTCGACCAGGAGGCGGCACCCGGCTCCCTGTTTAGATGGGCTGTAGGGGAGTGTCAGAGTGTGCACATGTCCCAGGTGGGTCCTGGCAGGCACAGGGGTCTGAGCTGGGCTGCCCAGGCCAGGAGGAGGAGGGGGTGCCAGAGCAGAGGGGAGGCCGAGGCCGTCACCTCCCACCCTAAGAGCGCCCGGGAAAGCAGGGGTGAGGCTAGGTCTGAAGCCTTGGGTGTGTGTGACCTCATCCAGGGAGAGTGTGGGTGTGAGAAGAGAGGAGCCTGGGGCCCAGCCAGAGGGTCCCCACCTCAGGGCCTTTGGAGGACCTGCTGCACACCCCCCAGGCTGTGACCGAGACGCTAAAGGGGGAGGAGGAGGGCCAGGCTCTGGCGATGGAGGCCCAGGGAGGAGGGGCGGGCAGTAGGCCCAGCAGGAGGAGGAGGAGGAGGAAGGAGTGTCTGGGGCCTGGTGACAGTGGGGAGGCACTGGGTGGGCGGGGGGGGGGGGCGGGGAGGAGGTGGGGGGCTTGGGCTGGGTCGGTGGGAGAGTGTGCTTCTCAGTAGCCTCCTTTTCTCCTCTCCGCACCAGGGTGTGACTCAAACCATGGACTCTGTGTTTAAGGAGCTCTTGGGAAAGGCTGCAGCCCGCCAGGGCCTCGGGCCAGTGTCTCCCAGCTCCCCTGGCTCCAGCCGCCCCTGCAAGAACAAAGGCTTTCCCCGAGGCCCCGGGGCCCCGGCCTCCCCGTAAGCGTCCCCAGGGTCCAGCCACTGGCAGAAGCGTTCTTCCCGCGCCCTGTTTCTCCCCAGCCCTACCCAGCACGCTCAGATCACCTGCCCTTGACCCTTTGCAGAGAGGAGGCCTCAGATGCCAAACAGGGTTACCTGATCCCACACCCCTGCCTGCCCCAGCACTGGCTTAAGATGCTGTGGGAGGGGTAAGGGAGGAGGCTTGTCAGGGAGTGTTGGGTGGCATGTGCCTGAAGGAGGTGGCAGCGATTCATAAAGACCCAATGAGTCTCTGAAGCCAACTAGCTCTGTTTTGGGGGGGCTGGGCAGGTGGGCATGGGCCGGCCCCCTGACACTCCCATCACTGGGGGGAAGGTGGCAGGTTTGGCTCTGGCGGCCCCCCTGGCCCTCGAGGGTGGGGGACCTGCGCCTTTGAAGGCCAGGTCACCTGTGTGGTGTGTTTCCGAGCTGTGCATGTGTCTGTGGGGGTGGGGGTCTTTGCCTGTCTCTCTGCACCACCCCCACACCCACTGCTGCTACCCTACTCCAAGGAGACCCTCACCTTTTGAGAACATGAGCTGGAAGTTTTATTAGGGAGAGAGAAGGGAGGGAGGAAGGGGGAGGTTAGAGAGGAAGGTGCCGGGCGCCCACCCGGCCTTCCTCCTGGGCTCCCCTTGTCTTATCCGACCGGTGCCCACTAGGGTGCTTCCTGCCACCAGGCCCTGCAGTCCTGTGTCTCGGCTCCTCCCCTGCCCTTCACAGAGGTCTGGCCAATGGGCCCCTCAGAATCCTGGAGCCCGAGGTCTCACAGTGTAACCTGGGCCAGGGAGGCCCAGAGAGGGCCAGGGCTCGCCCAGGGCCACACAGGTGGCCGCGACTGGTCCCAAGGCACGGGCGCAATCCCACTGGGTCCCCTTCTCCTCCTGGCTCCTTAGAAGGACCGCTCCTTGGCCAGGGAGGAGCTGGCCGTAGCACAGGACTCATCCTGGGGCCCCAGGCTGGGAGGGGCGCGCCTCCGGCCACTGCAGCACAACAGGCTGCGAAGCTCCGAGGAGACACTGCTGCTGAAGGAGGCGTAGATCCAGGGGTTGGTGCAGCTGTTGAGGCTGGCCAGCAGCATGAGCAGCACGAAGGGGGGCCCTGTGGAGGCGGAGGAGTCAGCGGCTCAGGGGCCTGCTGGGCATGCGCAGGGACCCCTGTTGGATGTGGGGCAGGGCTGCACCCACCTTCCCGAGGGGCCTCTGGGTCCCACGCTGCCCACAGCTGCACAAGGAAGAAGGGGGCCCAGCACAGCACATACACGATCACGATCACCAATGTCATTCTCACGGTCTTGGCCATAGCTGCCGACACTCGGGCTCCCTCGCTGGGGCCGCCTGGCCGGTGCCTGCTGCGCCGCCCCCTAGCCCTCTCTGATGGCCCTGGCACCAGGCTGGCATGAATCTCCCGGAAGATGAGCACCTGGCAGGCAGCAATGCCCAGGGCAGGAGCCACAAACACCATTAGGGCGATCCAGGTGACATAGGCACGGAGGCCCCAGGGCTCAGCAAAACGGGCCCAGCAGTCGAGGACGCCACTGCCGTCCCCCACGTCGCGCTGAGCGAAGATGAAGAGCTGTGGCAGGCTGAGGAGGAGTGAGCAGGCCCAGGCAACCAGTACCGGCCGGTTCCAGCGAGCCCCGCCACCATGGCGGTAGGCCAGCATGGGGCGGCAGATGGCACGGTGTCGGTCCAGGGTCATGGCCAGGATCATGTAGGAGGAGGCATACATGCCCACCATCTGCAGGTATTTGACGGCCCGGCACAAGACGTCTGGCCCCCAGAAGCGGTCAGTGGCATCCCACGCCAATTGGGGTAGCACTTGGAACAAGGCCACTGCCAGGTCAGCCAGGCACAAGTGACCGATGAAGATGTGCATGGGCGCCCAGTGGCCCCGCCGCCCCCGCCGCACCAGAGCGCCCAGCACCAGGCCATTGCTCAGGGTCACAGCCACAAAAACTGTCGAGAGCAGGGCCAGCTCAGCCCGGGCCAGCAGTGGGTCCCGAGGGTCCGGCTCCTCCTCGCTGCTGTTGCTGGGGGAGCTGGGCCGAGAGAGGGGCCCAGGCCCAGCTGGCCAGGGGTGGAAGGCGAGAGCCAAGTTAGGGAAGGGGCTCTGCAGGGGACCCAGGCACAAGGTGGTGCCATGCGGGACAGGGTCCCTCCTCCCCGATCCTGCCTCCCCCTTCCTGGCGCCCAGAGCTGCAGCACCGAGGTCTCCTCCAGGGAAGCCACATGGGTGTAGATTTGCCCTCAGGTACCATCCGCCAGGGCCGTATGGCCCGGGAGGGATGGGGCCGAGTGAGTAGGGTACAGCCATGCCCCCTCCTCCCCCTGCCCCCGCTGATAGCTAGAGAGGTACCCCAGGCACTTGTCCTTTGTCCCCCCTCCCCTGGAGAGGACCTGGGTCGGGGGCTTGGAAAGGAGCAGCCTCCGTGTCCTCAAGCCCCGTTGCCACACTGGCTCATCCCACTGGGGTCGGGGAGCCCCTTTGCCTCCTGGAGGCTTGAACCTTACCGGAGGTGGGGGACGCCTTGAGCATGGTGGGCCACAGGGGTCTGGTCTGTGGGACAGGTCCTCTAAGCTCCTGGAGGACACAGGACCATGCAGAGGTGCCTGTCGGCGGAGTGCTTGTCAGTGGGGGCTTGTGGGGGGCTGTGGGGTGTGTGTGTGTGTGTGTGTGAGTCTGTGTAAGAGAGTGCATGACAGTGTCAGTGTGAGAGAGCATGAGCGAGCGGGCTCTGGGGGTGCCCCCACCGAGCCAGAGATGAGTCTCCCAGGATAAACGGGAAGACAGAGAGGGAGAGTCAGACAGATGGACGATCAGAGTCAGGCACTCAGCTAGGCAGTCTTCGAGACCTGGCCTGGGAGTGGATACCTAAGGTGGACCCGGAGACCCCAAGCCCCCACCTACCCCGCCCCAAGGCCCCTTGCTGCCCCTCACCTGGCTGGGCTCCCCGGCTCCTGGGCAGCTGGGCAGCGGCACGGGTGGCCCGGGCGCTCAGATCTGCTCTTCATCACTGCCCCGCCCTGCTCCAGCCTCTGGGAGTGACCTGCCCAGGGGGAGACTTCCTCCCCCCACCCCCACCCCCACCCCCACCCCCACCCCCACCCCCCGGCCACCAGGAAGTATGCTCCTGGCCTCCAGTGCCCTGGCCTGGCCAGGCCCTCCTCTTCTGTCTACTCCCTGGACTCCCTCCACCCACTCCTGAGGGCCCCAACTTGGCCTCGGTGCCCACCATCCTCCCTCGGCCTGCCCCGTACCACCTGCACACCATGGGACCCACCTTACTAGGACAACAGGGCTGGCTCACCTCTTGGATGGAGGGCACTTAATGCAGCACCTTCATTTCAGAAGTGGAGAAACTGAGGCCAGGCATGGGTTGGGCTAGGGCAGGATCCCACCGCTTTTGTGGGATAAAGTGTGCCTTCCATTTCCCAAGCTGGGCTCCTTGGCCTTCCTTGGGCCCAGGAATGAGAGCCTAGGGCTTCGACAGGGCCCCTCACAAGCCACACAGGACTGCAGCCAGCAGCCCTTCCCCCACCTCAATTAGGGCTTGGCGGAGAGGAAGGACAGGAAGGGAGGGGGGCGGAGGCCCAGCCGGGGCTTAATATACATACCCCTGTGAGATCTGGCTTCCTCCCCAAGGTCCTGTGGGAGTCCGGTGCCCCACCCTCTTCCTCCTTCCCCACCTGCAGCTACCTGTCCTGGGAGGAGGGGGCTCCAGCACACTGGGCCACCGGGCACATCTGAGGCCTGTCTCCTGCGGCTGCTCTCCAGTGTGCTGTCTGTCCGTCTCTCTCACACACACACACACACTCTCATACGTGATGCAGCACACACCCAGAAGACGCCCATCTACTCACTATGTGTGTGTGACAATGTGGGGGGGACTGAGAGGGGGGCTGGGCCCTGCATTTCCATCCACTCCACTCTCTTCTCCCCCAGTCTAGCCCTAGGGACCCGCCTCCAGCCCACCCACTCACCCCTCCTCTCCCCTCCAGCCGCAGGACCCCCTCTCCCCTTCAGCCCACCCTCACCCCTTCTTTCCACCCCCCCTCTGCTTCTCTGGCAGGCCCGGCCTTGCTCAGTTCAGCCCAGGCCAGTCCAGCCCAGCCCAGCCCAGCACGCCCAGGGGCAGGCTTCAGGGGCAGACTTCAGTCCGGAGATTGGCTCTTTTTTCCTGTTTGTCCGTCTTTGTTGACCTGCAAGGCCTGAGACCAAACAGCCTCTCCCTGACCAGGCTGCCAAGGCTCCCCCTTCCTAGCGCCTCCTCGCCCCGACTGCGTAGCTCTGGGGGTGAAGCACCACAGAGCACACCAGGGCCCGGAGCCACTGGAGCCACTGGCAGGGTCTTACAAATATGCAGAGATGCACACACATGCACACACCACGCACCCCTGCACATGGCACACGCACAGCATGTACATGCACGCACACGGCACACACACAGAGCCCACGGCATGACACACACACCCCTGCCCTGCACACAGCACACGCAACCTGCACATGGCATACCCACATGCACACACCACACGGCACACACGTACAACAGTACACACACCCCTGCACACGGCACACACACACACAGCATGATCCCAGGAGCAAGGACATGCTCACATTGTCCCTGTCACTACTGTCATTATTGTCAAAGAGAATAAAAACTCCTCTCCCGCCATCCAGACCAACAAAGATGGTAGAAAGTGAAGTCCATAGGCTACACAGGTCACCCCATGCAAGATTCTAGAATAGATTCTTAAATGGAAAGCTGTGAGCCATGGGAAAAAGTCACACCAGAACAAATACTTCTTCCTCCCCTCGTGCGCACCCCACGTGGCTCCCAGCCCTGTCGGGGAGACCGGCTGCGGAACCTGAGGAACTGAGGTGCAGGGGGTTGCAGGGGAGGATTTCTCTGAGGGACACGGGTATCAAGGCCATGAGGCTCCTTGTCATATGGTGAGCACCTGGCCGGAAGCCAGAGGTGGAAGCTCCTGGGCACAGGACCAGGGATGAGGCCAGTCTTTTGGGGTCCAAGAGCCATTTCCTTACGGGTTTGTTTCCCTGCCCAGGATCCAACCATGGCCACACAGGGCTGGATCCTGGCAGTGTGCCAGGCCTGGGCCCACCTCTGCTCTTGCAGTCCTGGTTTCCCCGTTGTCTTGGGGTTGCGTCCCAAGAAGCAGGGTAAGGGGCTGGTGTGCACCCAAGGCCAGGACGAGCAGGGGAGCCGTGCAAGCCCCTGGTCTCCCGGCAGGTGCTGGGCCCAGGGAGAAGGCAAGGCACCAAGGCCAGGGCCTCCTCTCCCCGCTAACGTCTCCTCCAAGACCGAGTTGCCACCCACCACCCACCGGGGTTTAGAGTTATGAAAGCAGAGATTCCCCTACCACAATGGCTGAGACCCCAAAGGCGGGGAGGTCGTGGGCGCGCCCATGCACGCACTGCATGGGGGCTGTGCCAGGTGAGAGACCCGGGGCTGATTGAAAGGGAAAGGCCCCAGGCAGGCCCCTGGCCCAGCCACACCCCAGGGGAGGGGATGATGGGTTTGATGGGAAGAGGACTGGCGAGACTTTTTCACTGTCAGGGCCACATGAGTCAGCAGAGATGGCTCTGGGCTGCCCAGGAGCCCCTGCCCTGCAGGCGCTGTTAGCCAGGAGTGGGAGACCACCTGGGGGATGCTGGGATCACTCTGGAGAAGGCAGCGGCCCAGGGTCTGCCTCCATGAGGCTGGCAGTGATGGGCTGGGGGTCCTGGAGAGGAGAAGGAGGGAGAGGTCCCCTAAGGAGTGTTGGAGGGGGTGGTGACTAGCTTGCGCGCTTGCCCCGCGAAACACTGGGAAGTCCGTTCTGCAACACTGAAGAAGGGCCTGGCCATGGGGTCCCCAGCTAGCCTCAGGGGCCTCAGGCCAAGGTCGGACTAAGCAGATGCCACCCCCCACCCAATGGGGCCCCCTATGCCCCCCTCCCCTTGCTCCTCCAAGATTCCCTTTGCAGAAAGGGCTTTGTGGGTGGCCACGGGATGGGCCCTGCTCCTCCAGCTCGGGGTCTGATTGGAGGATGAGTTTGGCCAACCCCGGCAGAGGCAGTGGGACCAGGTCAGCTGGGCCTTTCCAGCCGCTGGCTCCCCATAATGATAACCCTTTGTTCAACAACTACCAAGTGCCGCTGCCTGCTGGGCCCTGGGCTGGGTGCACCGAGATGGTGAGCCCTGGACCTTGCCCCGGGAGCGAACAGTCCTACAGGAAGAGAGCCTGTGGAGGGGAGGCAGGGAGGCCAGGCACAGGCCGTGGCTGTCAGCCAGGAGATCAATGTCGGGAGCCTGGGGCAGTGGGGTGGATAGGAGTGACCTGGCAGGAATGGCATTTGAAGACCATTTAAGGGATGGAGGAGAAAGAGGAGCCAGCCAAGGGCATTGACAATGGTAAACACATAGCTAGGAGAAAAACCAGGGGAGGCAGAAGTTATGAGGCTGAGAGAAGGGACGGTACATCCAGGGGGTACGGCCACAAATGGCTCTCAAAGCAACTGCAATTTGACTCTCCTGTGGGAAAGGGGGCAATGTTGGAGGATGGGAGCTACTCAGGACCCAAGAGGGATGTGCGTGGGCTGAGGATGACAGGGTGACAGTGGGCCACAATCTGATAATCTAATTCTGTCCACTTGCCTGAAGGGCGAAATCAAGTGAATCTTCAAAAGCGACACGAAACACGGCTGCAGATTGAGGGAGGGGGCGCCGCCCAGGGAGCTTGCAGGCGGCAGCAGGCCGGGGAGCAGTTGAGGACCATGAGGGGCCATCTGAGGCTATGACAGCCTGGCAGGAGGAGGCTCCTGTTTTGTTAAAGTTGTTCATGCCCGGGGTTCAGAGTCAGATTGTTCCCTGAGACTTGGTACAAAAAGCAGCAGCAGCCCCCTCCTCAAAGGCAACCAGCATGGACTCATTTTATAGCAGACTTTTTGGTACTTACCTCAATAGTTCTAAAGAGCACGCTTGTGGTGCTCCTTCCTGCTAGGAAAAACGAATCTGTAGCCCCCTCTCCACGACACGTGGCCTCCTACCCCCGCTGTCCTTCCGCTATGGCTTCTTCTAGATCAGCTTAGGTCAGGGGTCAGTGTTTGCGCTACTGGAAGTATGCTGCCCTCCTCAGCCAAGCCATGGCGCACACAATGAGTTCTTTCTTTTTCCTGTGTGGCTTTTTAAAATCAGCTTCACGGAGGCACGATTGCTGTTGTTAAGTGCCGTCAAGTCAATCCCGCCTCATAGCAACTCCTGTGACAGAGTTTCCTGGCCTGTAATCTTTACAGGAACACATCGCCGGGTCTGTCTCTTGCAGAGCCGCTGAGTGGGTTCAATCTGCCAACCTTTCAGTTAGCAGCCAAGTGTTTAACCATTGTGCCACCAGGGCTCCCGAGGCATAAAAAAAAAAAAGCAATGAATAAAAAAAAATAAATACATAAATTTTAATTGTGCAGTTCCCTCAGGGTCCCTTTAAAAAATATTTTGGGGGGTAAAATATACATTTCTACGTGTAAAATTCAGTGACATCAATTATGTTCACCATGTTGTGCGACCATCACCACTATCCATTTCCAAATCTTTTCATGACCCTTAACAGAAACTCGGTACCCCTTCAGCAATAACTCTCCTTTGCCTCTTCCATCCAGCCCTGGTAGCCACTCATATGTGTTGGTCTCTCCGCATTTACCTATTCAAGATATTTCGTGTAGGTGGAATCATACACTATTTGTCCTGTTGTGACTGACTGACTTCACTCAGCATCATATTTTCAAGGTTCATCCGTGTTGTAGCATGTGTCAGGACTTCATTTCTCTTTTTGGATGAATGCTATGACTGCTAACCAAAAGGTCAGCATGTCGAATCCACCAGCCACTCCTTGTAAGCCCTAGGGGGCAGTTCTATTCTGTTCTCTAGGGTCACTAAGAGTCCGAATCGATGGCGACGGGTTTGGTTTAGGGGTATGGATAGACCACATTTTGTTTATCTATTCATCTACTGATGGACATTTGGGTCGCTTCCACCTTTTGGCTGTTGTAGATAACGCTGCTGTGAACGTTGGTGTACCTTCGTGGCCCTTTGCAGTCAATCACCTTTCACCACCTGACCTCTAGCAACCACTGATCAGTCTGTCACTATAGCTTTGCCTTGTCTAGAATTCCCTATAAATAGAACCACAGTATATGCAGTATTTTGTGTCTGGCTTCTTTCGCTCAGCACAATGCCTTTGCAATTATAAAAGAAAAATGCTTTCGGATTGCATGTATCAGAAGCTCATTCCTCCTTATGGACTGTACTGTCCCATTATATGGATATACCGCAGGACTGTACTGTTCCATCACGTGGATATACCGCAGTTTGTTTATTCCATTACCAGTTGACAGACACTTGGATTGTTTCCAGATTTTGGCTGTTACGAATAAAGCTACCCTGGACATTTGGGTACAGACTTTTGTGTGCCGATGTTTTCATTTCTCTAGAGTAAATATTTAGGGTTGGGATTGCTGGGTCATATGACAAGTGTATGTTTAAGTCGACAAGAGACTACCGAATTATTCCTCAGAGTGGTTATGGCATCTTGCACCCCCATCAGCATCCTTACCAGCGCCTGGTGTTATCCGGCTTTTACATTTTTTTTGTCTTTTTAATTTAAACCATTTTAGTGGCCTTTTCTTGGTGTTTTGATCTGCATTTCCTTTTTTTTGAATGACTAAAAATGTTGAGCATCTTTTCATGTGCTTATTTTCCATTTGCATACATTCTTTGGTGAAGTATCTAGTCAAATTTTTTCCTAATTTTTTACATAAAACGTTCACAATTATTCAGCTGTAAGAATTTGTTGTTTTTAATACATTCTGGATACAGGTTCTTTAACAAATAAATGTTTTGCTAACTTTTCACCCAGTACATGGTTTGCCTTTTGATTTTACTAATAGTGTTTCTCAAAGAGCAAACATTTTTAATTTTGATTAAGCCTAATTTATCAATTTTTTTATGGTTTGTGTTTGTGTCCTATCTAAAAAAACTCTTTGCCTAACCCATTGTCACAAAGATATTCTTCTATGATTTCTTTTAGAAGCTTTATATTTTTAATTCTTAAATTTAGGTTTATGAACCATTTTGAGTTAGATTTTATGTATGGTGTAAGGTAAACATTGAGGTTCATTCTTTTACATGTGCCTATCCAGTTGTCCCGCACCATTTGTTCAAAAGACTACCCTTTCCCCATTGAATCGCCTTTGTCAAAAATCAATTGACCATATGCGTGCGGGTCTATTTCTGGACTCTCGATTCTGCTCCCTTGTCTACCCTTTTAACAATGCCACGTTGTCTTGATTACTGTAAATTTAGAGTAAATTTTGAAATCAGACGGTACCAAACCCCCAATTTTGTTCTTCTTTTTCAAAATCATTTTGGCTGTTTTAGGTAATTTGCATTTCCATACGAACTTTGGAATCAGCTCCTCAGTTTCTACAAAACTAAGCCTGCTGGGATTTTCATTGCTGTTGCATTGACTCTATAGATAAATCTGGTGGCATTTGACATCTTAACAATATTGAGTCTTTCAATTTATAAATATGGTATCTCTCTCCATTTATTGAAGTTTTGTTGATTTCCCTCAGCAATGCTTTGTAGTTCGTTTGTGCAGTTTGTTAAGTTTATCTCTGAGTATTTCATGTTTTTGATACTACTGTAAATGACACTTCTAAATTTTAATTTCTGATCGTCCATTGCTAATATATAGAAATATTGTTGATTTTTTATATTGACTATCCTGCAACTTTGCTAAACTCACTTACCAGTTCTACTTTTTTTTGTAGATAGGATTTTTTACTAGACAATCATGCCTTCTGTGGATAAAGACAGTTTTGCTTTCTCCTGTCTAACCTCTATGCCTTTTATTCCTTTTTCTTACCTTATTTTACCAGCTAAGACCTCCGGTATAACACTGAGTGAAAGTGTTGAGAGAGGATATCCATGACTTCTTCTTGATCCTGTGAGAAACGTAGTAAGTCTTTCACCATGAAATATGACGACTGCTGTGAGTGTTCACAGATGCCCTTTATCCAGCTGAGGAAATTGCCCTCTATTTCGAATTTACTGAGAGCTTTATCATGAATAGGGGTTGAATTTTGTGAAATGTTCTTTTTCCTGTGTCTATGAGATCATTATGCTCTTTTCCTGTTTCCTTTCTTTGTTCTGTAATGTGGTTAATTACATTGATTGATATTCAAATGTTGAAGCAAACTTGCATTCCTGAGAGGTACCCCATTTAGTCATGATGTATTATCT
Organism: Elephas maximus indicus; assembly: GCF_024166365.1. Taxonomy (NCBI): domain Eukaryota; kingdom Metazoa; phylum Chordata; class Mammalia; order Proboscidea; family Elephantidae; genus Elephas; species Elephas maximus. The sequence goes on from NC_064846.1 coordinate 2,443,643, forward strand.
TTTAATATATTGCTGGATTTGATTTACTAAAATTTTGTTTAGCATTTTTGTGTCTCTATTTTAAAAAAAAAAAATTCAAGAGGTGTACTAGTCTATAAGCTTTTTTTCTTGTAATGTCTCCCTCTGGTTTTGATATTAGGGTAACATTGACCTTGTAAAATGTTGGGAAATGTTCCCTTCTCTCCTAATTTCTGAAACAGTTTGTGTAAAATTGGTGTTATTTCTTACTTAGTGCTTGGTAGAATTCACAAGTGAAGCCATATAGGCTTGGAGTTTTCTTAGTGGGAATGTTTTTAACTACAAATTGAATATAAACTATTCAGGTTATTTCTTCTTGAATGAGCTATTTAGGGTTAAAAAAAAAAACCACTGCTAGGGTTATTTTATTTCTAAATATTTGGAAATTTTCTAGAAATCATTTTGTTTTTTAAGGAACTTGTCCACTCCATCTAATTTGTCTAATGTATTGGCACAAGTTGTCTGCAAGATTCCTTTATTATCCTTTTGATGTTTGTAGGATCTGTAGCGATGTCCCCTCATTCATTCATTTTTTTCTTTTTAATAATTTTTATTGTGCTTTAAGTGAAAGTTTACAAATCAAGTCAGTCTGTCACATATAAGCTTATACACACCTTACTCCATACTCCCACTTACTCTCCCCCTAATGAGTCAGCCCGCTCCCTCCTTCCAGTCTCTCCTTTCATAAGATTTTGCCAGTTTCTAACCCTCTCTACCCTCCTATCTCCCCTCCAGACAGGAGATGCCAACACAGTCTCAAGTGTCCACCTGATACAAGTAGCTCACTCTTCGTCAGCATCTCTCTCCAACCCATTGTCCAGTCCCTTCCATGTCTGATGAGTTGTCTTCAGGAATGGTTCCTGTCCTGGGCCAACAGAAGGTTTGGGGACCATGACCACCAGGATTCCTCTAGTCTCAGTCAGACCATTAAGTCTGGTCTTTTTATGAGAATTTGGGGTCTGCATCCCACTGTTCTCCTGCTCCCTCAGGGGTTCTCTGTTGTGCTCCCTGTCAGGGCAGTGATCGGTTGTGGTCGGGCACCAACTAGTTCTTCTGGTCTCAGGATGATGTGAGTCTCTGGTTCCTGTGGCCCTTTCTGTCTCTTGGGCTCATAGTTATCGTGTGACCTTGGTGTTCTTCATTCTCCTTTGATCCAGGTGGGTTGAGACCAACTGATGCATCTTATATGGCCGCTTGTTAGCATCTAAGACCCCAGACGCCACACTTCAAAGTTGGATGTAGAATGTTTTCATAATAAAGTTATTTTGCCAATTGACTTAGAAGTCCCCTTAAGCCGTAGTCCCCAAACCCCTGCCCTTGCTCCGCTGACCTTTGAAGCATTCAGTTTATCCCGGAAACTTCTTTGCTTTTGGTCTAGTCCAGTTGAGCCGACCTTCGTGTATTGAGTGTTGTCCTTCCCTTTCACCTAAAGGAGTTCTTATCTACTAACTAATCAGTAAATAACCCTCTCCCACCCTCCCTCCCTCCCCCCCTCGTAACCACAAAAGTATGTGTTCTTCTCAGTTTAAACTATTTCTCAAGATCTTATAATAGTGGTCTTATACAATATTTGTCCTTTTGCAACTGACTAATTTCACTCAGCATAATGCCTTCCAGGTTCCTCCATGTTATGAAATGTTTCACAGATTCGTCACTGTTCTTTATCCTTGCGTAGTATTCCATTGTGTGAATATACCATAATTTATTTAACCATTCATCCCTTGATGGACACCTTGGTTGCTTCCAACTTTTTGCTATTGTAAACAGAGCTGCAATAAACATGGGTGTGCATATATCTGTTCGTGTAGAGGCTCTTATTTCTCTAGGGTATATTTCGAGGAGTGGGATTTCTGGGTTGTATGGTAGTTCTATGTCTAACTTTTTAAGAAAACACCAGATAGATTTCCAAAGCGGCTGTACCATTTTACATTCCCACCAGCAGTGTAGAAGAGTTCCAATCTCTCCACAGCCTCTCCAACATTTATTATTTTGTGTTTCTTGGATTAATGCCAGCCTTGTTGGATGGAATCTCATCGTAGTTTTAATTTTCATTTCTCTAATGGCTAATGATCGAGAGCATTTTCTCATGTATCTGTTAGCTGCCTGAATATCTTCTTTAGTGAAGTGCATGTTCATATCCTTTGCCCACTTCTTGATTGGGTTGTTTGTCCTTTTGTGGTTGAGTTTTAACAGAATCATACAGATTTTAGAGATCAGGCGTGCTAGCTGGAGATGTCATAGCTGAAATTTTTTTCCCAATCTGTAGGTGGTCTTTTTACTCTTTTGGTGAAGTCTTTAGATGAGCAGAGGTGTTTGATTTTTAGGAGCTCCCAGTTATCTGGTTTCTCTTTGTCATTTTTGGTAATGTTTTGTATTCTGTTTATGCCTTGTATTGGGGCTCCTAACGTTGTCCCTATTTTTTCTTCCATGATCTTTATCGTTTTAGTCTTTATGTTTAGGTCTTTGATCCACTTGGAGTTAGTTTTTGTGCATGATGTGAGGTATGGGTCCTGTTTCATTTTTTTGCAAATGGATATCCAGTTATACCAGCACCATTTGTTAAAAAGACTATCTTTTCCCTAGTTAACTGACACTGGGCCTTTGTCAAATATCAGCTGCTCATATGTGGATGGATTTATATCTGGATTCTCAATTCTGTTCCATTGGTCTATGTGCCTGTTGTTGTACCAGTACCAGGCTGTTTTGACTACTGTGGCTGTATAATAGGTTCTGAAATCAGGTAGAGCTGAGGCCTCCCACTTTCTTCTTCTTTTTCAGTAATGCTTTGCTTATCCGAGGCTTCTTTCCCTTCCATATGAAGTTGGTGATTTGTTTCTCCATCACATTAAAAAATATCATTGGAATTTGGATCCGAAGTGCATTGTATGTATAGATGGCTTTTGGTAGAATAGACATTTTTCCTATGTTAAGTCTTCCTATCCATGAGCAAGGTATGTTTTTCCACTTAAGTATGTCCTTTTGAATTTCTTGTAGTAGAGCTTTGTAGTTTTCTTTGTATAGGTCTTTTAAATCTTTGGTAAGATTTATTCCTAAGTATTTTATCTTCTTGGGGGCTACTGTGAATGGTATTGATTTGGTGATTTCCTCTTCGATGTTCTTTTTGTTGATGTAGAGGAATCCAAGGGATTTTTGTATGTTTATCTTATAACCTGAGACTCTGCCAAACTCTTCTATTAGTTTCAGTATTTTCTGAAGGATTCCTTAGGGTTTTCTGGGTATAAGATCATGTCATCTGCAAATAGAGATAATTTTACTACCTCCTTGCCAATCCGGATGCCCTTTATTTCTTTGTCTAGCCTAATTGCTCTGGCTAGGACCTCTAGCACAATGTTGAATAAGAGCGGTGATAAAGGGCATCCTTGTCTGGTTCCCGTTCTCAAGGGAAATGCTTTCGGGCTCTCTCCCTTTAGGGTGATGTTGGCTGTTGTCTTTGTATAAAATTGTATAGATGCCCTTTATTATGCTGAGGAATTTTCCTTCAATTCCTATTTTGATGGGAATTTTTATCATGAATGGGTGTTGGACTTTGTCAAATGCCTTTTCTGCATCAATTGATAAGATCATGTGGTTTTTGTCTTTTGTCTTATTTACATGGTGGATTACATTAATGGTTTTTCTAATATTAAACTAGCCTTGCATACCTGGTATAAATCGTACTTGGTCGTGGTGGATTATTTTTTTGATATGTTGTTGAATTCTATTGGCTAGAATTTTGTTGAGGATTTTTGCATCTATGTTCATGAGGGATATAGGTCTGTAATTTTCTTTTTTGTGGTGTCTTTACCTGGTTTTTGTTTCAGGGATATGGTGCCTTCATAGCCGTCATTCATTCTTGATATTGGTAAATGTCTTCTCTCCATTTTATTTGATCAGTCTGGCTAGAAGTCTGTCAGTTTACTGATCTTTTCAAAGAACTAGGCTTTTGTTTATTTCTTTATTTTACTGTGCTTCAGGTGAAAGTTTATGGCTCAGGTTAGTTTCTCATACTAAAATTTATACACGCATTGTTACGTGACCGTAGTTGCTAACCCTATAATGTGACAGCACACTCCCCTTTCCACCCTGCATTTCCCGTGTCCATTCAACCAGCTCCTGTCCCCCTCTGCCTTCCCATCTCACCTCCGGACAGGAGCTGCCCATTTAGTCTCATGTATCTGCACCCCATCTACTTGAACTAAGAAGCACACTCCTCAGGAGTATCATTTTATGTCTCATAGTCCAGTCTAAACTTTGTCTGAAGAGGTGGCTTTGGGAATGGTTTTAGTCCTGGGTTAACAGAGAGTCTGCGGGGCATGTCCTCTGGGGTTCCTCTAGTCTCAGTCAGACCATTAAATCTGGTCTTTTTATGTGAACTTGAGTTCTGCACCTCGTTTTTCTTCTGCTCCATCAGGGATCAAAGAACCAGCTTTTGGTTTCATATATTTATTTAGTAGCTAAAGCAAATGGAAGAAATGATGAGATAAAAGAGCTGAGCAGATTTCAAAGGGTGGCTCAAGCAAAGTAATGTATTATAAGGACATGTGCAAAGACCTGGAATTAGAAAACTAAAAGGGAAGAACACGCTCAGCATTTCTCAAGCTGAAAGAACTGAAGAAAAAAATGCAAGCCTCAAGTTGCAATATTGCAGGAGGATTCTACAGGGAAAATATTAAACAACCCAGGAAGTGTCAGGAAAAGATGGAAGGAATACACAGAGTCACTGTACCAAAAAGAACTGCTCAGTGTTCAGCCATTTCAGGAGGTAGCATATGATTGAGAACGCATGGTACAGAAAGAAGAGGTCCAAGCTGCAGTGAAGGCACTGGCAAAAAACAAGGCTCCAGGAATTTATGGAATACCAATTGAGATGTGCCAACAAATGAATGCAGCACTGGAAGTACTCACTCGTCTATGCCAAGAAATTTGGAAGAGAGTAACCTGGCCAACCTATTGGAAGAGACCCCTGTTTATGCCTATTCCAAAGAAAGGAGATGCAACAGAATGCAGAAATTATTGAATGATATCATTAACATCACACACAAGTAAAATTTTGCTGAAGATCATTCAAAAGCGGCTGCTGCAGTATATCGACAAGGAAATGCCAGAAATTCAAGTAGGATTCAGAAGAGGACATGGCACCAGGGATATCATTGCTGATGTCAGATGGGCCCGGGCTGAAAGCAGAGGATACCAGAAAGATGTTTACCTGTATTGTATTGACTATGCAAAGGCATTTGACTGTGTGGATGATAACAAATTATGGACAACATTGCAAAGAATGGGAGTTCCAGAACACTTAATTGTGCTCCTGAGGAACCTGTACATAGATCAAGAGGCAGTTGTTCAAATAGCATGAGGGAATACTGCATGGTTTAAAGTCAGGAAAAGTGTGCTTCAGGGTTGTAGCCTTTCACCGTACCTATTCTTCCTTGGTCTTCCTTATTCATTGTCCAGCTTTCGGTTGCAGTAGAACACCGACTGGGAGCTACCAGACATTCAGGCCGAGTAGGAAGAACCAGGGATATTGTTGCTGATGTCAGATGGATCCTGGCTGAAAGCAGAGAATATCAGAAAGATGTTTACCTGTGTTTTATTGACTATGCAAACGCATGCGACTGTGTGGATCAGCGTGGATTACCCCTCAACATAAAGAAAACAAAAATCCTCACAACTGGACCAATAAGCAACATCATGATAAACAGAGAAAATATCAAAGTTGTCAAGGATTTCATCTTACTTGGATCCACAGTCAACACGCATGGAAGCAGCAGTCAAAAAATCAAAGGACGCATTGCATTGGGTAAATCTGCTGCAAAGGACCTCTTTAAAGTGTTAAAAATCAAAGATGCCACCTGGAAGACTAAGGTGAGCCTGACCCAAGCCATGGCGTTTTTAATTGCCTCATATGCATGTGAAAGCTGGACAATGTATAAGGAAGACAAAAGAAGAATTGATGCCTTTGAATTGTGGTGTTGGCGAACTATATTGAATACACTGTGGACTGCCAGAAGAATGAAGAAATCTGCCCTACAACCAGAATGCTCCTTGGAAGCAAGGATCCCCGGAGAAGGTCATCATGCTTGGTAAAATAGAGGGTCAGCAAAAAAGAGGAAGGCCCTCAGTGAGATGGATTGACACAGTGGCTGCAACGATGGGCTCAAGCAAAACAATAATTGAGTCGCTATGAGTTGGAACTCACTCCACAGCACTTAACAACAATATTTACTCTATTGTTTTTCTGTTTTCTATCTCATTGCTTTCTGCTCTTGATAATTTTCTCCCTTCTGCTTATTTTGGGTTCGATTTGCTCTTCTCTTCCTAGTTTTTTAAGGTGGAAGCTTAAATCATTGACTTGGGACCTTTCTCCTTTTCTAATTTAAGCATTTAATGCTTTACATTTCTCTCTAATTATTTCTTCTGTTGTATGCTCCAGTTTTGATATTTTGTATTTTCATTTTTATTCAGTTAAAGATATTTTCTAATTTCCTTGTGACTTCTTCTTTGATCCATGAGATTTTTAGAAGTATATATTTTATTTCTAAATATTTGGAAACCTTGTATGTATCTCTTTGCTGTTGATTTCAAATTCAATACTGTCTTAGTTATCTAGTGCTACTATAACAGAAATTCCACAAGTGGATGGCTTTAACAAAGAGAAGTTTATTCTCTCACAGTCTAGTAGACTGTGGTTGTTGTTGCTGTTGTTAGGTGCTGTCGAGTCTGTTCACAGCGATCCTATGTACACGAGAACAAAACACTACCTGGTCCTGCACCATCGTCACGATTGTTTTTATGCTTGAGCCCATCGTTGCAGCCACTGTGTCAATCCATCTCGTTGAGGGTCTCCCTCTTTTTTGCTGACCCTCTACTTTACCAAGCATGATGTCCTTCTCCAGGGACCAATCCCTCCTGATAACATGTCCAAAGTGTGTGAGACGTAGTCTCGTCATCCTAGCTTCTAAGGAACATTCCGGTTGTACTTCTTCCAAGACAGATTTGTTTGTTCTTCTGGCAGTCCATGGTATATTCAATATTCTTCTCCAACATCGCAACTCAAAGGCGTCAATTCTTCTTTGGCCTTCGTTATTCATCGTCCAGCTTTCACATGCATAAGAGCAGATTTAAAACATGAAGTTCCCCTGTCTATCTGCGCGCTTCTCTCTCTTATATCTCAAAGAGATTGGCTCAAGACACAATCCAATCTTGTAGATTGAGTCCTTCCTCATTAACATAGCTTCCACCTATCCGACCTCATTAACATCATAGAGGTAGAATATACAACACATAAGAAAATCACCTCAGGTGAAAAAACGGAGGACAATTACAGGACACTGGGAATCATGGCCTAGCCAAATTGATACACATATTTTGGGGGGACACAATTCAATCCACGACAAATACCATTGTGGTCAGAAAACATCCTCTGTGTGATTTCTGTGCTTTGTAATTTATTGAGACTTGCTCGGTTCCCCAGAATGTTGTCTACTTGGTGAGCGCTCTATCCGCCCTTGGGAAGACTGTATCTTTTGCTGTTATTGGGTGTATTGTTCTATAAATATCAATTACATCAATTTGGTTGATCATGTTGTTGAATTTTTCTATATTCTTACTGATCTTTTTCGTACTTGTTTTAGCAATTACTGAGAAAAGATGTTAAAGTCTCCAATAATGTTTGCTAATTTGTCTATTTCTCCCTCTATTGCTGTCAATTTTTGTTTCATGTATTTGGGAACTTCCTTACTAGGTGCTTACATATTCGAGGCTATGATGTCTTCTTGATTATTTGACTCTTTATCATTATGAAGTCTTTTGGTGGTGCAAACAGTTAACGAACTCAGCTGCTAACCAAACAGTTGGAAGTTTGATTCCACCCACAGAACCCTCGGAAGGAAGAACCGGCCATGTATGTCCGAAAAATCAGCCATTGATAACCCTATGGAGCACAACGCAGAAATGCAGGGTGAAGGCGATTGCACAACTCAGAGAGTGTCATCAATGTCACTAAATTGTAGAAACTGTTGAGTTGGTGTATGTTTTGCTGTGTATATTCTCAACAACAAAATAAATAAAATTTAGGGAAATAAACACCTATGGAGGACAGTTCTACTCTGAGGCACATGGGACTCGGATGGCAACTGTTTTGTTGGGGGGGAGAGTTCCAATCAATATGAAATCTCCTTCTTCATCTCTGGTAATACTCTTTGTCTTGAATTTACTTTATCCGATATTAATATAGCCACATCAACTTTCTTATGCTCAGCGTTCGCATGGTGTATCTTTTTCGATCCTTTTACTTTTAACCTGTCTATGTCTTTATGCTTAATGCGTGTTTCTTGTAAATATCATATAGCCATTTTATCCAGCCTGACAGTCTCTGCCTTTTAACTGGGACGTGTGGCAGATTGTGTTTTTCGAAGGTAGCCGCAACAATCTCTCTCATCCCACATGCTCCCCTGGGACTTTGCCACTTCCCCATCGAGAGATGGAGTCTAACCCCCTCCTCCGCCAATGCTTTAATCTGGTTGGGCTTGGAATCAACATAATATGGTAGAAGTGATGCTACGTAATTTCCAAGGCTAGGTCAGAAAAGGCAGTACAACTTCTGCCCTTTGAGCACAAATACTCTTCAAGCCTTTAACCACCATGGAAGCAGCCTAACTTCCCTGAGGCTACCAGGCTATGAGGAAGCCCAAACCAGCCCTCACAGACAGACCACATGGAGCAGTCCTGAGACAACACAAAGCAGGAGACATCCCCAGCTTGCCCTAACTTGCTCCAGCCACACACTGTTCAGCTTCAGCCACCATCTGACGGCAACAACGTGAAAGACCCTGAGTCATGATGGCCCAGTTTGAGCCTTACCTGTATTTTGACTCACAGATACCATGAACAATAAGAAAATGATTGTTATCATTTTAAACCACTAAATTTGGGGGTGATTTGGTGTTTGATATTCTACTTTTTCCATCTGTTTTTTGCTCTTCTTTTTCTGCCTTTTTTAGGGGACAAATTGAAATTTCTTTTTTAGTATTTCGTCTTTTGGTTGATACTTTTGTTGTGTGTTTTGTGTTATGTTTTAAATTGTTGCTCTAGATATTACAATTTATATCTTTAACATAGCAAAAATCTACCTTCAAAAAAATTCTACTATTTCATGAACAATGTAAGAACTTTACAACAGTATTCGAATTACTACCATTCCACCCAAACTCCATTTTACTTTCTTATTATTTTAAACTATGTATAGAATATGTGGAAACCCTGGTGGCATAGTGGTTAAGAGCTACATTTGCTAACTAAAAGTCAGCAGTTCAAATCCACCAGGTGCTCCTTGGAAACTCTATGGGGCAGTTTTGCTCCGTCCTATAGGGTCTGTATGAGTTGGAATCAACTCGACAGCAAAGGGGTTGGGTTGGGTTTATAGAATATGTATTATATATGTACACATTGCACACAGATTTTATATATATATGGAAACCCTGGTGGCGTAGTGGTTAAGTGATACAGCTGCTAACCAAGAGGTCGTCAGTTCGAATCCACCAGGCGCTCCTTGGAAACTCGATGGGACGGTTCTACTCTGTCCTATAGGGTCACTATGAGTGAGAATCAACTCGACGGCAGTGGGTTTGTTTTTTTTGGGAGTATATATATACCCTTTCTAGTATTTTTTTATTTTTATTTTTCATTCCTTCCTTCAGTCTGGTATCGTTTTTCTTTAGCCTATAGAATTTATTTTAGCTTTTCTTTTATTGCAAGTCTATTGGAGATTAATTCTTTCAGCTTTTGTCTGTCTGAGAGTGACTCTTTTTTGACTCCCTTTTCGAAGACTATTTTCACAGGTATAGAATTCTAGATTGACAATTTTCATTTTTGTTTCAGAATTTAAAGATGCTGTTACGTTGTCTCCTGGCCTCTATTGTTTCTGATAAGAAGTCAGCTGTCATTCTTATCGCTCCTCTGCGTGTAATGTCATTTTCTCTGACTGTTTTCAAGGTTTTCTCTTCATTTTTGTTCATCAGCAGTTTGATTATGATGTGACTGGGTAAGGTTTTCTTGATATTTACCCTGCTTGGGTTTCACTAAGTTTCTTGGATATGTGGGTTGATGACAACTTTCATCAGTTTTGGAAAATTCTTGGTTATACTTCTTCATATATTTCTTTTGACCCATTCTTTCTGTCTCCTCTTTCTGAGATTCTGACTGCACATATGGTAAGCCATTTGATATTGTTCCACAGATCTCGGATGCTACGCTTTGGTATTTTTATCCACTCTTTTTTTTTCTTTGTGTTTTAGTGTGGATAATGTCTATTTACCCGTCTTCAAGTTCACTGATTCATTCCTTCGTCATGTCCAGTCTGCTAATAAGTCCATCAAAAGAATTTATCTCCGATATCATATTTTTCATTTCTAACATTTCCATTTAGCTCTATTTAATGGTTTTCATCTCTCTGCTGAAATTTCCATCTATTCGTATGTGCTGTCACCTTTTGGCACTAAATTCTTTAACATTTTCATCATAATTATTGTAAGGTATCTATCTGATAATTCCAACATCTGATCATCCATGAGTCCATTGATTGTTTCCTCTCTTGATGATGGGTCATATTCCCTTGTCTTTACATGTCTCACAATTTTTTATTGAATGCTAGACATTGTATGTAATAGAACAGTAGGGAGTGAAGTAAATAATATCTATGCCCATAAAAGGGCATGCATCTTCTTCTGTCAGGTCACTTGTGTGTGTTTGTGTGTGTGTGTGTGCGTGTGTGTGTGCGTGTGTGTGTGTGTGTGTTGGGGGAAGATGGAGTCAATCTAGTGTGTAGTTCAGCTAAGTTTGGGGTTTCTTGTTGATTTAGTTAGAGTCAATTCGCCATAGACTTTAAATTATTTCAGGGAAGAATCAGAACCTTCTCTTTAGCAGGGCTTGGAATCTGAGTGCCTGGAAGATTTATTTCAATTCTCCTGCCTCACCCACAGATTTCAACAGATCCTTGAACATATGCCTTAGCGGTGTCTCTTTCAGGTCTTCTGCCTCTACCCCAGTCAGAGCTGGCCTTTACTTTGTACTTAGTGTAATGCTTAGAGAGACTGGAAGGGTTATCTCAGTTCTCCTATCCTGCCTCAAGACTTCAGCAGACCTTGTCTACCTTAACCTTGGGAATGGTTCAGCTCTCCTGCCCTTTCCAAGTCACCAATGGCTTCTGCTTTGTACTGAATGTTAGGTCTGGAGTGTTAGTGGGGTTTCTCTCCTTCTCCTGTTCTGCATTCAAATTTCAGCAATCCTAGCACACCTATATGGAAACCCTGGTGGTGTAGTGGTTAAGAGCTATGGCTGCTAACCAAAAGTCAGCAGTTCGAATCCACCAGGCGTTCCTTGGAAACCGTATGGGGCAGCACATCTATACTTTACAGATGATCTCTCAGCTCACCTGCTTGGCCCCCAAATTTTCTTTGTGCATGCTCATGGAAGAGTTGGTGCAGATTTTCTTTGTGTCTGCGGTTCCTATCGATTCTAAAACATCATGCTATCTCAGAGTTGAACTTTAAAATTTTGTTAAAAGTCCTCTGTTTTCTTCTACATGTCTATGGTAGCCTTCTCCTGCTGCTGTTACTCTTTCAAGAATGAAAGCAGTCATGGGTGTGTTTTTTCCTAAGACAGGCTTGACATTTTTTGGATTATAGTTCTTTAGGGTTTTTTTTTGGGGGCGGGGGGAGACAACTTCAGCTTCCTGATGGGCTTAAAAAAAAAACTATGATTTTTGTAGGTTATCTAACTTTTTCTTACAGTGAGGTTGAGAGTGATGTTCTTTTGCAACTTTCTTTATCCGAGGCAGAAGCAAAAGATCCACCTACTGAATTTTTAGTCTATGCTACCACAAAAAGCTCTTGTCTGTTCTCTGAATATTCCTTTTTATTGCATCTTGTTCCTGTCTCATGGATAAAGGTATATTCTATCATCTCTCTGAGAAACTTAATGAGTTTTTAGCAAAAGATTTCTTATTCTTCATAGTCCCTGTTTCTCACAAATGGCTTTCCTCTTTGTTTTGGTCTCTATCTTTTATGCTTTCATGTCAGAGGCTTTCCCCAGATGTCTGGTGAACCTTGGATGTCTTCCCATATTTAAGAATGGGGCACTGAAGAGCTTATTGGAAGGGGCGGGGCTTGCCAACTATGGGCTTCATTATAGGGTGATATGGCTGGGCTGTTTTACTGGGGAACCCCAGTGTTAGTATCTTTAGTTCCTTCCTCTTGTAATGGGCAAATATCTTAGCAAAATATCTTCCAGCCTGATGCCTAGGACTGGCTGTCAACACTATGAGGAACTGAGTGGGGCAAGACGGCCCAGAGTGCTCTGCGTTCTGTATGTAAATGTCCATTTAATCTCCTCATTTTCTAGTGTGATACCTCCTACTGATGTTCGCCAGTCAGAGATTCCTCTCCAAAGAAACTGCCAGTCTTCTTCTGGGGTGGGATAAAGCTTTTGGAGCTCTAGCAGCCTCTTAAACAGATTTTCAGCTGAACTTCTATATTCGCCCCCATTTCCCCTGCTAATTTCCAGTCCACCTGTGAGCTTTCTCAGGTCTGCTACATAACTTACTACCCATCCATCTGCTTTTCAGCTACCAAAATTTTGTTGTCTTATCTCTTCTTCCATTATTTTTGTCCTTGAGGAATTTTGCTTTCTATAAAAAGTCGTTTACTGTCATTTTAGTGCAGTTTCAGGAGGGAAAGAAAGTAAATACATGTGTTCAACCTGTCACCTTCACTTCCAAGTCAACAGCATGTGGAGAAAGTCTGGGAGATTCGCTGGGTGGAAAGAGACAGGGGCTGGCTAGGGGCATGTGGCAGGATTGCCAAGTGGTACTTACAAGTCAGCTTGTGTGAAGCCCATGAATTCTTGGTGACACCAGTCTGCACACTTATGTCCTTTTCTCCCACTCTGCGGCCTGGGAGGGGGAGCCAAGGAATCAAATGGCCTATTCCATTCAAAGCCTGGGAGATTGCAGGCTGAAGATAAAGAAAAAACAAGGGAATAGGTGACTTCAGTGTGATTAGACTGGACAGGCCAAGCAAGAGGCCTACCAAGACACAGCTTCCTGCCGAGGGAGCACCTAGAGCCAGTGATTTACACGTAGATGGCCATACTGTATATCAGGTAACCTTTACCAGCCTTGGCCCCAGCTGATTGGACCAGGAGCAAACATCTGAACCAGAAACAGCCAATCTATAGGCTGGTCAGTTGCCTATGAGGCTACCTGTCATGAAAGTTCTACCCAAATAAGGATGACAGTGTGATAGCGATTTTATGGGCCAATAAGGTTCTTTCTCTTGGAAATTTGAACTGCAATGAAAGCAGAAGCTAAAAGACACACAGAGAAAGGCCATATATAATTGTCATGAAGCAGTAGAAGCCAAGGGAAAGCAGAAACTATTATTCAGCAGAAGCAAAGAGACGGAGAAAAAAATGGACAGAGAGGAGAGGTAATGCAGTTGGACGATAATGGCAGGAGCAGTCGGGGCTGAGTCACCACAACAGTGGGGAATAAGCAAATTCCACCAGCTCAGGGGTAGGAGGTTGGGGGTGTGGATAAGATAACCTAGTCCAATTTTTTTTTTTTTTTTATGGGGCAGTTCTACTCTGTCTTACAGGGTCGCTGTGAGTCAGAATCAACTTGATGGCAACAGGTTTGGTTTTTTTTTTTTTTTTTTTAGAGCTGCTTTAACTCCTTCGGGTTCCAGGCTCCTTGAAGCTCAGGTGTGTGATTATTCCTGGGTTCCTGTCCACATGTCTGAGAGTACTGCCTTCCTCATTCCTAAATGAATCCTCCCTTAATGGAGAAACTTGAGCAAGTCAAAGAGATACACTATGGGGCCAAGGAAGGATATGGAAAAGAGAAAGACCCAGTGAGAGCTGATTGAAAGGGTTCAGGGCTCAAAGGACTGGAAAGCTCTGCGAGCTCACATGCAGGCTGGTGGTGGGAGAGGGGAGGTTGGAGAAATGGCAGGAACAGATTGGAAGTTGTATGGACAAAGCTGGCTTTTGGAATTTAGCAAAATAAATTTTGGAATTTAGCCTCCCACTCTCACAGTTGTGCCTCATAAACCACTGTGCAAGGCTAGGGGAGGGGGCCAAGAAGGTTTTTGGAGATAGGAAGGTCAAGGAACAAAGGTTGGGATTTTGTCAGGTCATTTCCTGAGGTGGTTTTTGTTGTTAGGTGCCGTTGAGTCAATTCCAAGTCATAGCGACCCTATGTACAACAGAACAAAATGCTGCCCGGTCCTGTGCCATTGTCACAATTGTTGCTATATTTGAGCTCACTGTTGTAGCCACTGTGTCAATCCATCTCATTGAGGGTCTTCCTCTTTTTCACTGACCCTCTGTTTTACCAAGCATGATGTCCTTCTCCAAGGACCAGTCCCTCCTGATAACATGTCCAAAGTATGTGAGACAAAGTCTCTCCATCCTTGCTTTTAAGGAGCATTCTGGCTGTACTTCTTCCAAGACAGATTTGTTTGTTCTTCTGGCAGTCCATGGTATATTCAATATTCTTCACCAACACCATAATTCAAAGGCATCAATTCTTTTTGGGTCTTTCTTATTCACTGTCCAGCTTCCACATGCATATGAGGCGATTGAAAACACCGTGGAAAAAAAATTTGGGGGGGGGGAGTTAGGTGCACCTTAGTTCATAAAGTAACCCATCAACTGCTAAGGCCAAAGATGAAGAAATTGAAGATTTTTACCAAATCTACAGTCTGAAATTGGTCAAAGGTACAATCAAGATGCTCTGGTAATTACCGGCAATTGGAATGCAAAAGTTAGAAACAAAGAAGGATTGGTAGCTCGAAAATATGGCCTTGGTGATAGCCATGACCCTTGAGATTGCATGATAGAATTCTGCAAGAACAACGACTTCTTCATTGCAAATACCTTTTTTCAACAACATAAACAGTGACTATACAGGTGAGTCTCACCAGATGGAATACACAGGAATCAAATCTACTACATCTGAGGAAAGAGACGATGGAAAAGCTCAATATCATCAGTCAGAACAAGGCTAGCAGCGGACCGTGGAACAGACCATCAACTGCTCATATGCAAGTTCAAGTTGAAGTTGAAGAAAGTTAGAAAAGGTCCACAAGAGCCAAAGTACAACCTTGAGTATATCCCACTTGAATTTAGATACCATCTCAAGAATAGATTTGACACATTAAACACTAATAATAGAAGACCAGACGAGTTGTGGAACGACATCAAGGACATCATAAATGAAGAAAGCAAGAAGTCTTTAAAAAGACAGGAAAGAAATAAAATACCAGAATGCATTCAAAAAATACTCTGAAACTTGCTCTTGAACGTAGAGTAGCTAAAGCAAAAGGACGAAATGATGAAGTAAAAGAGCTAAACAGAAAATTGGAAAGGGCAGTTCAAGAAGACAAAGAAATGAAATGCGTAAAGACCTGGAGATGGAAAACCAAAAGGGAAGAACACGCTTGGCATTTCTCAAGCTTAAAGAACTGAAGAAAAAATTCAAGCCCTGAGTTGCAATATTGAAGGATTCTACAGAGAAAATATTAAATGACGCAGGAAGCATCAAAAAAAAAAGGAAGGAAGGAATACACAGAGTCGCTGTACCAAAAAGAACCGGTCGCCATTCAACCATTTCAGGAGGTAGCATACAATCAGGAACCAAGGGTACTAGAGGAAAAGGTCCAAGCTGCACTGAAGACACTGGTGGAAAACAAGGCTCTAGGAATTGACGGAATACCAATTGAGATGTTTCAACACAGGGATGCAGCACTGGAGATGCTCACTCATCTCTGCCAAGAAGTTTGGAAGACAGCTACCTGGACGAGCAACCGGAAAAGATCCATATTTGTGCCCATTCCAAAGAGAGGATATGCTATAGAATGCGGGAATAATCGAGCAATATTGTTAATACTACACGCAAGTAAAATTTTGCTGAAGACCGTTCAAAAGCAAGTGCAGCAGTACACCAACAGGGAGCTGCAGAAGCTCAAGGCAGACTCAGAAGAGGGTGTGCAATGAGGGCCATCACTGCTGATGTCAGGTGGGTCCCGGGTGAAAGCAGAGAATACCAGAAGGATGTTTACCTGTCTTTTATTCTTTTATTCACTTATTCACTATGCAAAGGCATTCCACTGTGTGGATCATAACAAATTATGGATAACATTGCTAAGAATGGGAATTCCGGAACACTTCATTGTGTTCATGAGGAAGGTGTTGTGATGGTTAATATTGTGTGTTAACTTGGCTGGGTCATGATTCTCAGTGTTTTGACAGTTGTGTGATGTTGTAGTCACTTCCCTGTTAAGATTTGATATGTGATCACCCCCATGATGGGATCTGCTGTGAGTAGTCAATCTGTTGAAGGGATGTTTTCTTGGGCGTGTGGTTTGCATCAAGTGTGGGCAGGTGTTCTGGCGGGGCTTGGGGGCTTTTGCTAGTTCTGGATGTGACAGCTGGCTCCTGTTCATTGGACCTATGGTTCTTGGGACTTGAGCTAGCAGCTTACCTGCAGTCTTGCCTGCTGATCTTGGGATTTGTTGATCTTCACAGCCTGTGAGCAACAGCCCTGATCTCTGACTTGCTGATCTTGGGTTGGCCAGCCCCTGAGGCTGCATGAGCCAGGGGAAGTCTCTATCCTGACCCACGGACTTAGGATGTTGCAGCCTCTACAACCGTGTGAGCCACTTCCTTGATATAAATTTCTCTCTCTATATATACATATATTTATGCACTTTACTGACCTGTACTTAGACCAAGAAGCACCCGTTCAAACAGAACATGGGTATACTTCATGGTTTAAAGTCAGGAAAGGTGTGCGTCAGGATTGTATCCTTTCACCATATTTATTCAATCTGCATGCTGAGCAAATAATCCGAGAAGCTGGACCATATGAAGAACGGGGCATTGAGATTGCAGGAAGGCTCATTAACAACCTGTGATATGCAGATGACACAACCTTGCTTGCTGAAGGTGAGGAGGACTTAAAGCACTTACTGATGAAGATCAAAGACCACTGCCTTCAGTATGGATTACACCTCAACATAAAGAAAACAAAAATCCTCACAACTGGACCAATAAGCAATATCATGATAAACAGAGAAAAGATTGAAGTTGTTAAAAATTTCATTTTACTTGGATCCACAATCAACACCCATGGGAGCAGGAGTCAAGAAATCAAGTGATGCACTGCATTGGGTAAATCTGCTGCAAAAGATCTTCCTGGGGTAGAGGGGAATATTGCAAGCCATTGATGAATGAAGCAGAGTGACAGCACAAGGTGTAACAGAGGGGAGTAGAGCCAAATGAGATGATCCTCAAAGGAGTAGGCATTTGGAAGCATATTTAGGCTTCAGTCAACATTCAGAGAAGAAGTTGAGTTTGTCAGCTGTGGAACTGGGGCATCTAGAGGGCTCCATGTTTCAGGCTGAAGTGAGAATCAGGAGGATAAGTAAC